>NC_047146.1:22043771-22367994 GCF_009829125.3 Periophthalmus magnuspinnatus
ATAGCAAATTATGGCCAGAGGATTTGGCAGTTTACTATTGTGAGCCAGAAGGGAGATGTGTACGAGGCGGCACTTTGGTGAGAGAAAATGGTATTGATTTAAGCCTAAAGAGACCCACTTCTATGATATTGTGCTTCTTTTTATTTTTGTCCCTGAAATAACTGTAAAACCCATATTATCTTTGAGATCGAATATCAAGTACTAAATATATACAAAAGCTTCACATATACTACTCACTGTGATATTTGTTTTTTTCCCTTTTATGCACAACAAACCAGTCACATAATTATTTAGCAGATTTTTTATCCCACACCTCCCTTCTGTCACAGTCATTAGTGAATATGTGAGCAACAGTAATGTGCTTTTACTGGATCAGAGCTGGGTAATACTCACACAAGAACATTAACTTGAGTCACGTGATTAAGCGTTGCTCAATTAATCTTTGAAAATACCAGATTATTCCATGTTTTGTCCTTCAAATTTGAAACAACTCAAATGGTACAGCCATGTTACTTAATCTTACTTAAGTAGTTTCATCTCCAAGTACTTCTCGTTTTTCTTAAGTCATTTACAGGACACTACTATTTATATTTGATTATTGCAAAAGAAAATTGAATTCTGTCAACTGGACAGATTCTTCTGGGAAACATCACTGTTTTAGACAATATCAAGTCAACAAACAGAATGAAACAGACGAGTAACACGCTTTTGGAAACTGGAAGATGAGAGTTCAAAGTGTACAGACTTTTGCTACAGAATTTCATTGCATGTATTACACCTTCAAATAGTCCAGTGGTGGATGAAGTACTCAATTTTGTTACTTAAGTAAAAGTACAGAGGTGAAAAGTGCCTCAAGTAAAAGTATCACATGAAAAAATCTACTTAAATAAAAGTATTTAAGTATCTGTTTAAAAATGTACTTTACGAGTAAAAAGTAAAAGTGTTTCATACAAGTGTTGTTCATATGGTAAAGTGTTAAATGTAGTGATGTTGATTAAAAACAGTATCTGATTTGGTCAACAGTAACGATATGAATCAGCTCCTTACTTTTCTAATGCATTTTGTATATGTATTTTTGTTTGCTCAAAGCTGAAATTTGAACTAAAAACAGGATGTTATCATAAACATGGTAAAATAATATTTTCAGATCATGAAAAGTACTTTTTACTTTTCAGTTCTGTTCTAAAATGTAGTAGAAGAAAGTGGTAGAAAGTACAGATACAGATCTCAAATGTAGTGACGTAAAAGTAAAAAGTATCCACTGCAAACTGAACTTAAGTAAAGTACAGTTACTTTACTAGTTGTAAAGTCACTACCGTCCACCACTGAAATCATCATCAATCTAGTGCTTTAGTCATTTCATTTATATATCAGAGAATGGGCTTAGCTGACTAAAGGTTCATCAATGGATGATTTATAATTTGACATTTTATATTAACTGACTCCATGGAGAAACCATGAAAGTAGCATTAAGCAGCTGTCTAGTCAAACACACTGTACACATTGTAATCTCCAGCTGCGTTGGGGACATTTTTTCCCCATCTCCTCCTCCTTCTATTACAAGACTTCAGACGTTAAACCCACCTTCACCGCAGTAACAAAGACAAAGAAAATACAAAACATCTGAGCAGTGAACATTCATCAGGATCAAAGCAAAACCTATGTATCCTTACAATACCCTCTCCCCTCATCAGCATGCAGGACTACACACCTTGTCCTGTCTTACCCAGTCAAACCTTAGAGGAGAAATACACAAGGCGAGAATAAGTGTCAAATACAATTAACCTAAAGTGGACCCAACAGTGTCTTTTCCCCTTTTATCTCCCTCACAAAGACTTGTGCATTGCCCCCTCATTGCGCCTGTCATCGGCCCATACCCTTCCTCGTCCTTTGGCACAGACTTGATCCCTCTTTGGTTCACACAGAAATGTGGCAATGGAGAAGCAATGTGCTGCAATGTGGTGTGAAAGTGAGCACAGTGAGGATCTCAAACTGGTGTCATTATAGCTGTGATGATATGTTTAGTGCTTTATAAACAATAGTTCATTAGCTCTGAAAACTCAATAATGCTTAAGCTGTGTAATTAGTAGCATAATGTTAACAGATTAGCAAACAATGTTATGACCCAGCTCAATGGATCAGGAAGACTGCAAAATCTCCATTATGACCATAGCAGGCTGCAGTTGTGTTAACAATTATAACAGAAGTTATTTGAAATGCACTTCAGTGGCTAATGTTTGACAGAGTCATCCTGGAAGCCTCTCCCAAGACCTTACAGTGTCTCTGTGAAACTGTCCAGTTTCATATTTTTGTATTGTGAAAATAACTTTGCAAAATAGTAATATTTCTCCCAAATAAAGACGAAATCCTGCAGGCAGTGTGACCAGGTCACACAAGAAACCTGTATTTACACTTTTGAAAGTGGAATGAAAATGATTTATACCTAAAAAAAAACACAAAAAAAAAACAACTAATAAATTAAAACTTGTATTATGTAGTTTTTCATGTCTTCATAATAATAATAATGGAGTGAAAAATGTGTGTAGAGACATATTTGCCTCATGTATAATATTTTTCCCTATAGTTTTTCTATAGGAAAGATGACAACAAAAAATGTCCTTCTATAGCCCTGACATGTGTGTGTTGGCTTTGTCCGTTCAGGGAAGACTGGGATGCCATTCCGACCTCATGGATCCCTTTTTCTCACCACACGAGTGAGATATATGAAAATGTGGGTCTATATTTTAGTCGAGACAAAATGCCAGTGCCTCAGATACACTTTGGTTTTTCAAAGGGCATGGCAGCAAGATTAAGAATGTTGTTTTGTTCGATAACAAATTAGTGCTAGTATTATGAGATTTCTGGAAACAGCTTAGTTTAATTAAATTTATATCCTCATGTTTTCTCTCTCACCTTCCTCTTCTTACGCAATGTTAAATGAACAAACTCTCATAAGATCTGAGATGCATCGAGCCCCCATTTCATTATGATCTAACCTTGCAACTTTGGGCCTTGGGTGCACCTTGAACAACGGATAGAGGCACTGTAAAAGAATGAGCTAAAACTAGTTCATTTTAAACAGTTTGCAGTGGTCCAAAGTTATCCCTCACTTTCACAACTTTCAGAGACCAGACTGGAGAATTGCCATCGCTCATAAAAACTAGCATGCTAACGTGCACTTCCTAATTCCCAGTGGATAAAACACTTGACTTACTTTGACCTAAAGAGCTGCTTATACTTTATATCTGTAATGGTTCCAAATCTGCCCCCATCTCATGTGCTTTATGAAACGATACAGCATCTGTGACGATATTGATGCACAGATGCGCAAACATGGGAAGAACCAGAGGAGCGATGTCGTCCAAAGTCTTCTGGGGTGCACTCTTGACTCCTAGCGCGAACAGGAAAAGCCGAGTTTGCATGCCTCCTCTGTCACACAGGGATAGTCTATTCATCTGTAGCCTCAAAGTGGAAATTGGCAGACGCTGGATGCAGAGGGAGCACTGAGCAGCTTCCTTACTGGCATATACTGAAACAAGTGGATTTCTTTAGAGATTTACCCAGCTGTTTCCTAAAAATACGAGAAAATCTGGGAGGAATTAAGGACACAAAAGGGAAATCAGGCTTTCTGTGTTTGCATTTGAGAATTTGTGATTGGAAGTTTACAAAAAGACGATGTAGGAGAGATTAGTTATTATTACATATTATTCCGAGTAGTCCTGGGCTCAATATGGTTACGGCAGCTCAGTCGAAAGTAAAGTTGATGGTTCAAATCCCACTCTCGTCACAAACATCATCCGTAGAGTCATCTGATCCACTAACCCAGAGGTTGGAGGTGCATTGTGTCCTTGAGCAAGACACATAACCGACCTCGCCCCCCTCCAGTGTCTGCGTACACTGGTGTATGAATGCGAATGTGAATAGGTGAGTGGTTCCTTGACGTAAAGTGCTTTGAGTGCCTTGAAGGTGGAAAAGCGCTGTAGAAAAATGTAACCACTGACCATACAAGCGTATGTGTTTTACAGTTACAACACAGCAGAGCATGTATTAGACTTCTGTGTGACATTTCCCTCCACTGCCCTACACAAACCCACATTTTAATGAGAGCACAAACACACCAAATGCCACGCTGTCATCTATAGACCTAGAAACGAACCTTATGC
This sequence comes from Periophthalmus magnuspinnatus, assembly GCF_009829125.3. Taxonomy (NCBI): domain Eukaryota; kingdom Metazoa; phylum Chordata; class Actinopteri; order Gobiiformes; family Gobiidae; genus Periophthalmus; species Periophthalmus magnuspinnatus. Next base: position 22,047,935 of record NC_047146.1, read on the forward strand.
TTATACAATTTATAAAGAATTTCATGGTTTAAACGATTTTGAGGGGACGGTAGTTCAGTTGGTAGAGTGTAGCTTGGAGGTTCGAATCCCGCTCTCGACATAAACAAATCATCGGTTGCGCAGTCAAGACACTTAACCCACCTCGCTCCCAGTGTTTGCGTACACTGGTGTATGAATGTGTGTGTGTTTACTTGATAAAAAGTACTTTGAGTGACTTGAAGATGGAATAGCGCTATATAAAAAAGTATTATTTCCCATTTTACGTCTTTTTTAATCACAGGTGTAGTTATTTGGCAGAAGCACATTGAAAAACATGCAGCGTGTTATTGTTAAGCCTAATGTGTTGGGTGTTATTTACCAAAGAAATTAAAAATCTTTCTAAGTATTTGCGACTCAGTACGTTTAACTGACTGACTGGCGTTTTGGAAATAGAAAAATAACTCACACTTCGTTTACTTTCTAATTATTTTTACTCAACACGTTTTGTTTTCAGATTAGCCATTGTTGCGTTTTTGAATGTATGTCCTTATCTTAAAACGCATGACGATTTACTATTTAATCTACTTACATCATCAAACATAATCTTTTCAAATAAAGCGTTAACTCAAGCAATAATCCAACTCACCCTCATGCCCTGACCCACCAGTTTAGAACTACTAATGAAAAACGTATTCATTCGTATATAAAAATTGTCAATCGTCCACATATTTTTCCAGCTTTTATTTAGTTGAGAGGATTTCTTTCTTCCAGCTCATTGTTCAGTAAATTAAATAGTGATTAAACAGCAGAAGTAAATGACATCGCACTTTAGGGTGAACTCGTATCTGAAGCCAAGGCCCGCTGATGTTTGGGCCCTGGGTCAAACGCCGGGCACGCACTGCTGTTTAGAGTAGGTCTGGCTGTCTTTAACTAAACTTGAAGTAATTGTGATTAAATTTTACAGTGGCTAAGTACTGCAGGGCATTCAAGTATTTTGCATTGATTGTCTGGACATAACTTTTGTCAAGAGGTTATGCTTTTTTTGTCTTTTGTGGTGAAATTATTCTTCCGTTTAAAGGCAAAACACCAAATGACTTGGTCTTTTTTTTCAAGATTCAATTATGGCCACCACAAGAGGTCAGTAAAGCAGCATAAACCTTCATACATTTATAGATTTGCTTATGAAACTATACTATTAGACACCATGACAGCACTGAAATGATTGTTTAGTCCTGTATTTGAAAATCTCATCATTTATGGCTCTTCAACTAAAAGATTTACATTGATTTTGGTGACAGATGCACTAGATCAAAGGAATGACATTTTAAATTGAGTTGCTTTGTTTTATTTTTCCGCAAAACTAAACTTCGTAGCTGAAATATAAAAGCACAATAGTGTTTACGTTTACAGTGTTTTACTTTAGTACACTATTTTACATAATATCTTAAACTATCACAAATCTTAAATTATCATTGAATGCAAATAAAACTAAGCATATAATTAAAAACAACAAGAAAACAAGAAACATTTAAGTGATCTCCAAGCTACAACCTTTCTTTCTGTACTGGATTATGGAGATATAATATAGATGCAGACTTCAGACTCTACTTTGAAATCTTTAGAATCACTTTTTCACTCAGCTCTTCGTTTCATAAGATGCGATGGATTTAAAACCCATCACTGTACACAGGAAAAAGTAGGTTGGCCATCGCTCTGTCAGAAGAGAACAACACTGTATAAAATGTATTTATAGAGACTACTTCATAGACAGCCTGAATATCTCACTTGTTTGTTAAACTTTAATACGAGAACTTATGACACGAGACAAAAATGAATATTCGCCAACGTAAAAATAGAGGAATGTCTGTTTAAAAATGAATCCTGAGGTAGTATTTGAGTATTTACTGCACTTGTGAACTGTGGTGGGCGATTGGAGTCAAAGGGCAGCTGCTGACCGGTCCGTCCCCAGCCAACTGGCACCAGGTCTGCTCTGCGCTCGCTGCCAGAAAGTCTACAGAGCTCCGGGGACGTTTAATACCATTGCATCCACACATTTCTCAAAGTCAATACATTCAGACCAGAATATGATCCATCTTCTGAAAGCGCAAACACACACAAGGAGAGCAGATGTCAGAGCTCTGCAGATATTTTACCGTTCTAATATACTTGGTGAATGCAAATAAGGAAGAGGTTTGTATAATGAGGTTGGTCCCTTGCTGGTTTGCGCCCTACAGGCTCGGTTCATTCCTAGGGCTACGCAATGAGTGGTCTTGAGAAGGCTAACAGGAGGAGAGCCATAACCTTAAGATGGTCCAGACTGCTGCTTCATCACTTTTGCACAGACTCTGGAAATGTCAATTGATTCACCTCGGGACGTCTTGTTTGACCCTCTGGACCAGATCGCATCAAATTATGTGGTCATTATTCCGGCAATCCTCAACATTCGGCTCATTTTAAATTCAATATGGTTCATTTGAGTTTTTATCTGTCTAGTGTATTGTGATTTTTAGGTTTTAAGGCTAGTTGGAAGATTTTATTTCAGTCGTGCAAGTTGGACTGACAAACAACTGGAAATCTTAATGACTTTTGTTTGCTGGATGTTGGATGTGGGCGTATTCTTGGGGCGACAGTAGCTCAGTTAGTGTTGGACTGTTTGCCCACTGATCCGAAGGTTGGTGGTTTGAATCCCGCACCCGACATAAACATCACTGGTCAAGCGGTTAAGTATCTTGATTAAGGCAACCTGGAATTACACCTCCAACCAGGACCGGCCCTAGCTTACAGGGGGCCCTAAACTGAATTAATCTCTGCGCCCCCTGGAGTGCATGCCTCCTGGCGCAGCTATTGGTGATTCACTTTTGACAACATTATGACTCTGCTCTCATCACCTTGACTAATTGTATTTGTGTTTACATGACCAACATCAGACTGAAAACATCCAGAATGTCACAACTACCATAGTCATAATAACAGTAGACAAACAGGGGGTCAAGATTTGTTTAATTCTAGACATTTTTTCTTTGTTTCTGGTGGATTTTAATGTGTTTCCATTGGTGACAGTGGCTTAAATGGATATTATAAAGTGTCCTTGCACCAGTGTAAACACATAGCTGCCCTCACCTCTGCCCGGCTCAAAAACAAATGTAGGAAAGCAGTAGATATTTTGCTACTATAGGTATAAAACAAATGTAATGTGTGTTTTAGAGGGATATTTAGGCTGCTGTAAACACACAAGCCCTGTGTCCAATAAAACTTCATATATTATTATTTTCAACATAAATGTATGGGCTCTTGGGGGCCCTCTGGTGGCCTCGGGGCTCTAAGCAGCTGCTATGGTCTGCTTTGACAATGTTTAAATCCAGGCTCAAAACGGTTCTGTTCAGCTGTGCATACGACTGAAAGGTTTTTGTTCTGCACTCTTCTCTTTTAATGGTAAATTTATGATGATTATTTGTGATTATTTATGTTTTGATTTGTGTGATTTTAATGTCTTTCTTATTCTGTAAAGCACTTTGAATTACCTTGTGTACGAATTGTGCTATACAAATAAACTTGCCTTGTCTTGCCTTATAGGCTGGGCCGGCCCTGCCTCCATCCTGTCGGTCAGTGGGTCAGTGTATCTGGCAGCTCGACCAATGTTGGGATACGAACTGCCAACCTCGGACAAGACACTTGACCCACCTCACCCCCAGTGTCTGCGTACACTGTTACATATGAATGTCTGTGTGAATAGGTGAGTGGCTCCTTGATGTAAAGTGCTTTGAAGGTGGAAAAGCAGAATATATAAATATGTGACCATTTACCATAATACTGAAGATTAAAGGTGATTTTTTTTTACTGTATTAAAAATGTGAAAAACTTCATTTCTACGACTTCATTTTAAAGTGTTTGCAACAGTCCAAAGTTATACCTCACTTTCCTAACGCAAGCAGTTTTCAACTTTCAGAAATCGAAGTGGAGTTGCAGTCACAGTGAAGCTAAAAACAACCGGCATGCTGTGTACTTCCTGAAAGATAAAACACTTTATAATTAGATGTAGACAGCACACAATGGCCTTATTTTGACCTTATGAGCTGTGTTTACAATATATCTGTACTAGGGCAAAACAAATGTTACTTTATTAAGACAAAAAGTCATTAAATCCTGAGTAATAAACCATCCAATGCTACTCTGTAAAGAAGCATACTGTATTTACCAACAGTGGAAGAAGTACTCTATTGTGTTACTCAAGTAAAAGTACAGATACTGGAGTAAAAGTAATATCACATGAAAAAATCCAAAAGTATTAAAGTACCTGGTTCAAAATGTACTTGAAGAGTAAAAGTAAAAGTATTTCATGCAGATTCGGAGGTCTTATAAGGCTTCAAATATAGTGGTTTTGAAACAGATTTATGTTGAATTTTGTTAAACAATTGAATCGATTTTTTAAAATTTGTATATTTTTGTTTGCAAATATTTTGAACGTGTTAAAAATAAACCCCTCAGCCTTTTTCAGCAGGTCTCAAACTATTATGGCATACTTTTTACTTTTCAGTCCTGTTCAGAAATGTAGTGGAGTAGAAAGTACAGAAACCTGCTCTCAAATGTAGTGAGTAAAAGTAAACATATGAAGTATCCACTTTACAACTTTGTTAAATAAAGTACAAATACAATTTTTTTTCACTTAAGTACAGTATTTTACTGCTTTTACTTCATTACCTTCCACCACAGCTGTTTTTTAAGTTACTTTATTGTCCCTATAGGAGAGCTGTCCTCTGCACCAAGGGCACGAGTCCCGGGAAATAGTGTCTCATGCAGGTTTTTCTCCTTTAGACCTTTGGCAAGGGTCATCATGGAATACACTATACCCCCTCAGACCTGCAAAGACAGAATGACCCCAACACCTTATATATATTTGTGGGGGTGTGTGCATGGGGGTGTGTGTGTCTGTGTGTATTCTAAAGCTCTAAATCTTTTATAATACATTTTCCATATTTTTGTTTTTGTCAGTGGGGACTAGTCGTTTCAGCATCCTCGCATTAGTCCTGTGCGTACATATTGAATCACAAACACACAGAGCTGTCCTCCCGCCATCTGCTATCTGTTTATGAATATTTTGGAGAATACAAATATGCTTCATTGCTCCCATTTAGTCTCCTTCATGATGTGTTTAGAGCATAAGTGTTTTCACTGAAGCAATTCACACCCTACACATATCCAGAGTGCTCCAAAATCAGCCTCATGCTGTAGCTCCACTTCAGTAGTCACATGATACTGTAAATGTCTTGTTAGCGCTGCATTATTTCCATGTTTTTTTCATTTCTCATCTAAAATATATTGACCGTGACCTAGATAAAACTGAATATTTCATGAAGGGTAATAGACAGTATTCCTCAGACATTTTTAACCAACCATCAACATTTTTGCTAACTGTGTATATGGTGTTTTAATAGCATTTTGTATTGTTCTTAGTCAGATCTTTTTGCTATTACTTTTCAAACTAAGTTAATTTGTAAATTAATGATCGGCCTAAAATGTGACAAAATGTGTGTGTGCTGATCTGGGCACGGCGCTGCATCCACGTCATCCAAGTCGTGTTCCAGTGTTCATGTCCTCCACAGGCCTGTGTGCTCCGTTTTGTTAACATTTTAGCAGTTTACGTGCCTGGTAAATTGAGAATGATATCTCTGTATTTTTTTTATACAAATTGATGTCAGTCTGGTCACCCCAGATTAAGAGAGTTTAGTGCTTTGTCAAAATCTGCAATGTTTTTCAACCCCCTGTGATATCCTTTATACATTCCTTTATTTTTTTCCTATATGGACAGACTATGCATGTCCCTGATTGGCTAATCCACCTGTCAATCATGCTCATTTGAAAACAGGGAGATTCACCAGCGACTAGAGTCCTCATAAAGTATTGAAGAAGTGTGTATTCTGGATCCCAGGCAAGCAATTTACCCTCGATGCGTTAGTGTATCCTTTGCTAATCCGTTGCGGCCTTGCTCAGGCAAATTCACCCATAATGCATGTGGTCTTGTTGAAGAAAAAAAAGAAGAAGAAATTTTCTGTTATGAGTTGTGATGCAGCAAAAGCAGTACAAAAATAAAAGGCAAACATGAGAGTGGAGTTTAAGTCTCACTTTAAGAAGATTACAATCTTTTTATGATGATGAAAACAATGAAGTGAAACTACTTAACTGATCTTGCAAGGAAGTAAAATCTAACTGTTTAGTGAGTTTAGTTTTCCACGATAACACAAACAAGCTCCTCTTTGTCTCTGTCAAATAGAACGCACTGACTTCAATATTTGTGTTTCTTGATTATTATGATTGTTGTACCTGATATAAAGAAACCTAAATGTCCACAGAATGCACCTGTTTAAATGCTGAAATCAGATCTGATTCTATTCCTCCTCCAACTCCTCCGTGCTCTGAAAATATGACTAAAATAAACCCAATGCACGGTGTTGGCATTTAAACTCTGCGCCCAATCATTTCAACAAAACTCCCTCACAGATGAATCAGAGATAACTACAGCCATATCTCTGACAGAGAGAGGATAAGGCTGTCAAGTGCAACGCGACAGACAGCACACATTTGAACACAGAAAAGTCCTTCAAACTTCTAAAAATATGCTAATTAATGGAGCCACCCACTGATGAAAAAGTAATATTTGTAATTCATTTTGCTCCAGTCAGTCTTTTGAAATAGACTGGTTGTCACAGGTTACTCTGGTCCAGTTGAGAGTCTAGGTGGTCTGATTTGTGTGCGCTCACTTATCGTTTGAAGTGGTCCACCATTAGGCATGCTTTTAGCTGCTTTATAAATGTCTGTTCTTATTCCTTTGTTTTTTGTTTATTATATCCATGTGTGCTGTGATTTGCCTTCAGCTCTTTCTCTTTTAGTATATGTCTGTTATGTTGTGCAGTTGTGGTTGAATCCTGTCTCATTTCCCCATGACTGCGGACTGGAGGACTGTTTTCGTGCCTGATCAACCGTATGTCTCACCTGCAGCCCCCTTCCCCTATTTAAAGAGATTCTCCACACCTGCGCAAGGGTGCTGGCCTTTGTGACCAGTGTGCCATTTTGTGTATTTCTTTGCGTCTCTATCAAGTCTCTGTGCTTGTGCATGAGTTAAAGAAACACTCAGGTTTGTTTTGTGCTTTATGTGTCCCTCCAGGCCTGTGTGACTCACGTTTTTCTTTGTTCTTTTGTTAATTTTCTTAATTTTTTGCTTTACTTAGTTTATGTTCTTGTAATTTTACTTTGATCTCAATTCTGTACGTGTTTTATCTCATTTACATTAACTAACTATCTAGTACATTCCTTTTAATTAAATTAGTACTTAATTTGACCAGTTTTCCCTGTTGCAAGCTGCGTCGTAACAGATTACAATAAACATGACTGTGTGCTCCTTCCTGATCTTTATACTGCTGTACCTGTGTCTTACATGCACTCTGAAAAACACTTGGCTGAGCTGAAATGCGTTGGTGCATTTTTTAATTAAAGAAACCATGTTTCAATAAAGACTTTTTAAATAGAAACTGTGGGAGTGCCTTGGAGTCCTTGGTCTGCTACTTTTTCCAGCTTTGGCAATAACTTGTATTTGTAATGTGGCTATGTGTGGTAATGTGGATTTGTTATTGCAGCAAGCAGAGCAATATATTACACTTCAAATAGTGGTATAACTATTTTAACAACCAAAACAACCAATCACTGTTCTTTTTATAATCACTTACATATTTTAGGGCTTGCTAGAGCAGGAAAAAATTGGAGTACATCATGAACTCTGCCAGTTCCAATAACAGAAAGTGTCCACCAGCCATTCTTGTTCTTGCCTTTAGTCTCTTCGTATTATTTCAGTTTTCCAATTCAGTAGAGTCTGTGGATATGCGCCGTCAGGAAGAGCTTGTGTGGTGTTTTGCAAGATAATGTATTAATATTATACTACTGGAAATAGATCGATATATAGGTTGACCGATATTTGCGTTTGGACTGACCACCTGACTAAAGGAAATACGATGTTTTGAGTTTTTTCTTAGTTCAACAGTAATTTCGTAAGAAGGAGGGTTTATATAGTGTAGTTAGTGAATATTAATGATTAACTATAATTTAGTTTGTAATACTTTTCAAATAATGCACTTTACAGACAGTTTAATGAGTCGGAGTGATGTCAAACCAAAATCAGCTTTATATATTGGCTTCAAAACATTATTGGCGCTTGGTTGCTGTGGAGTCTAAATCAAACTGGTGAGGGACTTGTTTGTTCCAAGTCCCTAACCATCGCCAAAACATATCTGGTCACACTCACACATTCAAAACTTAATTAAGATAAATCATGCAAGTGTGATCAAACTGAACCTTTGACTAAGTGGCTCAAAACTTTTCTTTCTATTCAAGATCTTTTGAATAGTATAGAGCAGGGGTGTCAAACTCAATTTCACCAAGGGCCACATCAGCAAAATGGTTCGTCTCAAATTTGCAAAGATATAAAAAATATATCTGTGTAACTGTAAGTCCTGATAAACTGACATTTTAAGACAGTCATACATTTAAATTTAACTTGGCATGGGCCACAGAAAATGACATGGTGGGCCGCATTTGGCCCCCGGGCCTTGAGTTTGACACATATGGTATAGAGTATAGAGAGCAGAGTTGTACACACTGCGTTTGCTTGGTATAAAATGTCTGACTTATGACTAGATGTAACGATTATCAGGGCCAAAATAACTGCTATTAACAATTATATCATGATAAGTATTAACGCTGCTGACAGTTTAAAAATGTTATGGATGTGAATAATTATAATTTTAATATTATGAGTAAGTTCCATGTATAAACAACTGTTATAGTATTGTACTTAGTTATCAGTGAAAACAACTCTGATTTAGCAGAGACTATTATGGATAGGCAGGGCTGTCGAATGAAATTTGGAAACCCGGGGCAATAAGTCACATCCTCTAATACAAATTAATAGGAAGAGGGTTCAATTCTGGGCCCCTAATGCCCTGGGGCCCCGGACAACAGACCCCTTTGATTCCCCCTGTCGACTCCCCTGTTGATAAGTAGCTTTTTTCTGCACATTCAGGAGATATCATGGCAATTATCTCTGTTGGCAATTATCACGCACCAATACACTTCCTCATTGCGTATGTCCTTGTCTCTAGTCACATTCTGTACTACATTTGTTAAGCGTACATGTAATGAGCAGTACTGAGGGCTCTTTTGAACGTTTGCCTTAACATGAATGATTGGATCCAGATAATTTTTGTTTAAAAGAACCAAATCTTTTTTTTTTCTTCTAATTTGTATGCGTTTTATCACTGATTAACACTGAACCAACAGAAGCACAGAAGCCTTCTCTGCTTCTGTGCTTCTGTGCTTCACACACACACACACACACACACACACACCCCCACACACACACACACACACACACACACACACACACATGCAAAACAGATTTGGAATCAAAATAACAGTTATTTTTAAAATCATTATTATTGTGGTTTGGTGTTTTATTTAGAGTCTGCTTCATTTCAAAGGGTAAACACACCCCACTCTCAGTTTGAACCATTTTAAACACATCTGAGTCTTTTCTCTGTGATTAGTTTGGAGATAAAATGAGTTTTCACCAAGAGCTAGCGAGGCTTTTGAACGGCTCTTTGAAAAGAACGGATCCAAAAGATTCGGATCCCATAAAAGAGCAGAAAGTCCCAGCACTAATGAGCAGTAAGAATCTAGTAAGTCTTAGTCAAACTGCACAGGGGGATATAGTTACACAATAATTTGGACATGAAAAGCTGTTAAGTACCTCACCTACATCACAACCACGACGCTGAAGAATGAGTGGATGTTTTGCTCACAGCTGGACAGAGGTCATTTACTTTCAAACACTGGACCAATTTTGCCCCCTGCTGTCAGAATTTATACATGCTCATATGCTGTGCTTACAAAGGCGAGATGAGTCATGTTATCTACCCAGCAGACACTGTTTTTCACATAAAAACCCAGTCTGCAGTTTTACCATTTTGAGATGTTGGTGTTCTTGCTCTCATAAACATTAAAGCTAGAATTCAGGTTTACAGTATGTATTTTATTATGATTTTAGAGAAGTCAAGCAAAAACGAAAGTATAATGTTTGGAATAAAAATGTATAAAGGTCTGTGACAGCCCCCACCATTCCTTTAATTACATTCTTGTCCTCTCTCCTCTCTTCAGGACACCACACTGTTAACCCGCAGTGACCCTAATACACACCTTTTCACCTTTTACACCATTTTGTTATTGTAAAATGTTGACCTATTGCCACGATGTAAAATAAAGTACATCTTTTGGTAACTCCTTAAGTCAGTCTCCATTTATTGTGACTTATGACTCATAGTTCGTAACCATAGACTGTATAAAGAAGTGGACTAAGTGAATGTGACGTCACCCGTAGCGTTTGGCTCCAGTCAAATGAAGCTCATCGAGGATAGCAGTTATAGGGGTGAATTTGGTGCTGAGTTCCATATTTGGAATTCTGACAACGAGTATCATGGCAAACAAAGAACCAATCCCTTCCTCCTGCCCGCACCACTGGTTTAGCATTGAGCACATTCTTAGCAATGCTGTCAATCAAATCTGTTGCTAACGCTAGCCGGACTGACCTCACTGAAAGAAGGTGCCTGATTTGTCTGTTATTAACGTTCATATCTTGATTTACAGACAAAATAGTGAAATAAAAATACCAGGATCATGTAGAGCGGGTTAATACGCACATTTTAACCCTTTAAGGACTGAGCACATTATCGACCAGTACAACTCGCCTAGACTTTTATTCTTTTTTCGCCATAAAAATCATGTTAAAGGAAGTATCAGAATTTACTGCATTTTTTCACACATATCCATCTGTATTTTTCCTTTGATGCATCGAATAACTGACTGGGAAAATCCCCGTGGCACCTGTGCTCTGGTCATCTTACCGTGATGACAGTAATATATTTAAAGAGCCCCATGCCTCTGCTTTGAGACGCTGTTTGAATTTACTTTTTTGAATTTATTTGCGTAGTTATGGTAATGGAAAGTCACAATCGCGCTCTATCGGCTCTATAGGTCAGAATGACAAGTCTCACTGCAGCAGTTACAGGGAGAGGGGCCACAGTTTTTCAGTGTAAAGTGAATTGCAGCGATAGCGTCGATGGAACCGGAAGAGCGCCCCTGATCACTTCTTATTTGGAACACGGCGGGTAGCGGGTTAACTATGTCCACTTATATATACAGTCTATGGTGTTGTGGCAATTAACAATTTAAAAGAAAATATATTGCTTGAAGTCCTCAAAGGGTCGAGGATGCCAGCATGACTCACTTTGGAGATTTCTAAACAACAATATTGGTACAGAAAACAAGATATGTTGTGTGTGTCTAGTCCAGGAATAAAAATAAATAAGGAGAGGTGACTGTGGCCTGACCTGCCCTCCGACATGAGTCATGATACACTGACGAGTCTCACATAGAGGTAAGAGACGCATTGCATCATGGGAAGCAAGATGGGCAGACTAGAGTGATTGATGTTTCATCATCTGTAGGAATGTGCAATTAATAAAATTCTAATCAAGATCGAGATTCTTTCAGTCATTTGTAATCGTCATTGATTAAGTCTTTTTAATTGAGACATCTACAGCCAAAAAGCGTGTGGTTTAGAGGTCAGACTTTGAAGAGAGACATTTTAATATATTTTAATAAGACTAAATAAAATTGCAGATGCACTGCAATGATCTCATATTTTGTGTTTCAGAGTTGACACTTTTTGTTGTTCTTGTAACTGTTTATGTGTTGTTGTTGTTGTTGTTGTTGTTGTTGTTGTTGTTAATGTTTTTGAATGTGATACTTGGTTGCTATGCCGACAAGTTGAGGTGAAGTTTCTATTCATCTGTTACTGGTTTGTTTTGGAGGCTTGCTCTAGTGAGTTGAGACTGCTGTTGTTTTGCTCTTGTTTTGCTCTTGTTTTGTCATGGGTTACGGCCTACAGTAGCCCTTGTGTGCAGAAAATAAACAATAAGAGGAACTTTGGCGTGTTTCTTTACTAAAAATACAAAGACATTAACGAGATAGACTTCAGGCAGTTATCAACAAAAAGAGTCTGTGCATGTTGTTCTAAAAGCAAGGTGTGCACAGATTTGTAGTCTATACATTCATAATTAAATATAAATTGATAAGCTTATAGAAGTATTGAAATATTACTAAAATACCTGCAATGTAGAGCTGGAGCGTTTGCAGAGCATTTACATTTTAAAGCTGGAGAAGTAGAGGGTGATCCTTTATGCTAACAAAACAGGTAGATGTCTCATTATAAAGGGCAGTGGAATTCTCTGAGCCAAATGAAATGTGCATTAAACCATCCACCATTAGAAGAGAAGTATTCTTTGTTCTGAGGTTGTTCTACTTTCCCACGTGATGAGCTGTTAGGAAAGGTCCCTTTGCTCTGATAGAAAACGTTTCAAAGGCAATCATTTGGTCAATATTTTTCTTTTTCTTTCTTTCTTTTTCTTTTCGTTTGTTTTTTGAGCTTTTCCAGCTGCCATCCGGAAGCTTTTTCAGTATGAAAGTCCTAAACTGAAATGCTATAAAACTGAGAACTCACAGCAGCTATTGTGAGCAATTAGCTGTGAGGGAACTTCAAAAAAAGAACTATCTTTGAAACTATTTCTACCATGGTGTGCAGAGTTTTTGTAAAATCATTTGTCGATAGATTTATCAAACCATATTTTAAAAGCCGCTTTAGTAAAACCATTTACAAATTCATTTAGTGACTTGTTTAATAGCTAATATTACTAATTATTATATGCACGGTTGACAAATGAGAAGTCATGAGGGATTCTCTGTCTAGTCAACAGTATAAGGTGACCCTGAGTTGTACAGAGCACCTCGACACTGCTTGTCCTTCGTCCTATAGCCACATTCTATAGACCTACTGTGTAAATCTATATTACCTGACATGAGCAGTAAAAGTCTGATAAAGTCTTATTTAAAATACACAGGGGGGATATAAATACACAATCATTTGAACATGAAAACCCATTAAGTAGCTGTGCACGTCGCAATCATGTTTTTTTTCTTGAATAACGGTTGGATGTTTTCTCACAGCTGGAGAGTGGTCATTTACCTTGAAATGCTGGACCAATTTTGCCCCAACAATTTATACATGCTCATATACTGTGTTTACAAAGGTGAGACGAGTCATGTTATCTATCCAGACACTGTGTTTTTCACTTTAAAAAAATAATAAAACCACACTCAATCCATAGACATAGCCTAATATTATGTACAGATGTTTGTGTTCTTACAGTATGTGTTTTAAAGTTGGAGCACTCAAGCGAAAAGAATATATATATACCGGTATATTATTATCATTATTTGAACTGTAGAGGAATTACGTAAGTGAAAGTGTAGAGGTTGACTAATGGTGAGAGATACTGAACTTTTTATATCTCGCTGATAATATTCACACAGAATTATGGAACCATCTGTCAGAAATGAGCAAAGAAATGTATGTAAATGTCTTGGTTGAGGTTTAAATGTCACAGAAGCTGTAAATAGAGCTTGGGATGGTACTTCAAAACACATGCGTTACAATGAAAATCCGCCATGTTTGAGGCAGCAGTGAAAAATGCTCATAGAGATGCATTAACCACAATGTAAAATAAGAAGAAAACTGTGCAAAGTTCAATTGTAGGTGACAGTAGCTCAGTTGGTAGAGCGTTTGTTCACTGATTCAAAGGTTGATGCTTGATACTCACCACAGATTGGCATTGCGATTCCAGCTTCCTCAAATGAATACGTTGTGTCATTGGACAAGACACTTAACCCACCTCGCCCCCAGTGTCTCTGTAGACTGGTGTATGAATGTGTGCGTGAGTGGATGAGTGGTTCCTTGATGTAAAGCCATAGACTGTATATACAGTATAAAAGGACAGTGAAACTGCTATAGCTGCTGTGTTGCAAATAGGAAGTGATCAAGGGTGCAGGTCCGGTTCCATCGACTCTGGCTCCAATTCACTTTACATTGAAAAATTGTTGTCCCTCTCTCTGTAACTGCTGCAGTGAGCCTCGTCATTTTGGTCTTAAAATGTTCGTACGTGATCCTAGTATTTTTCTAAATGAAAATATGAACATTAATAACAGACAAATCAGGCACCTTCTTCCCCGAGGTCACTCCCACTAGCGTTAGCAACAGGTTTGATTGACAGCATTGCTAAGCGCTCACTCCCTGCTAAACCAGCGGTGTGGAAAGGGGCGTTACCTTCAACAGCCTCGTTCCTGATTGGCTCTTTGGTTGCTATGTTCCTCGCAGTCGGAATTCCAAATATGGATATCAGCTCCAAATTGACCCCTATAACTGCCAGCCTCGATGAGCTTTATTTGACTGAAGACGAACGCTATGGGTGACGTCACACTCCCTTCTTTATCCACTTCTTTATACAGTCTATGTGTAAAGCGCTTTGAGAGCCTTGAAAGTGGAAAAGCGCTATATAAAAATGTGACCCTTTACCAAAATAGAACAGTCATTGATCATTATGTGAAATTTGAGATATTTTCAGTAGCAATTTGAGTGGTTAAAAACTCTAAAATGTTGATTTGCATAATATATATATTTTTAATAGTAGGTTAACTTGGTTTGTGGTGTGCGGTGCAGACACAATCCCGAGCTTTGTAGCCTCTTAAATGAACCACAGATATGGCAACAGAACTTCACACATATTCATCACCTCTTTTAATGCTGACCTATTTATCTTATTATCCTAAAGCTTGAATAATTCAGAAAGACCGACCTGTACTGCAAAGTTACGAGCGCTAAACTTCCACCATCTTAGCTTGAAACCAATAGACTGCTCCAAAGCCTATACCACCGAGAGGAGGTGAGAATGTGCACTGGCTTTTTATTACGCACTTTATCCTTTATCTGTGTGGTCCTGTTCAAATTCCTTGACACAGAAGTAAAGTAGAAGTTAAGCCTGGAATTACAAAACCATTTATTTTATCTTACTATTTTAAAGCCTTATGAAGCCACTGAGTTGAGCTTAGAAATGTGAAGGTGATAAAACGTGTCTTCTGCTCTTCAGCGGCGCAATAATAGAAATTGTCGAGTTTCCTGAAAATAGTGTTACTGTAGCAGATAATAATTTTCCCTCTCTGTACTTTTACAATGGGTTTTATTAGATCCTTTTTGTCTTCCCATAAGGTTTGGTGCCACTAGTGGATTTCCTAATTGACCATTCCGCTCTCCGTACCACGTGGCGTACCCCTCTAGCCCTCATAACAGCGGCCTGAGATAAGTCTTCCCTTCCGCAGCCGATTGACAGCTAAACACAGCGTTTCGGAGGTCAGCGAGGCTAATTGGTTCTAGCATGTCTCAGATAGGCCATTAGACCGCACGACGTATACCAGCACCCCAAAACACCCTCCACTTTGTATAGGGGGGAGGCAGAGATAGTGAAGACTGTCCGAAAGTTTTGTTTCAACTCGCAGAAGTAGAAAAAGCTTCGAGCACTTTTCATGGGTGAATATTAAAGTCCGTCTGTCTGGTTGTGAGCTTGACCTCAGAGAAAACAACATGATGAATTTGCGGAAGTGTCTAGAAGGGCAAATAAGTAGTAAAAGAATGGAAGTCAAAACTGGGATATGTAAAAGAGTGTAAGTGTAATGGTAAGTTTATTGTTTTCCCTCTATTATGATTATTATTTTCAGCTTCCTCTGCTGTCAGGAAAAGTGAAAAGTCTTTTAACAGCCATTTAGCAAAGGGCCCACGATGATAATATGCTAACATGTCGCCTGTGACTGTGTTTTCTTTTATAGAAAACAACCAAACTATATAATTCCATTCAATTTAATCAGATGTCACTTATGTATAATTTTTGTATTGACCAAACACATTGCGTGCTCATTGTGTCAGTCCAAAAGCCTGAGTAAGTGGTTGTGCCAGGAAGGGTTCAAAGTTAGTCCAAATAATTATGTAACTCAGCATTTAGGAAGATTCTATGATGTACTGATTACTGATGAAACATATAGCCTCTTGGAAAAATTAAGAAAACATCAACAATGACAAGCTAACAACAGAGACCATTTGGAAGTTCAAGGAAAAAATATTTTTCAGATTCTTGAATGTGATGATGTCATGCACCAAGACAGGGGGCAAAAGGCAGTTTTCCCCATTGATTACATTGTACTTTGCCATTAAATAAAAATAAATTCACAAATGTTTCATCTGACTCTTTCTATTAGTGACTAGAACACTTAACTTCTTGTATTAAAACAAAAATCAGAATTTTAACAATATTCATTTCAGCTGCTACCTGTCTGTTTTAAATATGATTGGTCCATAGAATGTTGTGATGTCATCTGAAACCCACCAATAGGGTCACAGTATTTGAGTGTTTTGATTATCGTGATAAAAGACATGACCATTGCAGAAGAAAAATTCACATCACGTCAACTGGACAAAATGTTGTAGGAGTGAAGAGGTTTTGCTGCTCATCCAAGCTGCTTCTTCAGTTTTGGTCAGATTACCGGTGGACACTGCTTTATATCTATCTGAAGGGAAAACAACAGGGCTAGACAGTATGGTGATAGGTGTGACAGCATCCATTTTTGGGCCTGAATTATTATGTTAAGGATGACTCAGGCACAGTGCACACTTATAGTAGCTCATTAGCTCTAACCAACAAACAGAAACTGTAAACAATAGGTGTGTTAGTTTCCCTTCTTTTTGTCCAGTTGACAGATTTGAATTTTTCTTCTACTATTGATCATACCTGGACGACTGAGGGATTACACAGACTCACATGACCATTTCAAAATCATTATGAAACTCAACTTTCTAAATAATCAGCTAACTGCCAAATAAACAGGTTTCACTTTGTGGAGTCTAGATTGAAACAACTTAATTCTGCTTCTAAAATGGTCACAAACAATAACAAGATAATAACAATACAAGACATTTGGAAGTCCTAGGCAAAACCATGGGGGAACAAAAATTCAAGCATGGCCCATTACTGAAGCGAGTGACAAATGCGCTCTGAGGGACTTGTACTTAGGCCTTCCTCTGCTGCAAACACAGCTGTCCCGCTGATGGCTATTATCTTTGACAGACTGCCACTGACCGCTGCGGCCCCATTGTTGCCTACTTGAGCTGTGTCCAAAAAAGAACCACCTCGCACAAAAACCCGAGCAAGAAGTGAATGGCACCTAATCTGCTTTAAACCCAGCAAATCTGATACACTCCTGTCTCCTCATGTTAACCTCGCACGCCCGGAGGTTGGCTAATTGATTTAAACCTACAATGTGCTACAATGTGTCAAAACCACCGTGACACCTATTACAACTCTGCAAGGTAATTGGGCAGGCGTCAATATGCAGGTGTATGTGGCTGCATTCACACAAGACTAAAGATCCTGAACCCCACCCCGGCTGCCTTTACCCCTCCCTTTGGTCATTGAGAACGGGCCTTTGGGGAGCGGAGGACAGTAATTGGGTGCCCAGAGAGAGAAAGAGAGAGAAAACTGAGGAGGAGTGGACCGCTCAAGAGGAGACCACAAGAGTCAATTATAGGAGCAGACGGTGGAGCGGAGAGAAAGGTACAGCCTGATACGCTTACATGCTGTAGTGGTGATGTGCCTGAGCGAGCAGGGGGAACAGAAACCCTGATCTGAAAAATACATACAAACATATCGTGGTTCACATTTTTTTTTTTTTTTTTTTTTTTTTTTTCTAGAGTGGAGCTGCATGCTGAAACAAAGACACTTTTTCCCATAAACACCCCCTATTGGTCAACCTCAGCAATACTCTGAGTGAGTTTCAAAGCAGCAGATGACTTTAGTTATCTCTTCAAGGCAACTTAAAGATACTGAAGAAATCGTGATCTGGCACTAAGAAAATCGTGATATACATTTTATGGCATATCGGTCACCTCGTGTCAAATCGTAGAGCTGATGCAAAGGGATTAGATTGTGGATCAGGGGTGTCGAACACATTTTCACCGAGGGCCACATCAGCAAAATGGCTACTCTCAAAGGGCCAAATGTAAAATAAATCTAACAAATTTCATAACTTGTTAATTAACTTTTTCTGTATTTATTACTTATTCAAGTTACAAATATTGCATATGCATTTGCCTAGATGTAAAAATATGACTGTGTAACTGCCTGGTGGTGATGATGGTTTTGATAAATTGAGATTTTAAGACCATCATACCTTTTAATTTACCCTGTCGAGGGCCACATAAAATGATGTGGAGGGCCACATTTGGCTCACGGGCCTTGAGTTTGACACATGTGCTGTAGACTGTATATATAAATGGACATAGCTAACCTGCTAGCTGCCACGTTCCAAATAGGAAGTGAACATAGACATGCTTCCTGCTCCATCGACTCTGGCTGAAATTCTCTTTCCATTGAAAAACCATCACCCCACCTCTCTGTAACTACTGCCATCAGACTCGTCATTTTGCTCTTAAAATGTTTGTATTAACCCGCTCTACAGGATCCTGGTATGTTTATTTAGCAATTTTGTCCATAAATCAAGATATGAACATTAATAATGGACCAATGAGGCGTCTTCTTTCGTCAAGGTCACTCCCACTAGCGTTAGCAACAGGTTTGATTGACAGTGTTGCTAAGTGCCGACTCCCTACTAAACCTGAGATGCTGGGCAGAAGGGGCGTTACTTTCAACAGCCTCGCTCTGGAAAGGCTCTTTAGTTGCAGATGAAATTCCAAATATGGAACTCTGCTCCCTGTAACTGCTAGCCTCGATGAGCTCTGTTTGACTGGAGATGAACACTATACTGTAGGTAACGTCACACTCCCTTAGTCCACTTCTTTGTACAGTCTAGGGCTTAGACACAGGACATGCATGGACTGAAAAGAAACTGAATTTTAAACAGCAGCACTGGAACATATGGTTAAACTGACTTGACCAAAATGTGTCATAGTTAGTACCATAGTACTAAATCAAAGCATCAAGTGTACCGTTTCATCCTGTGCCTTGAGAAGTGGTACAAAGACTGCAACTTTCATATACATTGAGAGGAAGTGAATATTTAGAAACTTACCACATATAGGGTGCGATTGAGTGAAGGCGAAGATCAACCCACATGTTCCTCCTCGCTGTGAGGAAGTAAAGCAAACCATTATATCACTTCTTAAGAGCAGTCAGCGAGATGCATTTAGTCTTATTTTGTGTCATCAATAACAACATCACAGTATGAAATTGTAACGTTTAGATTATTGTGAGAAGAAACATCACATTTAAAACAAATATTATGGGCAGTTTTATGAACCTAACTTTGTACATAATCAACTCACTGCAACAACAAGAACAACAGGTTTAATTCTGTAGAGTTTATATTCAATTTTGTTTTTAGAATTTGTTATATTTTGTGTCAATACTGTTATTATGTGACCTAGTTCATCCTGCTGATCAATTACCCAAATAATAATTAATCACTAATTATTGACAGTAGCCTTGCACATTTCTCATCAAGTTGGTTGAGGGTGTGATCAATGTTAGGAAGTTATTTCCCCTGTGTATTAATTAGGCCCTCCAAACGCTGAGTCTGTCTATAAGTCCATGTCAGTCATGCAGCTAACTGGCCCCTTGCCTATTAGGACCCATAGGTGTTGGAATAGGTTCTGACCACCAGTGATCCTAAACATAAACACAAGATGCATGGATAAATAAATAAATACGAACGCTAACACATTGTATAGCCTTTAATGACGCACTGTGTAACTTTTCTGAAGGATAGTCTGACACCTGCTTGTCTCCTTGATGATGATGCTTTTCCTGCAATATTCCACAGTGCGCACAGCATTAAACACACATCTTACATTTATTCAATAATGGTAGCTTTTCTTGCTCAAAAATACCTTGAAAAGCATGTATTCTTACAATGAGCAAGGTTTTCTTCTCCATAAACCTGACCTGTACCTTAGCCTGATAGCGCCACCTGCTTGTCTTCATGGATAGATAAGTACAATGCCATACCGTGGAACATTCCAGCCAAAGCAATAACACCTCCATAAAGACAAGCAGTTGGGATTATATTCTGATTTCTTCGCAGTCATCACTACACAAGACAGGAAGTATCAACAGAGGAACAGAACAGCTGTCAGTTTATATGGGTCGCTGATGTAGCACAGTTAGCATCTGGACCGGTCTAACTGTAAAAAGCTATTTAGCCATCGAGCCAATGCAGTGAATGTTTTACTGCTGAGTTCAGAAGAATTAACAGGCCGTGGTGGGTGTTCCTGCAATTCAAACGCTACAGTTCTTTTGAAATGGGAGATCAAGTGGTGTGATAAGTTACTCCTCTCCAGCCATAAAGGGCAGTGAGCTTACGAGAAAAAATGCATGATCTTTTCCCTCTTCTTCCTCAAATTAATGCAATTTAAACTGTTCAGGAATTTATGACAGAGGAAAAAACGTATAGTAGAGATGTCTGTTTAAGGCAGAGACTTACCAGAACCCTGTCAGAAGTGAAGAATCTACCTGGATGAGTGGTAAAATGTGTGTCACTGGCTGTGGTTAGATACACACTCTAAATCAGACTATAATTTTTGAGTTATAAGTGTAGTCAAATGACATGTAAACAGCACAGTCATATCAGATAATAATCAGATTTTGGTGTGAATGTGAACATAGCCACTGTGTAAAGCTTGTCCAGTTGACTCAGTGTAATTTTCAGATACTGTTATACCACTCAAACTCTTGTAATCTTGATATTTGTTTTATATGAGAAGACCTAATGAACTACTGTTGCCTCAAAGATTCCCCATGCTCTGTTGTAAAAGTTTTAATTTTTACGCAAGCACAAAATCTCAATATCTCAGAGATTTACATTTGAAAGTTTAAATCTGTGAAGCCTGATTTCCTCTCCCATTTCCTCAAATAAACTGCCAAAATAACTACTCCTTCTTTATTCCACTGACATGTGTCTTCCTCCCACCCCCAGATAAAGCTAATCCCTTCATTATAAAACGCAAGGTGATCCAGATCAAACTAGCAGTCTGCAGATTTTCAAATTTGTGTAGCGCAATGAAAAGATTACCAAGGTACATGGATTAGAAAACTATTAATGAGATTATCCATGTGTAAATCATTATCTGTTTCTAATCCATGACAGCCAAGAGCAGGTGTGTTATTTTGAATACAAACAAACCGTGCACACAGACCTCCTCTGTGGCAGACAGACACATGACTGGAGC
Organism: Periophthalmus magnuspinnatus; assembly: GCF_009829125.3. NCBI lineage: Eukaryota > Metazoa > Chordata > Actinopteri > Gobiiformes > Gobiidae > Periophthalmus > Periophthalmus magnuspinnatus. The sequence goes on from NC_047146.1 coordinate 22,069,134, forward strand.
AAATATGATTAGAACGGGCCTCAACTTCATTATTTTATTTTGGCTCAAAAACAGCTGTAAAAAAAAAAAATAGCTTGTGGGATTGAAATCAATGTCAGTGTCATTTTTTTCTTAATAGTAAAATCAAGTTTGAAATGCTAGTATTTTGACATCAGTAATTTTAGTTTTGGTGCTGTAGTAGAAGAGGGACATTTTAGCTCAATAATGCATTTTGATAGCATTTTGTAATTAGTTATTGTTATTCCACTTTGAATAATATCTCAATGTCTTAAACTTGTACTTCTTGTATGCAGTACATATAGGGTTCCTGTATAGCTGTACTTTTTCCACACCTTTACCACAGACACCCAGCCTCCATCACCTTAAGCCCATTTCTTTTTATAGTTCAGAAGATATCACCTGTTCACATCGTGTTAATGGGTGAAACGAGACATAGTTTCACTTGTTGTCACTTCCACTACTGTATGGGGAATGAGGGGGCCTACCGAGAGTAAAGCCCACCTCTTTACTAGCTATATGTTCAACCAGGTTTTCTCATAAGTCTAACCCCAATCCACAAAAGTACACTTGCACCTACACATAGAGTGACAAACTGTGGACCACAACTCATTCACCTGCTCATGTTACTTCAGTATCTGCTAAAAACCAAATGACCTGGCATTTCACAGTATAGGTTAAAGTCTGTAACTTTTTATACAGCCTCCGCCTACCGAGGGAATTACTGCATGTTTTCCAGTCTGAGCTAAGCCTTTGGTGCCATCTGCTATTAGTAAAGCACATAATCTTAAGAAAATGCTAGTCCGTACCACAATATTTTAATGATAGATCAGTAAAGTAAACACATGCATTATGGCTAAGTGAATAAATATCTGTCATAATGTTGTCACAATACTAAAATGGCTATGTTTTAATGCTAAGGAACAGACTTAATGTACCGTTTTGAGCCTGGATTTAAACATTGTCAAAGTAGAGGCCTGTCTCACATCTTCAGGAAGATTGTTCAAGGTTTTAGTTACATAAAACTGAAACACTGATTCTCTCTGTTTAGTCCTGACTCTGGGAACCAGCAGGAGGCCAGTCCCTGAAATCCTAAGTGTGAGATGGTTCATATGGCACAAACATGTCAGAGATGTACTTTGGTGAGCAGATCTTCTTTAAAGTTTATTCTCTGAGCAACAATGCAATTTTGGCAACACAAATGTTTCTGTATTAAGAGCATTTTATTCAGGTAGTGTCCAGTTGCCTTATTAATGTCATTTCTGTCAGTATCGATACCTGTTGAACTGTGTACCTCAGGGGTGTCCAAATTTTTCTCATGATGGGCCACATATAAAAACACAGACGAAGCTATGGGACGATTGAGGGCCAAACACCGGTCGCGAATACAGTGAATACTTCAAATCTGCATTATTATTACAAGTTAAACTGAACCACTAGATCTTTATTCACGCTTACATCCTCAATGGGACACATGAAAGATTTGATATGGGCTTGTTAAAGTAGTATTTTCAGATGTGCAGTAACAGGTACTGAAGGCCGCATTTTACCCCCGGGCCACAGTTTGGGCAGGCCTTGTGTACCTAGTTTCAATGCAAATTTTAGTATTGATGAGTATCTGGGTATATATTTTAACAACTCTTGCCTCCAAGTCTACTTACTGTTTAAATCTGAAAGCTATGTGGGTTTTAATATAAGTTTAACAGTTTCTTGTGCAGGGGCTCTCCCTCAGACCCACTATGAACCAAGTGCTGCACACACTAGTCCCTCTTCTAACTTACTCTTTGCATAATCACCTTTCATCCAATGCCCTTGAGCAAGTGAAGCAGCAACAAGAGCTTCCTCAAACTCTTTAAGTGACAATTTTCACTCACCTTGACATAATCATAAACATTATAGAAGTGAATTACGTTGAACAAAACAAAGTGCCTTATTAACACTTAATTTTCGAATACACCTTTTAACTTCTAAATAGCTGCTAATTCACGCTGCATTCCAGGCGAAGGTCACATATTTCCCAGCTGAGCGCTACGAGTCCCGACCTCAGAGCGTTCCAGCTGAATTAATGCAAACAATATATCGTAAACCGCAGGCAAGGAAATGTAAACACAAAACAAATGTGTCTAATATTAAACAACAGAATATTATGGGATTTAACCTATTTCAAATGTTTACATGGTTTAAATCATGTTTAACCTCTCTGAACAACTTTTATTGCGATTATCATTGTTGTAATATGTCACTGTTTAACTCGTGTGCGAAGTGGGAGTGAGAATTTGCAGTTTGAGCGGTGAGGTGTGGAAATATCCCAGTTACGATGTACCCCTGTATCGTAATGGACTTTTAGTAATACATGTGTTAACCGATATACCCTGACATCGGCTATCCCCTATTTGTAACTCTATCATCAAACCCAAACCAAAACAAAGAAAACAACAGTGCTATCCGGGATCCTAATAGGTGTCAGAGTAACCATTAGGGTTACTCTGATTATTCTAAGTATGACTCAAGCACAGTTAACACTTTGAGTAGCCAGTAGGCAGAAACATTAAAGAATAAATGTGTTAGTTTCAGTGTAGTTAGCTCCTCCCTTCAGACAGATATAAGGCAGTGTCCACAAGTACATTTTTGTTCTTACTAATATCCGCATGACAACAACTGCAACTATAGTAATAAGAAGAAATTTTACATACCAGTATTCATTAGTTGTACTGTAGTCACTGTAACTGTAGTCACAGCTGCCCTGGGGATTATCACAGTTCACATTAACGTCCCCAGATACATAAAGCAAACAAAAATCTATGAAAATGGGTGAGTATGCTTTATTATATTTATTTAAAATGTATAAATATAAGTTTTCAGCTCTCTATTGCTAAAATCCAGCTCTCCTTTATCCCCATGATAGAGTACAGTGTGGATGTACAGCGGACTGCCTGGCTGCCCGGAGAGGTCATTACTGCCTCTGCACCTTGAGGTAGAAAAACAGCCATCCGCTCAAATGAAATGGTTGTTCTGTCATCCAAGTGCTCGGATCAATCTGGGACAAAGTAATGAACACAGCCCCCAACTCCTCTGCTCTCAGGTGGACAGTCTACTCCGCGAGCTGGCTGCTTTCCAAGGCCTTCACCAACAAAACAAAGGCCCCAAGAGGAACTGCCACGGCCGTACGTCTTTACAGGTTTGATGAAATTGAAGAGTTGTCTCTTGACCTCAGAGGTGATGGATTTCTGAAGGATTTTTCGCATGGTAATTTGGGATGTTTGACTTCTAAGCCTGTAGTGTGGTTTCTTGATCTCTTGTTGAGAGGGAGGTAAAGTGTAAGCAATTGTGCACAAACTCAAAAGGCCATAACAAATTCATTATGGTTAATTAACATAAAGGCAGCTGCTGTGATTCCACTGTGGTTGCACATGGAAATATATAGAAAGGTTACATGTCACCTCTGTACTGGGTCTTACAGTCTTTATTCGTAGGGTAAAGAGCAGTGGTGGAAATAAAAGTATTACATAAAAAAAATCTACTCAAGTAAAAGTATTAAAGTACCCGTTTAAAAATGTACTTAAAGAGTAAAAAGTAAAAGTATTTCATGCAGGTTTTGAGATCTAATAAAAAACTAATAAAGCTAATAAAGTTTCAAATTGGATAAAGAGTTGGTCTGAAAGTGTTAAAAATAAACCTCTCAGCCTTTTGAGTAAAAGTAAAAACTATCCACTTTAAAAATGACAGATAACATTTTATTTATTTTTTTTCTTAAGTACAATACTTTAATACTTTTACTGTGTTACAGTCCACCACTGGTAAAGAGTATGTGAATGATGTCAAAAGATTGGAACTTGTACAATATTCATCCATCCATTTTCTTCCGCTTGTCCGGGGCCAGGTCACGGGGACTGCAGCCCGAGCAGGGACTCCCAGACTTCCCTCACCCCCCTGCCCCCCCTCCCCCATCCCGGTGGGACATGCCCAGAACACCTCTCTAGGGAGGCGTCCAAGAGGCATCCTGAGCAGATGCTCGAGCCACTTCAGCTGGCTCCTCTTGACGTGGAGGAGCAGCGGCTCTACTCCCTCCTATCTCTAAGAGAGCTCCCAGTCACCTGTGGAGGAAACCCATTTCAGCCACTTGTATCCGCGATCTTGTCCTTTCCTTCATTACCCAAAGCTCATGACCATAGGTGAGGGTGGGAACATAGATTGACTGGTAAATCGAAAGCTTTGCCTTTCGGTTCAGCTCCGCAACGGACCGATACAGTGACCGCATCACTGCAGACGCTGCACTGATCCACCTGTCAATCTCACTCTTCATCCTTCTCTCACTTGTGAACAAGACCCCGAGATACTTGAACTCCTTCACTTGAGGCAGAGACAACATAATACAAAGTACTAAAAGTCCCACAACTTTTAGGCATATTTGTTTATTTGTTTAGTCATCTACATTTTCAAATTTTATTTGCATCTTGCTGCCTCTTAGTAAATAGCATAAAGTTTGAAAATTTGAAAATAGTATTCCATTGATAATTGCATAATGTTATTAAAGGATTGCAAATGCTCTTGCAATCCACAAAAGTTGCTCACTTGGCTATATTTAAAAAACAAAAAAAACAAAACACAAACTACTGACTGTGAATGCTACAGGAGATAGACAGGGCCAATACAAATTCAATAACTGAAAAATATATACTAGGACCAAGACATACCTCCACAATCCAGACACATTTCATTTCACCAGAACATCTTCATCGTGGCACAGAGCAATAATCTGACCGACAGTCAGTCCCATGGCGCACACATAATGGACGTGGACATGTACAAGTGCTATCTTACAACACACACAGAGACGAACCTAAGCGAGAATTCTAAGTCAGGTTCACGCTGGAGGCAAACATTGCGTTGAATTCAGTTGTATTCATACCAGCTCATACCTATTATATACTCATACTTTTATGGATGGCAGACAGCTGGAACAAGTTCCCTCAACTATTTGTCTTCAAGGTCCAGGAAGATTTCCAAAGTATGCCATTAAACTTATCCCTATGGAGACGAGCAGGTGGCAACAATGGGCCGCGTTACAGGTGGAACAGGCGACCCTGCACACACCACATAGTGCATGTTTTTTTAGCTATCAAATATCTGAATTTGAATAAATGCACGACAGATATGTGTAATTCCATACTTTGGAACTTTCTAGGCAAACAATATATCCATGTAAACAAGCAGGTAGTGTACCCCCCACCACCAGAAAGGTTACATAATGAACCTTTAAGTGTGAAGTACCATATTACCCAAAAAAGTCATAGATAACTCCACTCCAGTGAATAAATAAATAATAATAATAATCTAAATGGTCACTTTTTGGTAGCACTTTAAAATACGGTCCGGGACTTACTGGTAATTATGGTGGTACTTACAGTGGTAGTTACTGTGGTAGTTACTATGGTACTTCTGGTGGTACTTTGTCTGGTAATTATACTGATACGTAGCGGTACCTTAGCTGGTACTTATACTGATACTTACTGTATAACTAATAGTGGTACTTTGTGGTACTTACAGTGGTACTTACAGTGGTACTTATAGTGGTACTTACAGTGATACTTATAGTGGTACTTAGTGGTACTTATAGTGGTACTTATAGTGGTACTTACAGTGGTACTTACAGTGATACTTATAGTGGTACTTAGTGGTACTTACAGTGGTACTTATAGTCGTACTTACAGTGATACTTATAGTGGTACTTAGTGGTACTTATAGTGGTACTTACAGTGGTACCAGAAGTGATACTTAGACTAATAACTACTGGTACTAGTACTGGTACTTACTGCAAAATCATATGAAGTGAATGATATTAAAGAATATGGTGTTATTAGGCATATGAATCATTGATTTCATTATAAGTTCACAGAAAATACACAAGACAAGACATTGTGAAAACACAAACACTTTATTATGACAAATTTCCCATTAATACAACAATCAGACTGAAAAGAAACTTCCAATAATGACAATAACAAATAAATTATACATTTTAAATGAACATGACACTGATACATACTGTAAACTATCAATACTTTAACTGCTATTTTAAAGTAAGACATTATGGTACTGGCACTAGTAATTACTGGTACTTACTGTAGTTTATACTGGTAATTACTGGTACTTTCCGTGGTACTTACTGCTGTATGTACTGGTAATTACAATAATAGTTACTACTGTATGTACTGGTAAATACCACAGTAGTTACTACTGTATGTACTGGTAATTACCATAGTAGTTACTACTGTATGTACTGGTAATTACCATAGTAGTTACTACTGTATGTACTGGTAATTACCATAGTAGTTACTACTGTATGTACTGGTAAATACCATAGTTATTACCAGTGAGACCGGACTGTATTTTAAAGCGAGACATTATGGTAGTTACCCTATTAATTACTGGTACTTTCCCTAGTACTTACTGCTGTATGTACTAGTAATTACCAGAGTAGTTACCAGTGACAACGGACTGTATTTTAAAGCGAGACATTATGGTAGAAACACTATTAATTACTGGTACTTTCCTTGGTACTTACTGCTGTATGTACTGGTAACTACTGGTACTATCTGAGGTACTTACTGCTGTATGTACTGGTAATTACTGGTACTTTCCCTGGTACTTCCTGCTGTATGTACTGGTAATTACCGTAGTAGTTACCAGTGACAACGGACTGTATTTTAAAGCGAGACATTATGATAGTTACACTATTAATTACTGGTACTTTCCCTAGTACTTACTGCTGTATGTACTAGTAATTACCAGAGTAGTTACCAGTGACAACGGACTGTATTTTAAAGCGAGACATTATGGTAGAAACACTATTAATTACTGGTACTTTCCTTGGTACTTACTGCTGTATGTACTGGTAACTACTGGTACTATCTGAGGTACTTACTGCTGTATGTACTGGTAATTACTGGTACTTTCCCTGGTACTTCCTGCTGTATGTACTGGTAATTACCGTAGTAGTTACCAGTGACAACGGACTGTATTTTAAAGCGAGACATTATGATAGTTACATTATTAATTACTGGTACTTTCCCTAGTACTTACTGCTGTATGTACTAGTAATTACCAGAGTAGTTACCAGTGACAACGGACTGTATTTTAAAGCGAGACATTATGGTAGAAACACTATTAATTACTGGTACTTTCCTTGGTACTTACTGCTGTATGTACTGGTAACTACTGGTACTATCTGAGGTACTTACTGCTGTATGTACTGGTAATTACTGGTACTTTCCATAGTACTTACTGCTGTATGTGCTGGTAATTGCTGGTACTTTCCCTAGTACTTACTGCTGTATGTACTAGTAATTACCCTAGTAGTTACCAGTGACAACGGACTGTATTTTAAAGCGAGACATTATGATAGTTACACTATTAATTACTGGTGCTTTCCCTAGTACTTACTGCTGTATGTACTAGTAATTACCCTAGTAGTTACCAGTGACAACGGACTGTATTTTAAAGCGAGACATTATGATAGGAACACTATTAATTACTGGTGCTTTCCCTAGTACTTACTGCTGTATGTACTGGTAAATACTGGTACTTTCCCTAGTACTTACTGCTGTATGTACTGGTAATTACTGGTACTTTCACTAGTACTTACTGCTGTATGTACTGGTAATTACTCGTACCTTCCCTAGTACTTTCTGCTGTATGTACTGGTAATTACCATAGTAGTTACCAGTGACAACGGACTGTATTTTAAAGCGAGACATTATGATAGTTACACTATTAAAAACTGGTACTTTCCCTAGTACTTACTGCTGTATGTACTGGTAATTACTGGTACTTTCCCTAGTACTTACGGCTGTATGTACTGGTAAGTACTGGTACTTTCCCTAGTACTTACTGCTGTATGTACTAGTAATTACCATAGTAGTTACCAGTGACAACGGACTGTATTTTAAAGCGAGACATTATGATAGTTACACTATTAATTACTGGTACTTTCCCTAGTACTTACTGCTGTATGTACTGGTAATTACTGGTACTTTCCCTGGTACTTACTGCTGTATGTACTGGTAATTACCGTAGTACTTACCATTGACAACTGACTGTATTTTAAAGCGAGACATTGTGATAGTTACACTATTAATTACTGGTACTTTCCCTAGTACTTACTGCTGTATGTACTGGTAATTACTGGTACTTTCACTAGTACTTACTGCTGTATGTACTGGTAATTACCGTAGTAGTTACCAGTGACACCCGACTGTATTTTAAAGTGAGACATTATGGTAGTTGCACTGGTAATTACTGGTACCATCTATACTACTTAGTGCTATTTGTACAGGTAATTACTATAGAAGAATTAGCACAGACAAATACTGCTACCACTCCGTAGTAACTTGTACTGCTAATTACTTAGGTAGTCAAGAACAACACAAGGCTGTACCGCTGATATTTACAATGGTTTGTAGTACTACTTAGGAGAGGGGTAACTAATAAAAATAGTAGTCCACATTTTAAAAGACATACATTGTGCCTAGTGACACGGAGAGTACTCACTGTAGCCTTACATAGAAGTTTGCGCTACTTAATGCAGGAGTTACACTCAATATTCCCCTCTGAGCTTTAAATACTGGGCCAAAACTTGTGAGGGTCATGGTTAGATATGGCTGTACACAGTCACACTGAATACATTTTTCTCTGGAGTTAGTCTGCGTTTCTTCATAGCTCCAACTTCTTCCATCTTCAGTCTCTCACCATGGTGTTTACTGACATAATTAAGTGAAGGTCAAATCTGTAAAAAAGGAAGTTAGTATTATGGTCCAATCTGACTCTACACTTAAGAATCAGCATGTGGATAGTGGATACTTACCCATTACTTGCATTTATTCTGTTGTTGATTTTAGTCATGCAAGTGTGAAACTAACGGGACCTGAGGATTAAAGCAAAAGGTAAAATATTGGCACTCATTTCACATAATGGGGTTTTTTCCTGGATTTACCATAACAATTGTACTGCCAGTCACTTTTCAACTTTTCTGGTAATTTTGTCCTACCGTATAACTTCAGCATCTTTAGGAGCATATCAGAACATTGTACACATGTAAACACCTGTAAGATGTACTTACGTTCATTATACAAGTTTTTCTCCTTGTATGGAACACAGGGCTGCAACTAATGAGCATTTTGGTAGTTGACTTGTCTAATGACTATTTATATTGTACTCTGACACTTTCTCAATGCATTATATACAAAATAAAAGTAGAAACATGTTCAATGACGGCAAATATTTCCAAATTAAATGTATTATTGGTGAAAATATTTTTGTTTTGTGTTGATTTTTTTTTGTGTTACATTGTGATTCAACAATTCCACTGTCTTTGTAAAAACATTATAAAAAAGAAATGGGTTTTAGGGTGCACATAATGACTATTAAAACATACTATTATTATTATTGTTATTATATTTTTTATTGTCAACTAGTGATGATTAGTTGATTAATTGTTGCAGCCAACATTCATATAGTATGTGACCAGCTCAAAATTTGCTTAAGCTAAATTTAATGAAATATGTGCATTTCTTCACTTTCTTGCAGTATAGATGTTATTGAATGATTTTGATTTGTTTATTATCCTTCTTACTATTCCTCTGCGATCTGAATCTTTTATCAGTTACGTCGATGATCACTTCTACAATGTCAGTTTATTTACAGTACACATCCCTACTGCTGTAATTAAAAAGTGACTCTAAATTTTAGGGTGGCAGGATTTGAATATTGCATAGATTATGTTCTTGTTGTATGATTTCACAAAGGCTGCAAACGCAGCTCCAGACTCCCCAAAGTCAACCTTTAGGACTATAACAGGGCCATAACCCCTCTGCACTATGCCGACGTACCTGATTATCTACGTTCCTCTATCCTGTCCAAACCAATCTTGTCTGTGGTATGCTCTCGGGTAACACCGCACATCCAGACCTCTACTAGTGACTGCAGAGCATCCCAGCTCATCTTCACTGAAGCATACTGGTACCTTTCCTGCGCCAAGAAAAGAAGAAAATCCTGAGATAACAACAACAGATAAGTTAATTTAGTATTTTTCTCCCTGTCATTTAAAACACCAGGAACTGCAGCTTTCAAAGTGAATATGTGCGGGGCAACACGCCTACTGTAACTGCTAGACGCGCGTTTCAATGGCACCTGTAGTACCCACACACATAAACCCAAAAAAAGCTGTCACAGTCAGCTCAGGACTCTCTTCTGGCCTTTCCGGAGAGTCTGTTCACTTTACCTGTGCGCAACTCATTCGGTCACGGCCGATCTCCGTGGAAACGCACGGAGCGCAGGGCACATTTGTCGGGTGCATTGAAAAGGGAGAGCCCTTGTCGCGCCGGAAGTTACGTAACTGTCGAAGGGCAGTTACGTAACTTCCGGCGCGACAAGGTGCCATTGAAACGCGCGTCTAGCAGTTACATCTTACAGGTGTTTACATGTGTACAATGTTCTGATATGCTGCTAAAGATGCTGAAGTTATACGGTAGGACAAAATTACCAGAAAAGTTGAAAAGTGACTGGCAGTACAATTGTTATGGTAAATCCAGGAAAAACCCCCATTATGTGAAATGAGTGCCAATATTTTACCTTTTGCTTTAATCCTCAGGTCCCGTTAGTTTCACACTTGCATGACTAAAATCAACAACAGAATAAATGCAAGTAATGGGTAAGTATCCACTATCCACATGCTGATTCTTAAGTGTAGAGTCAGATTGGACCATAATACTAACTTCCTTTTTTACAGATTTGACCTTCACTTAATTATGTCAGTAAACACCATGGTGAGAGACTGAAGATGGAAGAAGTTGGAGCTATGAAGAAACGCAGACTAACTCCAGAGAAAAATGTATTCAGTGTGACTGTGTACAGCCATATCTAACCATGACCCTCACAAGTTTTGGCCCAGTATTTAAAGCTCAGAGGGGAATATTGAGTGTAACTCCTGCATTAAGTAGCGCAAACTTCTATGTAAGGCTAGTACTCTCCGTGTCACTAGGCACAATGTATGTCTTTTAAAATGTGGACTACTATTTTTATTAGTTACCCCTCTCCTAAGTAGTACTACAAACCATTGTAAATATCAGCGGTACAGCCTTGTGTTGTTCTTGACTACCTAAGTAATTAGCAGTACAAGTTACTACGGAGTGGTAGCAGTATTTGTCTGTGCTAATTCTTCTATAGTAATTACCTGTACAAATAGCACTAAGTAGTATAGATGGTACCAGTAATTACCAGTGCAACTACCATAATGTCTCACTTTAAAATACAGTCGGGTGTCACTGGTAACTACTACGGTAATTACCAGTACATACAGCAGTAACTACTATGGAAAGTACCAGTAATTACCAGTACATACAGCCGTAAGTACCAGTAATTACCAGTACATATAGCAGTAAGTACTATGGAAAGTACCACTAATTACCAGTACATACAGCACTAAGTACTAGGGAAAGTACCAGTACTTACCAGTACATACAGCCGTAAGTACTAGGGAAAGTACCAGTAATTACCAGTACATACAGCAGTAAGTACTAGGGAAAGTACCAGTTTTTAATAGTGTAACTATCATAATGTCTCGCTTTAAAATACAGTCCGTTGTCACTGGTAACTACTATGGTAATTACCAGTACATACAGCAGAAAGTACTAGGGAAGGTACGAGTAATTACCAGTACATACAGCAGTAAGTACTAGTGAAAGTACCAGTAATTACCAGTACATACAGCAGTAAGTACTAGGGAAAGTACCAGTATTTACCAGTACATACAGCAGTAAGTACTAGGGAAAGTACCAGTAATTAATAGTGTAACTACCATAATGTCTCGCTTTTAAAATAGTCCGTTGTCCCTGGTAACTACTACTTTAATTACCAGTACACACAGCAGTAAGTACTAGGGAAAGTACCAGTATTTACCAGTACATACATCAGTAACTCCTATGGAAAGTACCAGTAATTACCAGTACATACAGCAGTAAGTACTATGTAAAGTACCAGTAATTACCAGTACATACAGCAGTAAGTACTAGGGAAAGTACGAGTAATTACTAGTACATACTGCAGTAACTACTATGGAAAGTACCAGTAATTACCAGTACATACAGCAGTAAGTACCAGTAATTAACAGTGTAACTACCATAATGTCTCGCTTTAAAATACAATCCGTTGTCACTGGTAACTACTATGGTAATTACTAGTACATACAGCAGTAAGTACTAGGGAAAGTACCAGCAATTACCAGCACATACAGCAGTAAGTACTAGTGAAAGTACCAGTATTTACCAGTACATGCAGCAGTAACTACTATGGAAAGTACCAGTAATTACCAGTACATACAGCAGTAAGTACCTCAGATAGTACCAGTAGTTACCAGTACATACAGCAGTAAGTACCAAGGAAAGTACCAGTAATTAATAGTGTTTCTACCATAATGTCTCGCTTTAAAATACAGTCCGTTGTCACTGGTAACTACTCTGGTAATTACTAGTACATACAGCAGTAAGTACTAGGGAAAGTACCAGTAATTAATAGGGTAACTACCATAATGTCTCGCTTTAAAATACAGTCCGTTCTCACTGGTAATAACTATGGTATTTACCAGTACATACAGTAGTAACTACTATGGTAATTACCAGTACATACAGTAGTAACTACTATGGTAATTACCAGTACATAGAGTAGTAACTACTATGGTAATTACCAGTACATACAGTAGTAACTACTGTGGTATTTACCAGTACATACAGTAGTAACTATTATTGTAATTACCAGTACATACAGCAGTAAGTACCACGGAAAGTACCAGTAATTACCAGTATAAACTACAGTAAGTACCAGTAATTACTAGTGCCAGTACCATAATGTCTTACTTTAAAATAGCAGTTAAAGTATTGATAGTTTACAGTATGTATCAGTGTCATGTTCATTTAAAATGTATAATTTATTTGTTATTGTCATTATTGGAAGTTTCTTTTCAGTCTGATTGTTGTATTAATGGGAAATTTGTCATAATAAAGTGTTTGTGTTTTCACAATGTCTTGTCTTGTGTATTTTCTGTGAACTTATAATGAAATCAATGATTCATATGCCTAATAACACCATATTCTTTAATATCATTCACTTCATATGATTTTGCAGTAAGTACCAGTACTAGTACCAGTAGTTATTAGTCTAAGTATCACTTCTGGTACCACTGTAAGTACCACTATAAGTACCACTATAAGTATCACTGTAAGTACGACTATAAGTACCACTGTAAGTACCACTATAAGTATCACTGTAAGTACCACTGTAAGTACCACTATAAGTACCACTATAAGTACCACTATAAGTACCACTAAGTACCACTATAAGTACCACTGTAAGTACCACTGTAAGTACCACAAAGTACCACTATTAGTTATACAGTAAGTATCAGTATAAGTACCAGCTAAGGTACCGCTACGTATCAGTATAATTACCAGACAAAGTACCACCAGAAGTACCATAGTAACTACCACAGTAACTACCACTGTAAGTACCACCATAATTACCAGTAAGTCCCGGACCGTATTTTAAAGTGCTACCCACTTTTTTATATATCGTTCGCCAACTTTAAGGCACTTAAAGGAACTATAAAGGAACCAATTCATATTCACATTCACACACCAATGCACACAGACACTGACGGTAAGGTGCGTTTAGTGTCTTGCCCAAGGACACAACAACAGCACTCATCTGTGGGAGCTGGAATCGCACCGTCGAACTGTGGATCACTATTTCTGGCCGTGCTACCGATGATTTTTATGTCAAGAGAGGGATTCAAACCACCATTCTGTAATCTTAAACATTGTCATATGTCCATTATTTTCCCTTCTTTCCAGCTTTAAATATAGTTGGTGCAGTATGAAAATCTCCTTATTGAAATACTCTCTAGTCATCCTCCAGCCATTGTTGTCCTCTGCTCTCTGCATCTTGTAATCCTCTCCTGTCACACAATAACCTCCTTTTGGCCTGCACCGTGTTCTTGTATTAGACCAATGATTTATGCATTAGCACATATACACACAGGCCCCATCATAAATTATAAGGCTGTCTGCGGTCCCCAGCCAAAGACATATGAGTGCATGTAAAGATAAATGAACTAGCCCTGACATAGTATCCTCTTATTGATCTGTAGCTGTTGGGGTAGATTTCATTGGCCTTTTGGGGGCAGTGAAAATGAATGTAGCGGGCCACAAAACATTAACCTATATTGAATTGCATTTGTATCAAGTATTGTCCAAAGTACACAATGTAAATCACACAATTGATTGGTTTATCCACTGGCTAGAATGTTGTTGTTTTGATTCCTGACATTGTTGGCATTTGGAGAGACCTTAAACACGAACCGCAATTTACTATTTTTATTATTAAAGGGCCTGTAGTACACAAAATGGATTTAAGCTTTGTTATAACGCTGCTGCCTCCTTAAAAACATACCGGGAGTTGTGTTTTGTTTCATTCACACATGTTTGAGTAACCATGGATTATTAGTCTGTCCATATCTCCAAAGCTCAAAATGCTCCGTTCCACTTTGTGATGTCATTTAGTGGTAGTTTTCAGCTAACTTTTACCTTTTGTTCCGTAGATATTGGCATTTCCAGGTCTAAAATCATCCAAATGATCGTAGTGAAGGTGTATAGAGCACTTCCTGTACTACCGCATGACATCACAAGGTGGAACAGAGTGTTTTCAGTTTGAGATGAACTTCGCCTAAATGTGCAGGGTTTGTGTGATCAGACAATAGCTTAACATGGACCATTTAACCATAAGTTTAGTTGATATTACATGCTATTATCAAACTGTTAGAGTAGAGTATTCAATCAGTTAGTTGTCTGTATTATACCATTTTCCTCTATAACCTGGTACTATGCATCTTTCCTTTTGCTCAGTGCTTATTCTACACTGTCCTTGTATAAATAAAACATACCATACACAAAGAGAGCACACAATGTTGACTGTGGTAACAATAGGATGTAGCTGAACTATAGCTCTGCAGTTCTAGTGTACTGGGTGCTATCGACCGCTTGTTTTGCCCGTAATAGATTTAGCAGGAAACATGTCTGGGCTAAGGGAGGTGTTGCTGTTATATAGGGCTGATTGCTTATGAGCGGTTAGTCACTCACCCATACATGTGTTACCAAGGCGAGCATCTTAGATCACCGATGGGTGTCAGTGGGGAGTGCAAGCATGCTCTGATCCATCTGTCTAATCTTGATACTTTCTTTCCCTTAGAGTTAAAGGAGAGATGTTATACAAAGTTTTTACACTTATAATTTGTTTACTCTGAGTTGTATTCTGATTTATTCATGCATGTTTTCCTATACGTCTGCTATCACCACCTTTTACCCAATTCTCAACTTGCATCTATGTCATATACAGTTGAAATCAAATGTTTACTTATACTATATAAAAAGACACATGCGCTATTTTTCTCACTCTTTGACATGAATTCAGACTAAACTTTTCCTGTTTTAGGTCAATTACGATTACCAAAATTATTTCTATTTGCTAAATGCCAGAATAATGACAGAAGGATTTTTTAGACAATTTTTCATTACGTATTTTCAAAGTCAGACGTTTACATACAGTGAGATTACTATGCATTTTTGGAGCCTTCTTGGATTTCATGTCAGACAGTGAGAAAAAAATCATATGCGTCTTTTTATATAGTATATGTAAACTTCTGGTTTCAACTGCATGCAAGGTTCAAAAATGTATTTTATGCATATTTCAGGAAAAAAACAAAAAAACATACATTAAAATGAGCTACTGGCTATGGTAAACTGCCACTGTGAGGAGGCAGGGTTTATCAAATTAGCATTTTAGGTAGTCAACTGCGTCATTTCTGTTACACTGTTTTAGATCATGTTTGAGGTTTACAATGAACAACACATAAGATCTTGATCTATGTGTGTTGCCGTTTATTACTAAGCCTATTAGTGTACTACTGTGTGTGGAAACAACAGCAGCACTGTGACTGTAAGCATTATAAATGATTAGTACAATCATACTAGATCAATAACAAGTGTTTGAATTGGGCTTAGAACAGCAATTACTATCCTTTTCTATAGACCTTGTGAATATGCAGAAAAAGCCTATAGTAGTCACAGGTCTTTAGACATTGTAACCCATGACTATAGGCTTGTGATGGGCTACACTCTGGACAATGGTCAGTTAAGTGCTGTGAAAAACAGTCAGATTATCTACACGGTCACCCCTAAAGGTAATCAAATTGGTACCTTTGATTCTCTCATGATTTCCATAGACTATATAAAGATATATACAGCCTATGATGCAAACATATGTAAGTCTTTAGACTGTGTGAGGAAGCCAGAAAGACTCCATTGGCAGAACACTCAGGTTTCTTATGCCGACACATATTAAAGACAAAACATCAGAAAAATATTGCAGAATAGATAAGACTTAGCAATGCATTTGTGGCGGAATATCACTGCAAACACTTCAGTCCTTAATGATTAATAGTTAATACAAGGATTTAGGTTCAGTTGGAAAAAAAGAATGTGAAATAATTGCATGCAGTTTTATAACAGAGACGATGCAGAGAATAGTCTGTGTGTGAAAGACCACCAGTGCCATCTGCCAGAGACTTACGGTGTTACATGCTGCAGTTTACACCTTAAGCACAATTTACTGTAGGAGTTATTATAGTAGACATGACATCATTTTAATAATATCTTTAAAACATTAGCAACAGATAAATGAATCTCATCAGACCAAACCTGAGTGAGTTCAATTCAATTTGGTGAACTTCTTGATTTGACTCAAATTTAAATTAACCTTTGAACAACATCGAGCATTTTTTTGTTTGTTTTTTACCTGACAATTTGCAGTTGGATGAATACCAGATCTGTGGGTGTGAGGCAGAAGACTACTGTTCAGGTGAAAGGGCCTAAAGTTAGTTATTATCATGTGAAACCGAGAGACGATGGTGGTTAAGACTTCAGCAGCCCACACAGACTGAGCTGCATATAAACATGACCTGTCTGACCACGTTTTCCATCTCAAATACAAAGTCAACGCAAGTCAGTGTATATGCTCAACTATTTAAGCTGCACTATGTAACTTTTCTGATGAAAGATCCACCACCTGCTTGTCTCCATGGAGATGCATAATGTGGTATTAAACTTCAAACCAATGTATAAGAAGCAGGTGATGCCAGTTGGCCAAGTTACCGGTCAGATCTGTGCAGAGTGCATGTTTTTTGTGGGGGTTTTTTAGCAATAAAGATAATGTCATACTGTGGAACATTCCTGGCAAAGCAATAACATCCCCATGAGGCAGGCAGGTGGCAGAACATCCACTTGAAAATGTACATAGCGAACCTTTAAATGGAGCTGAAGTTTTGCGCTTTAATCTGACTCTTTATGGATACACTGGTTTAATAAACTCTTCCCCAAATGTGTCGTTTTCAATATCAACCCCTCATTTTAGGATTATCACATCCATAACATAACATAATACACTATTCTCCCCACAATAAGCCAAGTGGATGGACAGCAGAGGGAGCCGTTCAACAACACCACAGCATCAAATCTATTCATTATTTACCGGAGATGCCTGGTTGTTCCCACAAGAGGGCGCTACAGATTCAGCATTCTTAAATTCAAACCTGCCATTATCTACATTGTCTACATTATAACCAGTTTTATGAAAGTGAAAGCAACAGCCACAAGATACCTTGGTATTTTGCCCGCAGTAGTTTTACTTCTTTAAATTCCTTGTAATTATGGAAAGTATAATTATCACTATTATGTATATTTTTGATAAATATATTGGTTTTGTACAATATTGGTTAACTGTGTGCTAGTGTGTAGAAACCTTACAACTGCAGCCTTTAACCATGTTCAACTGTTTCCTATATGATGATGGTGTGATTTCTGTCAGGCCCCGTGAGGTAGTCTAACTGTTGATGTGATTCTGGGCTTTTCTAAGTGAACCAGTGCCTACATAAATAGTAGGGGTTTCACCTTCCTGTTATATGTGACATTTTGAGGACTTTTCATTATTCAAATTATGTCAATTTTGTTTTAAAATGTCAATTCCTTTGTCAGCAATCCTCATTTTTCATCATTCTGAAACCAATGGTGAACTCATGTAATGTAATGAACTATGCAAGCTCCATTACTACTACTACATGCCTTGAAAAACAGAAATAGCTTGAACGATCATTTACTTTGCCATAGCTCAACAGTGACAAATTAAAGCACAGGCCATACACATATATAATATTTCTTCTTTTCTTACTGCAGTGATGTCATCTAATAGAGAGGTGCCATGGTTACAAGAATACACAGCAGTCCAGTGTGAAGTGAGGTGAATGAGGATACATGGAGCTGCTATGGCCGTGTCTGTCCACCAGGGGGTACTGACATTTTAATTCAAGGTCCTCACTAGTCTGTTCTTCCCACCTGTAATAGTGACAGTTGTGAATGTGCTCATTAAAGGGTTAAATGCAGGGTCCAACGAGCAAAAGTGAGATTTGGCACGCTTTTACGCACAACATTTTAACTTCACATATACATGGAAAAGTATGTTTGTTGACTATATGTTTTAAGGATCGATCTAACTTTAATGCATTTTTTATTCAATTCATTTTAGCTTGCAAAATTTCCTACTTTGAACGTGGAGAAGACAAATGTGTGTATATGCGCGATGGGCTACTGTAGCGCACCGCCATAGGTATCCCTCACTGCAGCCTCAGAAATAAGAGGCCCTTTCTTTGTAACCTAATCGATTGTCGAGCCGAGACGCAGACTACTGGGTCCAGCACACTCCGCCGTGATCCGTTTCTCTGCGTGTCACACCAACTTCCCAGAATAGCAACTCGGGTCTGCCTTGTCTGCTGCTGCCGCTGCCGCCCGTGTCTGTGCACTGTGCTCATGAGGAGATGGAAGAGGAAGTCACTGGAGGATTGAACAACTGTTGCTTGAGCCGCTGCTGCCTTTTAGGAACTGCCTTCGAGCCCTCCACCGGTTGGCGCATGTCGGGCTACACTGAAGTCAAGCTGATGTGCCCAATGTGGATGAGTGTGCCAGTTCGCGGGATCATATAAACTCCACAGTATTGCAAAGGTAACGTGAAAGAGAAGACACGTGCTTGTGATAACTAAAAAAAGCGTGCTGTTGAGTGTAGACCGGTGCTTAGAGATCCAGACGCTTTGCCGTAAAGAGGCGCATGTCTGCAGCAGAGAGCAGACAAGGAGCGTCTGTCTGGTGAATGGAAAGGCACACGGGCTCGCTGTTGTGATCGGATAACCTGTTGAATTGAAGCTGTCACTCTGTCAGCCAGCGCCAGAGACATGCTCTGGACCACTGCAGCTGCGACCAAACTGCGTCGCTTTGAGTGACATTTCACTTCATTTATATATGCACACTAACATATTAAATTACACCTTTGATGCTTGTATAATGATTCAAAATAAGTGTTCAGGCTGTTATGTTAAAGTTTTCCCTTTAAGCGCGATTATTGCATAAATGATTGAGTTGTCAGGGTAGGATGCATGTCATCCTGGCATTCTCACTTGTATCTCTTCACGCTGTGTTTAAAACCATGATACAGCCTAGCTACCCACACGGGTTTTCCAGTCCTAAGAGTAGCTTTGAAAAATAGCTGGCTGCTCCCTGCCACTATGGCTAATTCCTTAGGAACCGGTGGATCCAGTTTGATTGATCCGTCTCCTTCTCTTCCTTCACCAACTTGTTGAGTCTAACCCCCGTCTCAGTGCACCTCTGCTCCGCTGGAGAGCTTCAGGAGGTCCATTTAAACTCGGGAAAAGTGCGGAGAAGTTTGTGTGTCTGAGCCTTACGGGACAGTGCCAGTGACACCATCAGAAGAGGCACAACTTGACGGGACACGCGCTCAAGACGCACCGGCGAACACCTGTAGGATTTTAGAGACGCTCCTGAATGTCTTACGCTCTCGTGATGATTTTTTAGATAAAAATATAAATGTATTCTTCAATGACAGAAAATAAGAAAGAAAACATTATCACAGCAGGACTGATTTATTTTCTCTTTTAGGGGAGGAGGAGATACTTGGTTCCCTCCTTCGTCCCGGGCTGATATCCCCTTGTCACTCTCTACTGGGGATACACTTGAAGGTAAAACACTTTTCCCTCTAATTTTATTCTATATATTTTGTATTACAATATTTCAACATTTTATTAATGCAGACATTTTTTTAGGTTTAAATTCAAATTTGGCTTAAATGTTGTTAATTTTTTTCTCTATAAGCTTGAAAATATTTTTTATTTGTACTCTATATTTTACACAGTCACTATATAACCACTAAAGTCATTTTTATTTGATTTTTGGATTAGGAATATTACCAGATTGAAAATCCATCTTTTCACAATGTACATTTGGGAATTCAGACAGTTTATTTATAGAAATCTTTAGGCCTTTGTTTGAAATATATTTGGTGAAAATTCAAACAAGCTTTTGTTTCAGTTCACACACATACAGTAGATACAGAGAATAGAAAATGCATCATTCTCAAATCGTTCCTCTAACTTTCATTAAACGCTATTTCATTCCGTTTATAAAACAATGACAAATGTTTGCTGTTTCAGTTATATAGTAAAAAGTTTCCCACAGATCCTGTTAAGCCTAAAACTGATTTTTAACAGACTAGTCTCACCATAAAAAATGAAAATGATTCATTGATGATGTTAAAATCATGCAGTAATTTAGTCAGATTTCACTCTGTGCAGAACTCCCAAAGTGAAATGGAAGCTCCAGGTGGTTACTGCTCGAGTAAGTCCTTTTACATTATATTTAAATCATGAGGCCCAATGACGCTTTAGTGTGAAATATTCATGCATTTATGTTACATTTGTGTTACATTTTCTCTCATGTTTCTACATCATGTCAGGTGTTGTATGATGTTTCAGTGCTGCTCAGCTCATAATGAGATAATCTCTATTCCAGTTGTAGAATATGAAATGATAATTATTTGTATATAATTAGTGATATAAAAGTTAAAGTGTAAACATTTGGAGGGATTTTCCCTCACTGCAGCCTTTTCCTGTGCAGCCCTTAAAGCTTGAGAGAATCATGCATTATCGACATCCTGTCTGTGTGTGCAGCAGATACTGGATATGTGCGTTGTGGTGCTCCATTGCCCTTTGCTGGTTTCCTTTGGGCTTGTGTGTGTGTGATCCTGCCTGCCCCCCTCAGTGCAGCTTTCTGCTTTTGTGTGCATATCTGTAGCAGGTAGCTCGACCTTCCACACCACAGGGACTTTTGGGTCTTGATTTAAGCCAGGGTTAGTCCTGGGTAGTTTGAAGTTATCGAATATTTTATTTTGCATTGCTTTACATTTGAAATCCTCCATTCATATATGACAAATACATTATATATGAAAAAGCTACATTTCACTATACCACATTTTGCACATTATTCCATGCACTGCAGACAAAAGCAGTGCACGGTGAACTGGCTGGTGTGGCTCTGTCCACTGAAGAAGAAAGAACCCTTAAATACTTTCTTCAAATCCACACTCTGTGGGCAATAAGGGAACAAAGGAAGTGTCATTATCAAATATTTTGCGAAGAACATATACGTAACATTTTGGCACATTGGACATCTACAACACACTGTGATCTAAACGGTCCTATCAAAGGAGAAAATACTCAGCACTTGTACTGTCATTTCTGTGTGGCATTGTTTACACTGAAGTCAAAGTCAGTAATAAAAGTTTTTGCTAAATACTATCACTACGACTGTATACGCTCCGTCTATAACTTACTATATATTTATGTATTCAGTTTTCCACTAATTTCACACATTAGCATTATTCTCACAGTAACGACATTGTCTATAATAACATTGTAAAGAAGAAGTCTATTTTGAGTATTCTTAATGGTAACGTGGTGCTGAATGCAACAAATGATATGAAAATAAAGGTAGAAAAGAGGAACATCCTTGCTACGGTGCACACAAACAGCATGACCTGATATGCACCAAGACTACAGCCTTGTGCCTCTGATAGCTCCTCCACAGAGGATTAAGGACATGATTTGTTTTTTAAATTCATAAGATAAGGCTGAATGTATGAGAAATGTATGACCGGGCTCTCCACCACATGCTTTGTCACTGTTTCTGCCACCCCCTCTGCCTCTTGTGTCTTATGGGGTATGAGCTATACTTTCGCATCCTCTGACCTATGGGTGGGAGAGGGAGGAAACGTCTTGTATTAATTTGTGATTCAAAAATAAGTCAGAGAAAATAGCGTAGCATCATTTCCATTGTATGTAGGCCTTTCCATTTGTCAGCACATTAGTGGACCATATTATCCTAATTTAGTTCATTACTCAAATATACCATACCCCGCAGTTTGAATGCCTAATATCTCGATAGAAGTGCTCATACAGAGTTGACTCAGCCAAAACCAGTCAACACGGACCTCCCTTCATTCTGTGAAAGTATAAATGACTGTGGTTAGCTGATTTGTGGGCATTTTCCAAACATTAAAGGTTTGAGGTCTGGGATGGAAAACCGATCTGATGATGAAAGATACTGTACATCAGTGTGTTATAAAATGTCTCTCTCTAGGTACAAGGGAATAGTCATCACAATGATATCTGTTATCTTAGGACGAATGGGCTTGTGTCTAACTAGTTCATCTAGAACACAATTGACTAATTTTGTAAAGAAAGCTCTGTCATTTCCTCTCCAGACTAAAAACTCACCTCTTCTGCCTGGCATTTGGTTCTAGCTAGACAGGATATCTAGACAGGAGTTTTTATTGTTTTTTGCCTATGTCTCATATTTTATGTATATCTTTTTTCTTTTTTTTTTTTTTTTTTTTCTTTTTTTTGGTGTATGTGATGCATTTTGGGCAAATTAAATTGTATTTTAAATGTGATATATAAATAAAATAGAAATTAACTGAATTGAAAAAAGACACAGGCATATTTTAAATATTTTGATTTTAATAAAACATAAAAATTTAGAAGAAACCCTTAAGATGTCACAAAGAATAAATAAAAAGATATATATAAAAATCTACATAAAAAAAAAAAAAAATCATGCATTTGAACTTCCTCTGGTTACTCAAATGAAAACCTTTGATCTATTTGTTCTGAAACAAAAAACACTTTTAATAACCCTGAAATATAAACTCATTGCTTCCATAACATCTATAAATATTGCATCTGTAATGCTAAGCCAGTGAGCCCAGTGCATCCAGGCTCTCTGTCCACCGTGTACCATAGCCACAGTGCAGTGCTGGTGGTGGCTACAGTAATGGAAAATCCTTCATGACAAATCTGGGCCAGTCCTGTCTCCAGGACAGCATTGCCAGGGGAGAGACGCTCGGTCACCTGAGATTTCCTCCAACCCCGACCTGTGCAACCTGAGCCCCGTCCCAGGGATTGTGTCAGGGACAACGTTTCCCAGCATGCCCCACTCAGCCAGGCCACCAGTACAATGGAACAATACAGAGAATGCTTGTCCAGCTAATGCAAACTGTCAAAGCAAAATGTGATCTGACAGGTTAGTCTTTTATGGAGAATGATGGACAACAGGTAGAGGATTAACTATATTATTACAGGCGAAGTCGGGGGATCTTTAGGCAAAAGTGGACATCAAGTCAAATTTTTATTGTAAAAATAATAGTATAAAAAATGCTTTGAGTTGGTATTGGTTGGTATTAACAAGCCAGTCTAAGCATGTAAAAATGTGATGTAACATGTTTAGAATAATTAAACTTTTCATTATAAACCTTTTGAAACCATTACCTAGGTTACATAAAGTTATAACAAGCCTCAGATGGGGATGAGTGAAAACAATACACGTAAAGTACACTGGGATGTCAGACCCATACATTGTGCAAAAACACAGCCTGTTTGTACGTGTCAATGGCCATATACAGTTTCTAAGTTTGTTGGGTGTTAGTGTGCAGCAGCAGGTACAAAGCATGTCCATGTGTGTCCTGAGGGACGTGACACCTGGGTCAGGGGGGGGTGTCTGTATTGTTGAGCTGACCGTGATAGGACCGTCCTGTAAGAGGAGCAGGGATGGGGCTGCTCTCCTCTGAGTGGACACTGGCTATCCATGGCCTTCTCCGCTGCACACCGCTGAAGGTGCTGCAATCTGATACACATTCACTGGACATAAGAATCCTATAGGCAGCTCAGACGGGTGACTTTGGTGACTAGACAGATCTTCCAAGTCCAAATAAAGCAGTATCTAGAAATATTGAAGACTCTCTCCAATATATTAAAACAATCCATTTAATTTATTCTGTTGCCTCATGGTTTGAACTTGTATCTATGGTAAAACTGTACAGAACACAGACTTTGGTTGACATTAACTGTATGCGTTCGTCAGGTAATGGCCAGTGTTCGCCTGGTAAAGAGAAGTCCCGGATGCTGATGGATAAGTCCAACGGGCAGACAGCTCCCCGTGGTCCTAAGTCCCCCTGTGGTAAGTGCTCAGTAAATATTACGTATACACAGAGCTCATGTTCAATGCACAAGTTAAATAGTGAGAGCAGTCCAGGTTTAAATCCCTCTAGTTCATACGGACACATTTTGGGCACAAATCTCCTCCCTGTAAGCTCTTGAATACTAATAACCCATACGCATACCCAACTACGTAATACTATCTAAAGTATGTAATCTATGTCAGTCTATCAAATACTGTATTCCCTGTGGACAATTTAAGCACATAGGGCAGTCTTTTTTAATGCGGTGATGATAAGTGCTGTCTGTCTCAAGGTTTCATCCTCCAGACAAATTCATCTGGACCCATGTTTTTTTGCATTAAACTGCTAACCACTCCACCATTGTACCACCAGTAACAACATGACTTTATAATATTATGAGGATAGCGGACTGTGTCATGTCACCTCCCCCGTTTCGCCATTTTTATCATACACAGTTTGACGACCCGTTTACTCTGAGATACAGATCATGTCTTCTTTAATAAGATCCATTTACTGTCAGTCCGCTGGCCGTAGACCTGATTTTGTAACACTCAAACTGAGAGTGAATGCCATTATCCAGGCTGCCCATTCAAAGTGTACTGTATCCTTATTTGATCACTGTGTGCTTACCACTGGGCCACATGACGACAGACAGATGTAAAGATGTAAGGAGCTGAAGGACGTTCGGGTCTGCTCCGTGTTGCCAGGATACAGCTGTGAAAGACAAGGCTCGTGTCGGGATAAGTGTTTCCACAGCACACACGCTGCCCACAAGAAACACTGGTTTATATAGACTTAAGATGGAGGTGCAGACGAGTAACTCAAATCCAAAAGTCTGCAGAGAGCACGGACCTCTGCCAAGGCGCTTGCCCCTTTTATGCAATAGTATATTGTTTTTGATTACCTCTAGCCAGACAAAGCTCTATAGGGGTTCCTTCCTGCTCCCTGAGGTTGTGTCAAGACGGGCATTTAAAGTACTGTAAAAATGCTAACGTAATATAAAAACTTGAATACAAATGCCTGTAAAAGAAAGACATTGTGTTAGCTCATGAAAAATATATATTACTGACGAAAAACTTCAGACCGCATACAATATATACAGGCAAAAACTTCAAAAAAATATAGCAGTATTCGCAAATTCTAACTCAAACTTGAAATCTTCTATTTTAGGATCAGATGCTCTTAGTCATTGAGCAACTATTTAACTCTAATTGGCCATAGAGACTGAAATTGTGTAATGAATCATAACAATACGTAAGTTAAGATACACAGAACAAAGGGTCAAAACCAGAATCCAGCAGAACTTAAACATAGGTGAACTACTTAAAAGAGCATAGAGCAGTAAACGGTGCATTCATACCACAGTTTAACCAGGCCTGGAGCAACTCATTGTCATAAAATAACAACTTTTATCTAAAATCTTACACTACTTTTTGACGTGCGTCTTTACTTTGTTCAATAGTAAACATATGGGAGTTTTACTATCTGATTCAAAAGTCCCGCACCTCTTTTAAGCTCTGTAAAAACTATTAGAATTGAGTGTATAGATGGATGAGTGCCTGGAGCAGACCTGTTTGAGATAGGAAGTCACTGTCACACGCACACTGTCATTATTGTCCCTGTAAATCCCACAACTGGACAGTCAGGATCAGTCAGTTATACATAACTACAGATGCACTGCACTCTGTTTGTTCTGCATCAGATTTACACAGGCAAAATCTCTACACACGAGCTTAAGAGATTTTTAAAAAACTTTTAATTAATTATGAAACGTGCTGTTTTCATTCCAGCAGTCAAAACGGTATTTTTATGCACAGAGATGCGTTTTCTCTGGTCAAGTATATATCACCCCAAAACTGTTCAGATATTGTCTGTACTTTTCTGATCTTAATGTTGTTTCCTCATCACAAACACACCTGTAGTTTTGTTGTTTCATTCACACAAAATTCAAATTCCACCTACACTAGTAAATAAAATGTATATAGTAGCTGTTAACTTGAAAACTACTGCTTCATGACATCACAAAGTGGAACAGAGCATTTTGAGCTTTGGAGATGAGGACAGACTAATAATAAAGGGTTACTCAAATATGTGCGAATGTTTTTGATGAGGTAACACCATTATAACATTACTTTAAAGCTCACAAGAGTCATTTAGTGCCTAAAGTTGCGGCAGTGGATTTTCAAACTAGTGGAGGAGAAACCAGGCGTTTAAATCTGCCTATTGTGATTTATTTACTGCGATTAATGGATTAATAGACACAGAAACAAACTCATTATAGTGGGGTATGCTGGGTTTAGTATGTCTGTTTGGATATTTTGTATTCAAGGGACTATTTTAACACCTTCAAGTCTTTTTATCTCACTATTTGTTAGTGTCAGTTCTTTGTTAGGGGCCAGATCTGCCCATAAGTTATTTACTAGATTGATTATAGACATAGCATCAGCGCAGTTGAGAAAACAGAGCATCTTATTTCATTTGTAAGGTCCATTTCGATTAAACGTTTTTAAAAAACCACCCAGACAATTCAAACCAAAAATGAATCTCGTTAAGTATTGATACGATGACGTCAGTGTCGTTCTGTGCAGTGTTTGTGCTATTTTAATCAAATAGACGACTTAAACAAACAAACGCCATTTTGTCAGTTTCCACATAATTTCCCCTCTCCTTACTTCAAAGCTGTAATTACCACCATCTTGTTTATTTGACAAAGTTTTTTAAGACTCGATACCTAGAGGCTGCAGGTGCTGAATACTTTTCCCGCCCACACACACACCCCCGGATGCATACACACACACACACACACACACATACACACTCATACATACAATTATACATGCCTAATTATAAGGCCTTTTAGTGTTGCTTGCCATCCAACAGTGTTCCATTGGTGTTAGCAGCTTCAGGGCCCAGACACTCCCTTTCTCCCCAAGGACAGCCAGGAACCAGCCCAGCCAGTTTCAAAGATTCCTCGCACCTTTCTCATACGTGCTCATATTTTTTCTCTTCATCAGGAAAGTGGAAGATAATGCTGCTGTTGAGTTGCTTAGTTACTGGCATACCCACTCCACAAGCACTTTTAATGATGCCGATTGTGTCATTAATGTATAGGCCAGTCTACATCGTTTTGGGTTAAACGTAGCATAGTTCGTTACAGAATTAGCTTGCGTGCACTATTTACAGATCTAATTAAGTACACCTTAATTTCCCCTAATAAAACGATGTAAATAGCAAAACAAAACATGGAAACTACTTGATTAACACCAAAACTCCTGATCCTATCCCTTTCAATAGTCTGTAATAGTAATCTTTAAGCATAATTAGGTGTGCAGTTACTATACAGCGTGACCTAATGATGGGATCAGTACTTGTAAAGTGTAGTTGTACTCAGAATAGTATCATTACCTCTAACCAGACAAAGCTGTATAGGGGGTCCTTCCTATTTACATCATATTTGACTTGTCTTTGCACAGATCTGGGGTGATAATTACGTATGAATCAATATTAGAAGCAGTATTCGTACTATAAAAGAGAGTATAGTGTAGTACTACGAATAATTTATAATGTTGGCTTTCATGAACGTATATCAACCAGCTGTTTATCGCTTCAGAATGTTAAAACGTAAGGATGTGATATGGTTTCAGGCAGCGCAAATAATGTACAAGTCAAAATGGAAAAAAAGCAAAGCAAAAAAAACATTAACATATATGATTGAAAGCGAAAGTACTTACAATTTAAGAGGACTGCATGTTTTTAAAAGGGTGAAATGGGGAAAAGCTTTTGTTTGTCAGTTTGTGGGGTCAGAATATGGAACTGTATGAGTAAAAATCGCAAATATAAACAGGTTTAAACAAAGATATAGAGAAATGATTAGTGGTAAGTATGTAGAACAAGGAAGTTAAGCTTGAATGCATGTTAAAAAACACAGTTAGTCATTTTGTGTGTGGAGTAAAGTGGAGTTATTGTTGTAAGAACATGATTTTTTTTTTGCTATAATGGCATTGCAAACAGGGGTAGACTCCTTTTTGTTTTGTTGTTTTTTTTTTATTTGAAGACTATATTCATGTCTGGATATGTAAAATATTTGCTTTTATGTATCTGCTGATTACACTGAATTACAAAAAAAACATTTTTGAAAGTTGTCTGTGTTATTTCAACTGAATTAGGACCATTTAGCACCGCTGAATCCAAAAATGATATCCATTTTCCTCAGTCAGGTCAGGTTTTTATGCTAATTTGATTTTGAAAAATCCGATCTTCTGAATAAATTGATTACAATTTTGTGAAATTATCAGTTGATTTTCTTTAATATTTCTCATCCCAAAAATGTTTTAGGAGATAAAACAATAGTTTTCTAACAGAATGTATTAATTAAATGTTACGTTGTGTTAATTGATAAAGGTAAGTACATGTAAATTGGAACGTTACGTTATCATTGTGCAAAATTCAGGACATGAACTTCTGTTTCTATGAACCCCTTGAATGCTCAGCAGCAGGGATGTCTCTCTTCAGAGTCCAACAGTAATCAGCCATCATGACTGCATCCCAGTGTCCCTGATACCTGGTCTCCATCTCTTTTATATCCTGATGGAATCTCTCCACCTGCTCATCACTCAGTGATCCCAGATTCTCAGGAAACCTGAACATTTAGCTCCTTTTGGTAAAAAGGATGTGGAGCATCATCATTAAAACCACACTGGAGGAATCTTTGTCACTGATGTCAGGAACTTCTACAAAGACAGGTACTGGAATTTCATCACAGTGAGCTACAGGACGACGTGCTGATTCACGATCAGGATACTTGAGGCTGCTTCGGTTCTTTCTGTTGATCCCAGTCACATCAATAGCCCAGAAGTAGCTATTGATGTCGACTCCCTCCAAACCATGGGGATTCCAAACTTCAGACAACTCTTCTTGCCTTTAGTCCACTGACGCAGACCCTCGGTGCATGACTTGCATACCATGTGTGGCGCCCAAGCTTCATCTTGGTCACCAAGTTTAATACCAAAATAAGCATGGTAAGCACGCTTTATGAAACTTGTGACTTGATTCCTGTTAGGAACAATGGTGTATTCACCGCAGATGTAGCAGAATATGTCAGGCTTATTTTTGCAAGATCTTCTAGTCGAAGCCATTTCATTCACTTGTAATATATATATATATATATATATATATATATATATATATATAAAAAACAATTAGTCATAAGTTGGCACATGCAAAATCTTCAGAATTTGTTTATAGTGAGAAATATAACAGAATTTTGCATCATATGATGTGAAAATACTCATACATGTAAAAAAAAATCGTCCAAAAACAAATATGTAGCTTAGTTCAGAACGTTGACCTGATTGAGCAAAACCAATGTGATTTTTGGATTCAGCACATCAAAATGATCCTAAATCAGCTAAAAAATCTTAGACAATAAATTTAGTGTTGACCAGTGTTATCGCTAGTTTGAACATAATGTCATTTATTATTAAAAGCATCGGTTATGATGATATTTTGAGTTCAGATATATATTTCCTACATATACGTATTATTAGCAGCTGTGAGTTTCAGAGTATGAGCCTCTATTGTGAGATGTGAGAGATTCTTAAGCTTTTGTAGCGCATTGAAAACATTTGAAGTGGTACTTTTCTATTTCCCAGTCTACATTGTATCAACAGGGCTTCTTAATTATATAGCACTTGTCTGCAAACCTTGCCCTAAAAGAGCTTTGAGGTCATGTTCACTGACAAGGAAGAAATTAATTAAAAGTAGTTAAATTAATTATTGTGTGTGTGTTTGGTATGACTTCCTTGATGAACAGGGGACAGGGTTCATCGAAAAGAGAGAATGTCAGAATGACCTCCAAATTGTCAAATTGTGTTGATTCTGAGAGTGAAGTATTATACTTTTTTATGTATTTTTATAATATGTTTTGTGCTTGACAAAAAGTCTGCAGTGACGTGTGTCTAACTGTCTAAACTGAAGTAGGTAAATCGCATAGAATTGTTTAATGATTTAAAGCGATGAAGTTAAAGTATTTTTTAAAGGTTTTTGTGTTTTTTTTTAATACTTTTTAACTATTTTTTGATGAGATAGAGTCTCTGGTGAATATTTATCATATTTTTAGATCAGTTTATAAAGAAGAGAGGCAGTTTATAAAGAAAAAGGTACACAAAAAATCACAAATTAACAAAATTCTGTCCCAATTTGCTTGAAAATGTCTCCTCCTGCGATTCAATTTTTGAACTTTGAGGTTTTCTTAACAATGACCTTTATTTTTTTCATCTTCCTTTCCTGTGAACCGTCATGGCATATAGGCTACGTATGTACCTGCTATGCGTGTACCTGCTATGTGTGCGCGCTACTCCAGGTGGCTCCAGTGATTGCCCTTATAAAGATGTGAAAATCTGATAAGAACATGATTTTCTGACAGTTCAAACATTCATTTAACAAAACAAAAGTCATGTACAGTGTTTTTAGTTTTAGTTTACTATTGTGTTTACAGTGTTGTTGTCAGTAAAGGAATAACTTCTACTTATGTTACATCTGCTGCCCATATATTAAAAACTTCACCCAAATTGTCAATCTATAGGGAAAACTAGATTAGCAACATCTTAAATATCATAACTTTCACTACCTTTAAGTAAAATGAGTAGTATAACCTGTCCTGTGAGCTTTAACTTCACACTAGTATCAGTCAAATCAATAGGAACTGCTTTTTTTCCCTTGTAACAAAGTACAATTATATAACAACTGCTTAAAAATGGAACATATTCATCACATTAAACTTATAATTATTCATATCCATAACATTTTAAAACTGTCAGTAATGTTATCGCATTTTGTCCCATGCCTATTCCTTACCACTATTAATATATTTTTGCAGAATTGACCATTAAGCAGGAGGATGAGGCCATGGAGGAGGTGGAGAGTGCCAGTCCTGAGCAGGAGGAGATGAGCCACACCGGAGAGGAGGGCGTCCCACTGGAGGAGTCCATGTCCAACAGCCCCAGTGCCCTGCAGGACGGGCTCACAGGACCGCACGCCCAAGCAGAGGGAGGCAGCCGTCAGCCCAATGGTACCACACATTTACACACTGTGAAACCCAATGGCATCAGAGTGATATAAATACTGTAATGGAGGCAGAGTGAAGTAGCTTAATCAGTAATCAATGAACTGACATCACATCTAAATGCTAACGATTTTAGGTCTTTATAACAAAAAATATGCCAAGTTTTGAATTTCCAGGCTAGAAATCATAATTGGTTTGCTTTAGTATTACAAATTATAGAAAAATACTATTTTCTAGCATCAACATTGTATTTGAGCTTCACAAAAAGGAGGCCCGTCACGATAAAAATACTATATTGACTTATCATTTAATATATTTTAGATGGAACAATACTTTTTGGGGGTCAATATTTATTGTGGCACGTTTTCTTTGCACTACTGGGAAATATTTGGTTATTTTTCTGTTTAACAATGAGATTTGAGCTGTAGATGGTTGAATTATGAGCTTCTGTGCCTCATTATAGATGTTGTTGCATCCAGCTATTTATTTAGTGCAGTTTATATATATATATATATATATATATATATATATATATATATATATATATATATATATATATATATATATATATATATATATATATATATATATATATATATATATATATATATATATATATGTAGAATGTAGAATGGTTTTTGAGGGATTCTAGTTTATGGTTTGATTTCAATATTATAGTCTTTGTCTATTAAAACCTTGCCTTCCCAAAGATTCTAAGTGCGTGTAATGATCTCCTATTGAATAAATAAATAATGTAAAATATAATTGTAAACGTCTTTCACCCACGCTCTGGTATCACTGCATCGGTTCTGAATAGTTGGTCATTTGCCAAATCCACCTTGGCTATTTCTAATTTGCGATATTCGGACGCCAATCCCGATTCATCCGTTTTGCATTATGTTCCATCTCGCTTTTGAAATTTGCTTACAAAACGTGAAAGGGTTTATTCCACTTACATTATTCCTTTGCCTCCAAGTCGAAACTATGCTATGACTATGAAGGATCAGTGAGCTGACTCTCCACTTAACTGGTTGTGCCCTGTGACAGTGAGTCAGAATGGCTTTAGTTTTCCTCGACAGTGGGTGTGGAGTGCTCTTGATTGTTTAGTGCAAAGACAAAAGCTTAGGCCTGGAATTATTATCAGGGAAAAATATCCTCGGAATCCCCCGCAACCTGTTCTAACTGCCACCGCCGCAGTGTTAGGATCAGATTTCGGTTTTCCAACTGGCTCCAGATCAAACGACCATCGGCCCTATAATATACAACGTTATGTTTAGGTCAAGGGTCATGATAATTGCATGAAAATGCATATAAATGTGTCAGTTTATGATTCCTAACATGGACAACCTGTATTTCTGCTATTTTGTATCTTACTGGCGCATGTAACAGTTTGAGTCTCAAATTTGATCGTAAAATCTGATCATGAATAGGAGGTACTTTTGTATTAATGAGAAAGTACTGGTATTGTAAGAAAGCAAATAAAAATGTGGAGACAGAAAATGTAAAAATACGATGAACAATTTTTTACTTGTGTTAAGAGGAAAAATGAGCATTTTTATCATTTTGTTGGCCCTGGGATTATATAATCAGGCAACGCACTTTAATCCATTTGAATTCATTGCCCCTGCTTTTATTTTTGCATTACCGTATGTGGGAAATTCTTACAATCCGTTCTGGAAAGGTTTTCATCTGAAATAACTAGACAGTCCTATCCTGACCAGTACAGCACAATTTATCACTTTATAACTTAGTATGTTCTAATTTGATGCTCTAAAACTAGTTATCTGGTTCCTTTTGGTCTTGTAGTGAATTATCTGTCAATACATTTACAATAGTTTTAGATCAGATTAGTTTAGATTAGATGAGATTTATGTATTGTCATTGTCAGGTAAGAATCAGTTTTATTACCTTTGTGTTTTATCTTCCTTCCTGTGAACCGTCACGGCGTATAGTCTATGTGTTTACCTGTCACTCCAATGATTGCCCTTCGAGGAACGAATAAAACAGCGAATTTTGATAAGAACGTGATTTTCTGACATTTCAAACATTCATTTAACAAAAATTAGACACCATTTTGCTATTGTAGTGTATTAGTAAAGGAATTGCCTCCGCTTATGTTACATCTACTGCCCCTATATTAAAAACTTCACCCAAATCGTCAATCTATGGGGAAAACTAGGTAAGACAATTAGTAACAACAAAAATGAATAGTTTAATCTGTCATATGCGCTTTAACTTCACACTAGTATCAGTCAAATCAACAGAACTGAAAAAAAAAAAACCTATGAAAAACAGATTAGCAACTCCCAGATGAGGCAGTAACATTTGACACAGGTTGATTGTGTTATATTGCAGTATTTTGAGGTTTATTTTATGTGTGAAAAACTTTTTGGGTCAATATTGCAGACAAAAGTCATAAAATTGTTGAAAACCTTACAATTTCGCCCCCAAAATCCATGTAAAACGACTCAATCTGCTCTTTGTGTGTGATCCAAATCCAGCTGTCTTGTGTTTTGTATAGCTCTTTCAGACACATTAATGCCACAGTCCCATGTTTGTCTGTCTGGCGTGCTTGGTTGAGAGCTGCAGATCCACAGTGACTTCCTGTGTGTCTCTAGGCGACAGGCCGTTCCAGTGCAGCCAGTGTGGGGTGTCATTCACTCAGAAGGGAAACCTCCTGAGACACATCAAACTGCACACCGGAGAGAAGCCCTTCAAATGCCCCTTCTGCAGCTACGCATGCAGACGCAGAGACGCCCTCACCGGACACCTGCGCACACACGCTGGTGAGTCTGTCTGCTACTCCTATATCACACCGTTGCCATAGTGAGTAACAATTTTAAACCATATATTATAAACAAAAGCACTCAAAATATGCATACGACAGGAAGCTGGAACCCATGAATAGAGTGATATTACACAGCTTGGCCCACTTTGCCGCTTGTTTTGTTTTGTTTGTTCTCTCAATGCATTATACTTAAAGTTGTCTGTACTAGTTTTTGAGCACTGCTGTTAATGTGTTTCTGCATTTCCAGAACATGTACTGTTGTGTTGTTCACTAAAAGTTATCTTCTTTGTGCTGTGAGCTGCTTTGTGTTTAAATGCCAAGGATGTTACGAACGGGGCATGTTGTATGTTTAGACACATGTAAATACCGCCTGTCTCTTTTCACTATCACCCAATTCTTTATCATCTCTTTTCAAATCAAGGCCAAACCAGTTACATCTCTCTCTCTCTCTCTCTTTCTCTTTACGAGGTTATTCATGCCATGCACTTCTCATTGAAAAGTACCTCTCCTGCAATGCTTTTCACGCTTACTCGACTATATAAACGAGGTACAGTACATTATTGACAACTCATTATTACATTATTCACGTTATTGAGAATATATACGCAATATCATATTAAAGGTCCGTTAGTAGTCGTGGATTCCTTTTACTATACTTATAGAGATGCTACCTCAAAATGAACCGTGTGTTGTGAATGGTTAATTTAATTTACTGCGTTGCTGTATGTGATCTGAAGGTGAAAAGGCTGCTATAATTATGTGAGATTTATATGCCATGACCAACACACTGGTGCATGTTAAAAAAATAATTAAAAAATAAAAAAATAAATAAAAATGTAGGTAATCATAAAATAAAAAGTAATAATAATAATAATAATAATAATAATAATAATAATAATAATGATAACAATAATAATAATAATAATAATAATAATAATAATAATAATAATAATAATAATAATAATAAATGCATTGGGCCTGTGCATGTTGCGTATATGCTTAAACAAATCATTTTGCTATAAGAAGACCCTTTACTATTATAGATTAGAACATCTGCCACAGTTCATGTGTGGGCGACTCTATACGATCTCCTCAGAGCGCTGTAGGCTGCAGTGACAAAAGACCAACACTTTAGGCTCTGCCACCTTTTTAAACACACTTTTTACCATGTGTATTTTTACTCTGTCAGTCGTCAAAGTTCAGTGAGCGAGCAGAAAATGGAATCATATTGAAACCATTGTCATTACTGTGTTGTGGATTACAGACTATAATTATGAGCCTAGTTTCAAATTTAGCCAATACAGTGTCATTCACATACCACAAGTAGTACCAGGCAGTTAGTCAGAAAACGCACTCTCATCATTCACTAAAAGACAGGAGCTTCCATTCATTTCAGGCATGACTTTACAAGAGCAGCATTTTATTGTCAAGATGTTCTGTGTTATTTATGCAGATACATTGTGCTTGAAAAAGTGAAAATCCAGCCACGGTATGATACAGATTTGACCTGTGCATCACTTTAACTCGTGACAACTTTGTCCCTAAGTGCACTCCGTTCTCAAAGTGAAAATAGAGCTGTGGACAGCACCAATAATATCTACCGCAGTGGTTGAAGTGATGAGTGCATGTCTGGATCACATCAGTTAGCTTTAGTCCACTTAACAGCTCTCTATATGAGTCACCAGGTCGTTCACATGGGGCAGGCCTATTTACACTTCTGCAGTGTCATTTTTACTCAATTTAAATTAATGTGGTTGCGGCCATTTTTTGCTGAAGTACTATGGTTCTCAAGCTGTGGTTCTGAGACCATTTTTGGCACGCTAGTCTCTTTTAATGGTGTTCGGAAGTCTATTGTCGTGACAATAGTCAAGCCTCCTCTTTTAGTAAGCTTGGTTTAGAATTAGTTTTTATTTAGTTGGCTCTTGTTAATATCAGTTAATCAGTATTTCTTTTATTTAGTGCCTGGTTTGTACAGATTTAGGTTAATTTAAGGTCACCTAAAGGGTTTCCCAAACTGTGGTACGTGACCCATCTCTAGGTTGAGCATTTATTT
Source organism: Periophthalmus magnuspinnatus (assembly GCF_009829125.3). NCBI lineage: Eukaryota > Metazoa > Chordata > Actinopteri > Gobiiformes > Gobiidae > Periophthalmus > Periophthalmus magnuspinnatus. The sequence goes on from NC_047146.1 coordinate 22,105,548, forward strand.
TATGGTTTAGTCTCATTTTATACCTGGTTTAGCCCTAATACAGTTCTTATATTGTCCGGATTCATATCTGGTGGTGCTCGGAAACCCAGATATTATCTTAGGTTATATTTGGAGTGAAAAGTTTGAGAACCATTGATCTAAATGACCCCATTATAAGATTTAACTTCAAAGTATGTTTATATGTCTTTGTCTGTTGTGTAAATGAAGTGGGCAGAAAGCAAACAAAATAAAATGCTGAATGAATCACAGCCACCTCCATAGGCCTTCACCGCGGGAGCTACTTTCCTATACCACCACCTTTGGATGTCTTAGTTCAGTCATCGTGCCCTCTGAGGAGTGGGCTGCCACGCACACACTATAGACATTGTAGCGCCCACCTGCTGCCTCTGTCTGTCTGTCTGCTGTGGAATCCTCAGACTATAGTGGAATATCCATGATCTCACTCATTCTGCTTTGATTGCACTTTTACTACTACGCACTACCCAAATTACACAGCGCCTTAAATTATCTCATAGGATTGGCCCCCACGCTTTCTTTTTGTGTACTGAGGAATGAAATTAATTTGCTCTCCATTGAATGTTTTTAGTTGGCAAACCACACAAGTGCAACTACTGTGGGCGGAGCTACAAGCAGCGGACGTCACTGGAGGAGCACAAAGAGCGTTGCCATAGTTACCTGCAAGGTATTGGCCTGGATCCCGGCGCAAACACCGGCCCATACACAGGTAAACAGGCGAGAAAACTCAAAACTGTGTACTCTGAAGTACTCCAGACATAGTCTGAAGTTCACAGGCTAACTATAGTATCCTAGCTATACTAATTAGTTGTTTTTGTCTGTTTAAACATATTCAGACCAACTGCAGAATTTCAAATAATAAAAATGTATTATTTATTATTGAGACTTTCTATACCTAAGTGAGTTAGTCATTTTTGAAAACTTGAAAAACTTGTCTTGATTCAGAAGAAGACCTATATTAATCATTACTCTCCATCAGCGTAAGATGTTTAATTAATAAATTTAAATATTTTTTGTTTTGTGTCCAGGTGAAGTTCCTTCTGAGCCGAGGCTCATGGGAGAGCCTAATGCCATGGCGAGTTTTGACAGACCTCCTGTCATTGAGCGGCTGCCCAGCAACGTGGCCAAAAGGAAGAGCACCACCCCCCAGAAATTTGTTGGTAAATATTTAAACACACAGAATATTTAAATTTAATAATATAATGTCATTTCTTTGAAAATGACATTTTGAATGTTGAACAGAAAACACAGCAAAGTTTAAGTGATTACTCTGTATGTGAGCTGCATTAGTACTGCGATTCTTACTTCATATATTTAGCAGACAGATAAGGACACACTGTGCTTTCACTTTGGTTTCACCCAAAATAGTGTCTCGCCACAGTATTAAATATGAAGATTGAGAGCAGTAGAACAAGCGGATGACAGACAGGCTAGGAAAATGTTTTCTGTGGTTAGATACACCTGTAACACTGGCTTTGCCTTTATCAAGTGAAAACAACTCACCGCATCCCTGTTCAGGAGTGGTTAACCAGCACTCAAGATGGATGGGGCTTTCCACTGCGCTTAATTCAAAGGACATAAAATACAAAATGTACAAACTAAGGAGCAAAATATCAACAAGATCTGACTTTGGTTTAACAAAAACAAAGCCGTCATGAAGTTTTCATGTCTGTGCCTCCGTGTTGTGCAGGTGAGAATCTGATGAGTTACAATTTCCGTGATATGGGATATGACATGGGCCTGAAGTACGACAAACAGGAGCTGCTGCACCCTCACCTGATGGAGCCCCCCCTCGGCGCGGCCCTGCCTTACCTGGGCATGCACCACCCAGGCCCCCCTGTCTCTATGGTGGATGTGGTGCCTATGGTCAACCCCCTGTTTCACCGAGTGCTGCCTCTGGGACGGGGTGAGCGGCCTGGGAACTGTGAGCCTCTGCCTCCCCCTCCGCCCTCAGAGTTTCTCCCTCAGCCCACCTCCAACGGCCCCACATCCTTAAACAGGCTCACCAAGCCGCTACAGGGCAAGGACTCCCCCAATATAAGTGGAGAGGAGACAGTGGACTCAGCTCGCAGCAGTCCTCAGGAGAGACAGGGACACTCAGCAAGAGAGCGCCCACCCAGCGGCCGCTCCCAGGCCAGTCCCGCCCTGGTCCTGACGGGGGAACGGGGGGCAGAGGCATCTCCCAGACCAGCAGGGGGGCCCGGGATACTGAGGATGGTCACAGAACGTCCCGCCAATCAGGAGGGCATCCGTGTGTTTGGGAGAGAGGGAGAGATGCGGGCCTTTCAGTGCGACCACTGCAGGGTGCTTTTCCTGGATCATGTCATGTACACTATCCACATGGGTTGCCACGGTTACAGAGATCCCCTGGAGTGCAACATCTGTGGGCACCGCAGCAAAGACCGCTACGAGTTCTCCTCTCACATCGTGCGGGGTGAGCACACATTCCAGTGAGAGGAGCTGAAGAAGTGACACCAGGGCAATATCCTCATCCATCCTCAACCTCAACCTCCGACTACACACTTGAATGTACTGGAGTGTAGCACAATCACTGACTGCTTTAAGCTACTGTTGTGAATACTGCTGAACAATCATATGAAGGTATGGCCAAAGACACATTTTATACATATTTAATTACTTTTTGTTGTAAAAAAAAAACAAAAAAACTGAAGGTAAAGTTTTCCCTCTTCTCTTCTTGGTCACTGCTTCAGCAGAGCTGGCTGATCTGTAGAGGCAGAACCATCTGCTTTTCTCATAGTCATTGTATACATGTTTTAGAAAATATTGTTTTGCATTTTACAGTATATTTTAAGTGATTTCTCCCAAACATTGCACTGAAGATGCCCACACTCCAATTCATTTAAGTTGCCTCCCTAAAAGAACCAGCGTCTTTTTACTCTTGTCTCATGGACCAAAAAGCTCAAATGGTCATTCTTAATTGCAAATAGGAAAAAGTGAGTGTTGATACCCTACAATTAACTGGTGATTATTTTGGATCTAATGAAAGGTCCCTACTGCCTATGATGACAAATCTGTTTAGCTTTTTCCAATAGCTAAGTTCAAAAGTTTTTCTCCTGCCACTGCAAATATGAAGTTTATATTCTTAAGTTGTATCAGCTTGTGTAAGTCATTGTACACACATCTCTAAGCTTATGTTCATTCATTAGGCAGCTCTATAAACAGCTTCCTCCGTCCCTTTAGTTTACGCAGTATAGTCGGCGCTCCTCTCAGAGTCGACCTAACCTTAACCCTTCCCCTACACTCACTCTCAATAACAGTTTTATCACTGTTTTTCTTCATATCGCCCATGTTTTACACTTTAGATGACATTACATCCTGGCACACGCACTGAAAGATGATATGTTCCTGCGGTTTCAGTCTCACTGATCAATTCCTTTTGAAAGGTGAATGTATTGACAGTGAAGTGAAGCGAGGAAACACACAAAGCACTAGTCCATACTTTTTCTGTGGCCATATTGTCTCATCTTTTCTTTTATGGCTCCAAGGTAACACGTTTGCAGCACCAATGAGCATTTGTTTACATCCTAAGCTGATCTCTGCGAAGTCAGAGATCCAAGTGACGCGGGTGAGCTGCCGCTGTTGTGAACCAATAGATTCCAACAGTTTTGAAGACGACTGGTCCGAGTGTGCGTCCTTACGTGAATGGTTACCAAAGAGATAAGGAAAGAGAGATGTGTAGTCATAGGCATTTCAGCTTCGTAGCCTGCTTTTCTTCTCAGATTAAAAAAGAGATATAATGTCTGGAATCCTGGTACGTGCTCTGACAGATTACACATATTTGATAAGTCTGACCTTGCAATGTTTTAAAAGTAGATCAATATTTTTTGTTTGGACTATCAAAACTATGATTGTTATAACGGGTTTAATGTTTGGACACTTTTGAATAGTTTTTGCAGGAGCCACTTGACCAAAATAGCACTTTATGTCTTACTCCAAATGTAACTTTTAGCTGTAAATCATACTCTGAAACTATGCTAAAATAAATAAACGGAAACAATATTACAAACACAATGAAACAAAAAAATGTGGCTGCAGGTTTCTATCTATGAAAAAGTATTCTTCTCGTTCAAATCTATAGGCAGCTCTTCCCTGAAGCCGGTTAAAGCAAGGATTTTTTACACTTGTTCAGTTTTAACTCTGAAAATATGATATAATCGTACTCCCTGTCCGGTAAACAAATCCAGAGTCAAGTGCATTCAGAACAGATCGCAATGTAAAAAAAAAAAAAGAATGTGTAGTTGCATTGGGGGATAAAAATATATATTTTTATGCGAACAGCCTTATACTAATGGAGCCATATGAACTGTACTAAGAAGGTCTTCTATGTGAATAATGAGAAGTTTACTTGAAATCGAAGCTTTGCTATAAAGAGATTACGGGACAAGTTTTTTGTAAATTTTGAGTGTACTGTCTATTTTTCTGCAAGAGTCATGTTTTGTGGACTTTTGTGTGTGTTTTTGTTAAATGATGTTTACAAGTTAAGACAGGGTTCAAGTGCATTATATTTTGTAAATTATAGAACATATTATATGGACAATTTATATTTTGGCACTGATTCTCAAAATGATTCTGAATAATCTGATATTGACCATGTAATGATGCGAGGGCACTCAGGTATTTGCATAGGATGTTCAATTTCTCATGTATTATTTATGAATAATACAGGCAAAAATGTAAAAAAAATAAAAAAAATAAAACAACAACAAAAAAAACATTGTAAATCTGGTGAAGGAAGTTGAACCCTGTTTAAATGAAGACACGCTGTGAAGAACATTATGTATATTTTATAAGGAATGGGGTTGTTTATTAAACAATGGATGTTACTGCCTCGTGTTGGTCTCTGTATCTCACACATATTACTCAATGTTACCACCTACTATGGTTCCCCAATCACTTCTAACCCTGTACTACAATACATAATAAATTGTTCTATTCTATTAGAATGAAATGATAAATGATTTTAACTTTTTAATCATGTAATGTAAATAAAACTGGGTGGGTGGGACATTTTAAATACACTTTGTAGTCTTACAATTTACAGTTACTGCTGCACTTGTGTAGTAGCACTGCTACTACGTATTTTACCGGGTTCACATTTGTTTTGTTTTCCATGTACAGTGTAATAAGTTGTGTTTGTTTCGTTAGTGTGAACAGGTGGGTGCTGCTAGGGCCTCTAAATGTCAGAGCAGCCAGTTCACCTCCCTGCTCCTTTAATCTGTGTAGCATGCACAAACACACAGACAGTTAATCAAAGCTCCTGAAGGTGCTGCACTCAAAGCGTGTCTGTGTGTTCTCTTTGTGTGTATCTGTGTACTCGTGCTGCAATTACACAGGACAACTACAAAAGTTAAACTTTTGACACACAACAATTACTACTATACTACTATTACTACTACTACTACTACTACTATTACTACTACTACTACTGTACCCTTAATGCTGCTGCTACTACTACTATGCTAGTACTATAACTACTAGAACTACTAGTTCTGTGATTATAACAGAGCATACCGTTCTTATTAATGCGTTCTAACATTTTGTGATCTTTAAAACAATCCAGACGAGCAGTAGAAACGTAATATTTAGTTTCCAGTACTGTTTCAAAAATAATAACATGTCTGCTTAAAAAGTATTTTTGTATTTGAGCTTTTCTTTCTGCTTTGTAGTGTTCTATGTCACTTGTCTTTTGTGTTATATGTTTATGAGCTTCAACCTTTCACAAAGTGAAGTAATTCACTGACGTCTGGTCTTCAGTGGCTAAAACTATAAGACTTCCTCTTCCTTCATCCATGCCACTTCTTCTTCTCTACCTGATTGTGTTAGCTGATAAGTGTGTGTTTTGGATGCCATAGACAATAAAAGATAGCTCTATAGATAGCAAAATTAAGAGATAGATTTGTTTATTTATGCGTATATGAATGTGTTTAACATTTTCTACTAAATACATATTCCACTGTTGAAGAAGTATTTAGTAGAATATGTATCTATACAGGTCGTAGGAGTAGTTCATCTTTACACAGCCTGATGACTCCAAAGAGCTGTGAGTTGTGCAATCTTCTAGTGACGAGCCCTATTCCAGTTTTTCCTGCCAGGTAATGTTGGATGTTTGGACTGGCCCTTAAAACCTAAAACGCAGAAATGCACACAACCCCCTGCTCCCATATCCACCCTCTCGACTGAACACGCCCAATTATGACAACTTTGACTCACTCTCATTCAGACGTAAGTGTGGGAACAGTGAAATGCTACACTTTGATTGCAGATTGTACGTTAAACCATGACTTTTAGAGCTGCTAAAGTTGCTAAATGTTTTGTGACACCCTAATGCTGCCTAGAGGAAGACACTTTGTTGTTTTGCAAAGGCCTCTGGGTAATGTGCGGCAGGCCTGTGGTCAGGGCGTCAAAGAGGTTGCAATCTTCATGTGGTGGAGGAAGTTCTGTGGGGGAACTTCCACTTGGCTTCCTGGGCTCTCTCACCACGCTTATGCAGCCCAGTGGCTTGAATACGGACAGACTGGAGACACACTGAACCCGCGCAGCAGAGAGGCGCAGACTGAGCTGTAAATGCGCAAATGCACGCTGTTACATAACAAAGCAAAAGGCGCAATTTTAACTTATGTCACCGATACTACCAACTCACAAAGCACGGCATTCTGAGGAGGCTGGTGTACTCCAAACTGACAACACAGACACAAAATAACCATAGGTTTGAGTGTTGAAGTAATAATAGTTTTGAATGTTGCTGTAGTTGTAATATTAGCTTAAAGCAGAGCTGAATACAAAACACAAATGAGGTTGAGAACAAATGATAGAGCTGGATGTAGGATATAAATAAACATTATAAACATTGTAACTGGGGTAACAGAGATCAATTTATTTTGCAATTTTCTTTCCACATTATTGTCAAAAATACCTGAATTTCCGAAGTAATTTATAGTCTTCAATTGTGTGTCTCATCAAATTATCATGATATAAAGTAGTATAAGAATTATTATCAAGTCACAACTGCATTAATTACTGTGCAGTAAACAGAGACTGAAATATTATAATACAGCTTGTGTACATTTATATCAGTTTCCACATTATGTTTCATTTTCTGTACCATAAACTTTTACTCTGAATGTGATGAGCAGAGTCATGTTGTTAAAAGTACAGTTTAACACCTGCAGCAGAACAGTGAAAATACACAGGGAAGTAGAACTTACTAAATGAAGAGTTTGTTTAGTGGGATTTGAGGATTTAAGCCATAACTCTGAGAAATGGATCAACAGCTGCAACAGGGTGAACTGAAAACAGGAAATAATTATGGAAAGTGGCTAATTTTACTGATAAGCGAGCAGACAGTTTCAGGGAGAAAAAAAAAGTGTACTGAATGTACTGAAACCCAAATATGTCAGGTTATTTGAGAGGTTTTGGTGGTAGGAATAAAGCAGGTCAACATAAGATGTGAAGTTATTTCATATTATTTAACGGGCAACCACAGAAAGGAAAGCCCTAGTTTTACCCTTTTACCCACAGGTCAAAATGTATACATGAATAACATAGTTAACGTAGAAATTAAAATATGTAGTTACAGGTGTGCAACTTATCGGTAATTACATGCATTACATTATACTACAACAACAACTACTATTACTACTACTACTACTAGAAGAGTGAAATGAGTATGATAACTACCTGTGCTTTCCACTACTTCTTTTATCAGTCAGTGATTGTAAACCATGTGTCATTACTGTAAGCTCATGTCAACACAAAAAAGACTTTTCCATGTGACACACATGGCCTTGATTTAAATGTGTAAACCTACATTTGTCTCATCAGCGCGTAAGTATCTTTGATCTAATCAACAAAACTAAGGTTCACATCAAACTAGAATTTCAAGTTCGTAAAATGGAAACAAGTGAGCAAATGTCTCAGCTTTTTCTCATGAAATGTGAATACGATATATTTTGTTATAATCTGTACAAAAGAGTAGAACAGTCAATATTTATGTTTGAATCTTAGTGGAGACATTTTCTAATAGTTTCTATTGTTTTGCGAGTTGTACCGGTGCAGTTCATTCTGGCACGTTTTTGGATGTTTCGTTTTTCAAATGTCAGCGCTTTCTTGTGGTTGAGGCGCCGCCTTGGGTCAAGAGAGCAACACAGAGAAGAGAGAGAAAAGACAGATGGAAAAACAGATACATCAGCCCAACACTGGGCCTTAACCTGAGGCCTGACGAGGGCCTCTGTGACAGTAAACACTCAAAGCCAGAGGGGAAAAGACGGCCTTCAAATATGTACACCAAACTTGATTTACATGAACTTGACAGTTACCTGTGATTTTTGCTGTACTTTGATTAATGTGTTTAGGTGCAACGATTAAATGTCCACTGCCACACTACTACAGTCATGATATATAATGATCATTTCATATTTTTCAACTGAAATGTCTTTGAATAAAACCATAAAAATATGTTGTGCATCTCACATGTTACACACAGAAAAACAAAGTCAATTGAGCAAGTTTAACCACCTTGAAATGTGAAAACTTCCTGTTCATCCAAAATGTTAAAGTTGCAATATCCATCAGTTTTATTGACCAGTTGATTGTATTGATTGTATGTGATTGAAATTTGGCCTGTTCAAGTAGTGCAGGTCTGTCCACCTATATTTTACATTTTTGTTTCATCTATTGTTATGTGGAAATTCAAAACCTCTGTCCTACTGCCATCCAGTGGTTACACAGGCCTAACCTCTGATCTTTTAAAAAACAAAAATTTTATGGTCAATCCAACATATTTTTTGATTTATAAAATTGTCCTTTTGTAAAGTTAAAACCTCACCCTGCTCTCCATCCTCTCTCTTTGCTCTTTCTTTTCTACACAATCAAATGTATTTTTCCTTCACCTTCACTGCACTACACTTTCTAGCCTCTAGATGGCAGCAGTGTCAAAGGAACAGACTTCTTTACTTCCCTTCTCCTCATCCATCCTGTGTTCTTCAAAGCTCCACTGGCTGCAGCTCATTTCACTTTCCTCGCCTCCTTCTCCTTGAGTCCTCTCCTCGATTCTGCAGGGAAAAGGTGAGGAGGTCCCAATCTGAGGAGACACAAGGACAAAGAGAGGAAAGAGGAACAGATGAGAGAGGAGCAGAGGAGCAGAGGAAAGAGGAGTAGAGGAGAGAGGAGCAGAGGAAAGAGGAGCAGAGGAGAGAGGAGCAGGGGAGAGAGGAGCAGGGGAAAGAGAGGAGCAGGGGAAAGAGAGGAGCAGGGGAAAAGGAGAGAGGAACAGAGGAAAGAGGAACAGAGGAGAGAGGAGCAGAGGAGAGAGGAGAAGAGGAGAGGAGAGAGGAGCAGAGGAGAGGAGCAGAGGAAAGAGGAGCAGAGGAGAGGAGCAGAGGAGAGGGGAGCAGAGGAGAGGAGCAGAGGAGAGGGGAGCAGAGGAAAGAGGAGCAGAGGAAAGAGGAGCAGAGGAGAGAGGAGCAGGGGAAAAGGAGAGAGGAACAGAGGAGCAGAGGAGAGAGGAGCAGGGGAGAGAGGAGCAGGGGAAAGAGAGGAGCAGGGGAAAGAGAGGAGCAGGGGAAAAGGAGAGAGGAACAGAGGAAAGAGGAACAGAGGAGAGAGGAGCAGAGGAGAGAGGAGAAGAGGAGAGGAGCAGAGGAGAGAGGAGCAGAGGAGAGGAGCAGAGGAAAGAGGAGCAGAGGAGAGGAGCAGAGGAGAGGGGAGCAGAGGAAAGAGGAGCAGAGGAAAGAGGAGCAGAGGAGAGAGGAGCAGGGGAAAAGGAGAGAGGAACAGAGGAGCAGAGGAGAGAGGAGCAGAGGAGAGGAGCAGAGGAAAGAGGAGCAGAGGAGAGGAGCAGAGGAGAGGGGAGCAGAGGAAAGAGGAGCAGAGGAAAGAGGAGCAGAGGAGAGAGGAGCAGGGGAAAAGGAGAGAGGAACAGAGGAGCAGAGGAGAGAGGAGCAGGGGAAAAGAAGAGAGGAACAGAGGAGCAGAGGAAAGAGGAGCAGAGGAGAGAGGAGCAGGGGAAAAGGAGAGAGGAACAGAGGAGCAGAGGAAAGAGGAGCAGAGGAGAGAGGAGCAGGGGAAAAGAAGAGAGGAACAGAGGAGCAGAGGAAAGAGGAGCAGAGGAGAGAGGAGCAGAGGAGAGAGGAGCGGGGGAAAGAAAGGAGTAGGGGAAAAGGAGAGAGGAACAGAGGAGCAGATGAAAGAGGAGAAGAGGAGAGAGAAGAGCAGAGGAGAGAGAAGAGCAGAGGAACAGAGGAGCAAAGGAGAGAGGAGCAGAGCAGAGAGGAGTAGAGGAACAGAGGAGGAGAGGGGATCAGAGGGAAGAGGAGCAGAGGAAAGAGGAGCGGAGCAGAGCAGAGAGGAACAGAGGAGAGAAGAGCAGGGGAAAGAGAGGAGCAGGGGAAAAGGAGAGAGGAGCAGAGGGAAGAGGAGCAGAGAAGAGAGGAACAGAAAAGAGGAGCAGAGGAGAGAGAAGAGCAGAGGAAAGAGGAGCAGTGGAAAGAGGAGCAGAGGAGAGAGGAGCAGAGGAGAGAGGAGAAGAGGAGAGAGGCACAGAGGAGAGAGGCACAGAGGAGAGAGGAACAGAAAAGAGGAGCAGAGGAGAGAGGAGCAGAGGAAAGAGGAGCAGAGGAGAGAGGCACAGAGGAGAGAGGAGCAGAGCAGAGAGGAACAGAAAAGAGGAGCAGAGGAGAGAGGAGCAGAGGAGAGGAGCAGAGGAGAGGCATGACCTTTTGGGTGAATGACCTTTCCTCATGGACAGGTTGTGTCAAAATGAGCCTATAGTGAGGACTATATATGTGATTATATTATATTATTCCAGCTCTTTTAAATCAACATCAGAGCGACGTCTTTTCTTTCAGGTAAACACTTTTGAACATGTTTGCATTAGTTTAAATTAGATTAAGAATTATGCAACATCCTTCGCTGCTGTCCCTGTACTTGTGCTATTGCAACAACACAAACTCCTCACTGTGAGACAAATACAGTTGTGTTATTGTCCTGTCTGATGAACCCTCGCTCATGTTTCCTCTGTTGTTTCTTTCTCTCTTTCTCTTCCTCTGAGCTTTGGGACTTCATTTAATAATATTTTGATTGACAGCTGAAAAATGGAAGAAGAGGGAGAGGAATCAAGGAGAAATTAATGTCAAATTAAAAGCGCACTAGCTAACTTTTAAGTACATGTACCTCTATGGAGACAAGCGTGACTCCAACAAACCAGGTTACAGTTCAGATTTGTGGGGAGGCGAGCCTGTTCATTGTATACTTTTCGGCCTATGTCATTAGCAATAAAAAAACAAAACATCTAAAAGTTGCATAAATGCTGTAGAGGGACACATTCAACGCCACACTGTAGATGGAACACTCCGAGCAAAGCAATAATATCCAACAAACGTGATTATTCAACTGTTTATGAGGGATTGTGAGAAGTGGATATAAATACAGTGCCGCACAACTACTATGGGCTGTTAGTCGGTTTTGTATGTTTGTATAATGTTTTCTAACCGTGCATTTTAACTCTAAACGTGTATTTTAACTAACAGCATCAAGGCAGAAAGAGAGTTTACCCAGAGAGAAGCTACAACACAGGAAGGATGTAACGCTCCCTCAGGACTTTGGAGGTTTTTCCTGGGTCAAGCTGAAGGTCTGTAGCTTGCGTTCAACGGCTGGCAAAACTGGTGCGGTGTCCGTCTCTCCCACAGAGCACCCGACCGGTCTTAAGACAGTCTGGAGGACCCCGGTGTCACAAATGTCACAAGAAGGAGGCAGGGATGGTTTTGAGCTACAGGGGCTTGTCCAGAGATCCAGGGTTACGGTCGGGCTGAGCTGGCTCTCGGACTCGCCGTCAATGGGTGGGACGGTTGGCGGTGATGCTTAGTCCCCAGCGCGCCCCAGTTTCTCCCACAGAGCGGACGACGACGGGTCTCGGGACTGTCTGGAGGACCCCGGCTGGATACACAGACACAAACATGGTGTGAGAGAGGGAGAGACAGGATTTTCAAAGGTTTTTAAACATAAAGCACCGCCTACACTTGCACAACGAAAAACCACACCCATTTAACGCTACAAGGACATGCCGAACAAGATGGCTTTTTGTCCTCCAGGATTGAACCAGCAACTTCTGCGCTGGCAAACTGGTAAGCCGTACAAATGTTTACCCACACCGCTAAAAATTGTATACATCATTTCATTCATGAGTATTTGAAAATGAGTACTTCTACATCTGTCCGCAAACCCGCAAGATTAGGCCTGTGCATTTATGTTTAACCAAAATAAGTTATCAACAGCAGTGGTGGATGAAGTACTCAATCTACTTAAATAAAAGTATTAAAGCACCTGTTTAAAAATCTACTTAAAGAGTTAAAAGTAAAAGTATTTCACACAAGTGTTGTTAAATGTAGTGATATTGATTAAAACGATACATATTTTGGTCCGCAGTAACAATAAGAATCAATTTATTATTTTTTCTTATGAAGCTTGAACTTGAAAACTTTAGTCAGGATGTTACACAAACATGGTAAAAATAACCCCTCAAGTCATATCATAAGAAAAGTACTTTTTACTTTTCAGTCCAGTTAAAAATGTAGTGGAGACACCTGCTCTCAAATGTAGTGAAGTAAAAGTATATAGTATATTGTACCCACTGTAAAATGCACTTAAGTAAAGTACAGATACCTAAAAATTCTACTAAAGTACAATACTTTACTACTTATTACCGTAGTACTGCACTGACAGTCTTATATAATTGCACTTGTGTAGAAATGAGAAAACTACTTGTTCTTGCTTTTATAATGACAGTTCCATTCATCTACATCCACATTCATGAATCTTAGTCACTTTTTCACTTCAGCCCAACACCTTTTTCCACAAAAATCACAGTATCTTTCTCAGTTTTCTGTGTACCTGACTGTGGCCATCATACTCAGGTTTTGTGTCATTTCTTCAGACAAGCATGCAGCCCGAAAACACTAGTGTGAGGGATTATTTTGGCTTTGTGGGGGATTTGCGCAATTAGTTTGACATTTAGAGGGAATTGGAGTTCGTAAGGCGCAGGTAATGAGTATCTTTCTCAACATTAAATGGTCATCGGACTTGTGTAGTGGCTGAATGTTGTCAAGTGGAACTGCTATATCTGTCTTTGCACCAGGTCAGCCCACTGAGCAATAAGCAGCATTACACACACATGATTACGTCGCCATTTTCCTGGCGAGCGGCTCTCATCACAAGTCACTGAAGAAGCCACTGACTGTGTAATTGTTTCCCATTAGGGCCAAATGCGGGCTGCCATAGAGGAAGATCTGAATAGTGGAGTTGTGCTGACGAATGTGCTATGTCCACTGACTGAGGAGCTCATTTTGTAGCGCCATGGAGATGGGATTGCTACTCTAAAAAAATATGAATGTATATATATATATTTGAGGAGCAATATTTTAAAGGAGGGAAAAGTTCACATGAAAGTTTGTTCTTTTAAGTGAAAAGCTATATTGTATGTCTCATTAGTGAATGGAAATATTTGCTACGTGTGTTATTTTGTTTTTCAGAGCTGCGTAGGTACCTTGGAGGAAAAGGATACTCTATATACTGTCTACATACACAAATTGGTACCTAAATGAACAACACAATAATTTATATAATAGTTTTTATCACATAATAATCACTATTTGATATTCAGAGAAGCTCCAACATTATCCTATTTTTTATCTTTAAGTATCAAAATTTGGTTCAGTTCAAGTTTTAGTATCAATTTCTATCTGGCAGCGGTGGAACGTAACAAAGTAAAAGTAGTAAAGTACTGTATTTAAGGTATTTGTACTCCTTTACTCCACTATACTTTTGAACAGGACTGAAAAGTAAAAGTATTTTCATTATTGTTTGAGATAAACTGAAAAGTCTAAGATTATTTTTAACATATTCATAGACTGAACAAAAATATACAAATGAAAATATCTTGGAAAAACAATTTCTATTGACAAATCTTTATAAAACTCACTACATCTGAAGTTTTATTAGATCTCAAAATCTGCATGAAATACACTACATTTATTTTTTTTTACTTAAACAGATTTTTTATGCGATACTTTTACCTCTACTTGACTATTTTCTGCTCCAGTGTCTATACGTTTACTTAAGTAACAAAATTGAGTACTTCTTCCACCGCTGCTACCTGGGTATACGTTTTTTACAGAAAACCGTGACGACCGTTAACTCTCACCATCTTTCCCATAACATCTGCAGTGGCGTATTTATAATTAGACGGTCACATGTCATTTCTGTCGTGTGACTCACTTCCTGGTACGACGCGTAGGAACTATTTGTTAATACAGCTTTGAGTAGTTAATCCCAATTTTTCATATTTCGCATGTAAATTAGGGAAAAAAAACTGATGCGAATGCTACGTAGCTAAATTAGTTTGCATCGCACTATTTCTCTCATAATGAAACCTGAGAGATGCTGTATGGGTCAAAAATAAAACAATAAAACACTGCGAAATACCCAGATAGAAATGGAAACTGAAAACGAAATACTCATTTGAGCAAGTAATGATACAGAATAACAATTAGTAGGAGACTATATGTCAAGTAGCGTAAGATTTATAGTGTTTTGATTAATATTACTACTCATTTTGTCATCTACAAACTGACTTCTCATTATATTTGAAAACCAAATATTCTTAAAGCGATGGGTTTGTAATTTGAATCTTAATCTTGGTGAACCCTACCAGAGGCCCATAGCTGCAAGATGGCTCTGTTTTCACTGCTGATAATAGCCAACGCTCGTGAATACGCTAAGACAGATGAAAGACTGAAAAACGTAATAAGCCGGGGATACGACGAGAATGGATTTTGGATACGATCACTATTTTGTCCAAATTGAGCCCGCGAGACGCCGCACAGTGAACTGCACATTACAACAAACTTCAGGAAAATCAGGCCTCACCGCTGTGCTTTGGTCAAACAAATATCTTTTTTTTTTTAAAACAAGAGGCTTAATGAGAGATGACATAGGATTGTGTAGTTGTGCGTTGGCTATGATACCGTTACAGCTGGACTCGATGCGCTGTGGCTCTAGTCTTCAAACGGGGCCCATTAGTAGTGAATAATGATGAAGGAAGACGGTGGTGATGGTGTGGGGGGGCGGAGCTGATTGAATTTTTATCAGTCAACATGTCAAATGACTGTGAGTTTATCTGTAGAACAACACACAGGCTGAGGTGACAACTGCACAGATACAATCAATGGGAATCGGAAGCTGAGAAATCTCATTATGGCTGTTTGTACTTGTCATTATGAAAGGAGAGGCTGTCGCTATGTAGAAAGAGTAATTATCAAAGGTGGAGAGTAGCAAATACTTTTACGAAATCACGTACTTAAGTAGAGGACATAAATATCTGCTTTGCTGATATTTTTGGGCTGATATGTTGATGTTTTTCCCCAGATTATGTCATTTAAATTTAATGCAAACTCATCCATTTCCCTGCAAACTTTTAAGAAATCAGTTTTGTTTGTACGGTGCCCTCTTTGGACAAAATTGTTCAAATAATGCATATTCTTTAGGCAGCTGGTTGACCCAAACAAATATCGGTCTATGCTGGAAGTGTAAGGCCAATAGCTGATATGCTAAAAGTACATACATCGATATCAGTCTGTCTCTAATCTGGAGTTCTGCCTTTTACAATTTAACAAACGTTTAACGGTAAGAGCATTTGTTGAGTTCCAATAGTGTTCTGATCAAAGTTATTACCATGAATGTCCTACCAGTGAGTTGCATATTCACTAATATCGATTGTGCGGCACATTTGCGCATAAACCACTGTCTGTGATGGCACTCGGAGCTGCACTGATTGTCTGTTTGCTTTGCCTTTTCAGCATTATCTATCCAACAAACCATTCTGTTTTGACAATAACAAATGCCTCTGAGTTTCTGCAGGCCTGGCATCGCAAAAATGAATATGAATTATTTTGTTGAGGGCTGTATTCGTCTTGGTTCTAAGTGATTGTTTCTGAAAGATAACAACAACACACTGAGCCATGACAGAAGACTTGAGGTGATATCTGTCATCAAGAAGTTGGTAATAAATTTGTGTGATAAAAGTGTGGTTTTGTTGCATTTAGCTGAGGTGTAAATAAGCACAAGTGCAGGTACGTAAATTGCTTTCACTGAAACAGCGAGTACTGCAAAACACTGACTTGTATACATCATGAGTTTAGACAATGTGTCGTACAGCCATGTAGTTCTGTGTCATATCATTAATTAGCTATTTACAAGTGTGGTCTACTGAGCCTGAAAATATGTTTACTGGAACAATAAACTTCAACTTCACATTCACACTAACACACATCACAGATCAGAACCAGGACTAAACCAGGACTAAACCAGGACTAAACCAGGACTAAACCAGGACTAAACCAGACCAGGACTAAACCAGGACTAAACCAGGACTAAACCAGACCAGGACTAAACCAGACCAGGACTAAACCAGGACTAAACCAGACCAGGACTAAACCAGGACTAAACCAGACCAGGACTAAACCAGGACTAAACCAGACCAGGACTTAACAAGGACTAAACTAGGACTTGACCACAATTAAACCAGGACTAGATCAGGACTAAACCAGGACTAAACCAGGACTAAACCAGGACTGAACCAGGACTAAACCAGGACTAGACCAGGATTAAACGAGGACTAAACCAGGACTAAACCAGGACTAGACCAGGACTAAACCAGGACACTAGAGCAGAACTAACCAGGACTGAACCAGGACTAAACCAGGACTAGACCAGGACTAGCCCAGGACTAAACCAGGGCTAGACCAGGATTAAACCAGGACTAGACCAGGACTAAACCAGGACTAGACCAGGACTAAACCAGGACTAGACCAGGACTAAACCAGGACTAGACCAGGATTAAACTAGGACTAAACCAGGACTAAACCAGGACTAGACCAGGACTAGAGCAGAACTAAACAAGGACTGAACCAGGACTAGACCAGGATTAAACCAGGACTAAACCAGGACTAGAGCAGAACTAAACCAGGGCTACACCAGGACTAGACCAGGACTAAACCAGGACTAAACCAAGACTAAACCAGAACCAGACCAGGACTAAACCAGGACTAGAGCAGAACTAAACCAGGACTGAACCAGGATTAAACCAGAACTAAACCAGGACTGAACCAGGATTAAACCAGAACTAAACCAGGACTAGACCAGGACTAAACCAGGACTAGAGCAGAACTAAACCAGGACCGAACCCGGACTAAACTAGGACTAAACCAGGACTAAACCAGGACTAAACCAGGACTAAACCAGGACTAAACCAGGACTAGAACGTGGCCAAACCAAGTCTACATCAGGTCTAAACTTTGCTCAAACCAGTTCAAGCGTATAGCAGGGCATCCTTTAACATGTTGACGTTGAACAAATTACTCAATGCTGCCATCTTGTGGACAGGTAATAAAACATATTGAAATTGTCCATTGCCGTTGATGTGGGAAGAGTTTGTCCTCACACTCATGACACTGACAAACAACACAACATTTTAAAGTTTAATCCAGATTCAGTCATTTGCTGAGCACGCATTTGTAACAAGTTTCTTCAACTTCTGATCCCATTCAATATAATGTTTTGAGTGCCTTTTCCCCTTCAGTGAACCTTCCCTGTACAGCTAGTAATGGACTATATGACACACTGTGATGTTCTGTAAAAGCGACTATAGGATGTGCTCCCATCTTTCATCTGGAAAAAATAAAACTGGCTATGAATTAGAAAGAGGGATAATGAAGTTGATTGAATGCCTTGCGGTGCTGAAAATGATCAGTACCCTGCACCTATTTAAAACCTAAACTGTGTAACATATGGCTACGCCCGTTCATCATGGCGGGGCTTTATCTAAGTGTGAGCTGCCTGGAGAGATTGCCTTTATACTCACCGCGTCACCAGCCGAGCAAAACAATGTGGCGCGTGATAAAAAATCGCTTCATAACTCCAGCATTGTGTATCTGGCATCATTATGAGCAACAATAGCCTCTGGTGTGCTCGGGCGCTTTTATTGGCATTGCCTTCTGCAGCAGCAAACTCTCATCCCTTAAACAAATCAGGACATTATGTATTGAATTAGTGATGGAGAGGAACATGAGAAGCCCCTCTCCAAAATCCGCAGGAATGGATTACCTAATTGACAACATTAGCTGTCAGGAGGTGCCTCTTAAAGTATAATGAAAAAACACAAATTGGATTTTTTGGGCACTCAGAATGATAAACGGGAGTCATTTGGGGCGTATTTAGAGTGAAGGCTCCCCCCTCAGTAACATGCTGCCACATCTCATTTTTCCATATTTCTTAATAAATCTGCCTTGTCAGTGTTATTAAAAGCTCATTTCTGTGGAGGGATATTTAATAAAGTGTGTGTGTGTGATGGGGAGCCAGTGTCACACAGAGAGGCAGCTGGGATGGAAACTAAGAAAGTGCCATTGCGGGAAGTATTTAGTGTTCTTTACCACTAGATGGCACTGTCGAACTTCAAACAGGAGAGATTTTTCACATTTAAGAAGCGATGCATTGGTAAATTAGTTATAACTTCAGGTTCATGCCTTAACATCAATTTATCTAGGTGTACGAGTGGTATAAAGTAGTTTTGTAGTGGAGTCAAATGAGAAAAGTCTAGAAAATAGCTGCTTTTATAGACTCCTACATTACAAACGTTACGTTACGTTAGGCTATTTTTACTATATCATTTTCATTATATTTTAGAGCACACTTCTATAGAGTCCATAACATCTGTAACCGGCTCCTATATATGTATAATTACACTAAATGGTGCTTTTGTTTATTAATTTTGCTCATACCTGCCGTTTGATTTCATATCCAGCCTTGGTCCTCCAGCCTCTTCTTCTGTGTTTTCGTTTCTTCTTCGTGTGAACTTCGCCTTGCCCTTTGCCCTATAAATTCGGGGTTTCACCGCTGTTTCTTCCCTATGCAAATCCAGTATAGGGAAGACGTCAGTCATCTATTGCCATCCTATGATTAAAGTGTTCTTTTGTTATTATTTTTGCCTTTATTTACATCTGCAATTATATTTTACTTGTATTTAAGTTGATATTGAGCTCTGATGGTGGTCCGTTGGTTTCAGTTATTCATGTGAACAAGTGCGGGAGATGCTAACTCTCCGTTATCTTCTTTCCTGTAGTATGGGTTTGACCGACAAATAGCGGCACACGATAATCCTAATTTGTACTTTTGTGAATCAAGTATGTTGTTTTGTCCTTTGTAAATCCAGTATTGGAAAGAGGACGGGGCTGGACCGACCAATAGCGGCACATGCTAATCCCGTTTTGTACTATTGTGAACCAGATTAAACGGAGGGTGCCTTCAAAAGTTCCCGTTGTGTACCGTGGCTCCTTAATACATCACAAACTGCACATAACTACACAAGGCGTAAGTCCAATTATCACAAGTTTGCTCTGGATTGCTAAAATACCTTTTAAATTTTAGTCTTACCAATGTTTACAGTACATCCTCTTTGGACACGTGACTACAGGTTGAACATCTCAGCCTATGGGGCACTAGACAAAAACATCAGAAAAAATAACGTTGAATCTCGCCTTTTGTCCACAAATCGGCATAAAAATCAAGAATGAGATAGTCTTGCTTTTACTAGGACGACAGCTCTTCCCTCTGAGCCACTGGTGCGTTTTTTTTATTACATATTTGAAAATGAGTAAAGAATAAGTCAACAGTAGCCGAATTACCATCTCATTTTCCGCTAATACATTACTGATAAACCTGCGGTGTCAGTGATATTTAGAGTTAATTTGTGCAGAGGAATATTTAATAAAGCTCGTGTGTGTGATCTGCAGCCAATGTCACACAGGGAGTCAGGCCTGGCAGCTCGGATGGACCGCTCCCTGCTGCGTCGCTCTGCTGCCTCTGTGACATGTGAGGTCAAGAGCCGCACTGCCCCCCACTGGTGAAGGGTCAGCACTGCAGCAGCGGTTCAAGAAGTGCCCCTCACAGTTCACTGCGCTATTCATTCAGCAACCGAGCTTTAAAACAACACAACCTTTCGACTCTGCTCAAAGTGAAAGTGCCCGTTCTTCCAGGTGCTTGGGAAAGTTCAGACACACACAGGTCGTGAGTAGGCGGGGATTTATCACATTGTGAGGACTTAAATCTGTTTAGACACTCAATTTGTGGGGATCTGCCTCCATTACGGTCCTTTTATTATTAAATCAATAACATCATTTAAAGTTCAGACATGGGTTGAAATATGTTTAGGTTAAGGTTAAGCAAGTAGTGACTATGGTTAAGGTTAGGATCAGTCTCGAGGAAATGAGTGTAAATTAATGTAAAGTTTCCAAGAAGCATGAAAACCCAGTGCGTGTGTGTATGCTTTTGTGCGTACATATTTACTTGTGAGTGTGTGTTCACTTAAAGGCGCTGTAGAAAAAACAGGCTTGTCTCAAGAGGAGTGACCTTCCAGTAGTCAGAGTGATGGAGCGGATCATTTCACATGCAGTGGTTTAGATGTAAATGAAGCTTTGATGTTCATCAGTAGTTTATGCAATATTCCCCTCTTTTCTAAATCTCTCTTAGACATGTTCCTTCTGACGTCGGCAGAGCAAATTTCTTAATAGATTTTACACCAGATGTCTTGCCTCCCACAATTTCTACTAACATTGACATAAGGTAGAATTAAAAATAGGATTCCTGCATATTACTCTATGAACACTGTATTACACTTATAACACTTAAAATTGTACATCACAATGCGAAATTCAGAGATTGGATGAGATCTCTTTTTATTTCTCAACTAAACAGGAGTAATAACATAAATAAATAAATTATTTTCATGGTCATAGCATCATAGGATCATGGGACCAATCTTCAACCATAATACTGTTGATTTAAAGGTACAGTATGTAACTTTCTGGAATTGGCATGTCACCTACATGATTTCATTGATTCCATGTGAATACAAAGTTAAACATATTTTACTTCAGAACATTCTCCATGGAGACAGGTACGTTTTATGCCATACTGTGAAAGATTATAGCCAAAATAACAACAATTCTATGGAAACAAGCAGGAGGAGGCACTGTAGGTTTGTGAAGATGTAAGCCCACTCAGAATATTAAAAAAAGCTTATATTCTAGTGTATTTTTTGTCTAAAAGTTACGTACTGTGGGTTTTAACTTGTGACTAAACTCTTGAGTATATTTCCCTCAGCAAATCACTTTATCTTTGCTATTTTAATTTACCATTCTCTGCGTGTTTATGATTTCTCATGTGGGACTTGGACTTGAGGGGTTCAGTACTGTGCCCTCCCTGTGCCCAGATGTGCCTCCATATTGAAACTCCAGGAGGTGTTTTGCCCCTAAAAGTGCTCTGAGTTCTGCAGCAGCTGGTGCGGTACAAACTAATAACCTTTGTCACACTGTTTGTCTCGCTCACATTATCTCCCTAACTTATTTCCTGCCACTGCAAAGTCAGAGTGCTCCACTGTTACAAATGCCTCAGCAGCAGAAAAATTATCCCTATCTAAACGCTGTATTTGACTTTGACTTGTCATTAACAGCCAATGGAGAAATGGATCCCGAGATATTGAGAGGCTTTGGGAATAAAGCATGGTGATAAGTCATAAAGAAAAGTGCGATACAACATGACAAATGATTTCTTTAATACTGAGCAAAAGTTAGAGGCAGTTAAATATACATAAAAAATTTAGTTTTCTGCTGTAGAATTCTGTTAAACTGAAAATTCAATTATTAAAGGGCCCATATTACACTATTTTATGATCTATATTATAATGTTGTTTCTCATCACAAATGTACCTGTGTGATTTGTTTAATTCACACATGTTTAACACACAAGCCCTGCATATTTACGCTAAGATCTGCTGTCAAACCGAAAACACTCCACCTTGTTCCGTCATATGGTTGTGTTTTTAAACTCCACACTCCTTCACTAGAATCATTTAATCCCTGGAATTGCCTGTCTCTACTGAACTAAAGATAAAAGCCAGCTGTTAACTTGAAAACTACCACTTCATGACATCACAACAGAGAGCAGAACAGAGCATTTTGAGCTTTGGAGATGAAGTCAGACTAATGATAAAGGGTTACTCAGAACATAACATGTGCGAATGAAACAAAACACAACTCCAGGTGTGTTTTTGATGAGGTAACAGCATTATAACATGGCTTAAATATGTTTATAGTGCAAGAAGAATATAAACACGGTATTGGAATTATATCTGCGAGCTTAAATTGTCTTTATGTCCCACCTCATCGCACAAATCTTCCCATTTTGGCTACAATTTGAGGTGTTCACCCTAACTGGGGGTTATGACACATGGAAATCTTGGGACAAAACCCACCTAAACTTTTGGCTGACATGTAAAAGCCATGAATTACTGTATCCATAAGCCTGTAGTATATAAAGAGACATTTGATTCTATGTATAAGACTTCAATGTGAGACTTAAATCTAGATTATGTAGTGAATTGACATGGGAAATCCCTTTGCGTCTGTTTAACTTTATTGCACCCAACACACCTATACCCCGTCGCCTCGCGCACTGAGTCCGCGCTGACAGGTGCATCGCTCTATTCATGAATCCAGCATCTTGACCCAGCCAATCAGAGCGCTCCTATGGATATTACTTGCGGGGTTTGCATTGATTGACGCTTACGCGAACCAATTGGACAACGCGTGGGAGGAGACTTTGTGCCAAGGGGGCGTGTCCGAGGAATACGAGTCTCCAGCTGCATACTGTATTCAAGTCGGGGAGTAATGGCATGAGTAGTGCATTATACTCTTAAGACACACTTTAGAAGGCGCGATTGTAATTGTCAATTTACCACGTCAAGTTCATGGAATGATAAACGAGGAGAAAGGCGGACTGTGTGATACGTTGTAAAGTTACGCACAAAAAAAAGCGTCAAAACTCCCAAACTCTCGGACCCGCAAACAGGCTTCATCCAGCGCTTCATCTTTATCGTCCCCATTGCTGGCTTCATTCAAAAAGAAGAAGGATACGCTGCTGCTACTGCTGGACATGTGAATGCTAAAAGGAGCTATACTTGGACCACGCGCAACAATGAAGACAACGTCCGTACTGTGTTTCCTCGGCTTTTGCCTCACTTGCGTCTTGTTGTTGGGGTCGAGCTCCGCGCAATCAGGTGAGTGGAAGCGGTCCTACAATGTACATCACAAATATTTCACAAGGCAAAATGTCATATCCAAGTGTTTAACTACACGTGAGACGCAAAACACCTCACCTTTTACTCAAAAATGGTGCGTGCGTTTTTGTTTTTTTGTGGTCACTGCGAAGGAACCTGCTTTGTTTCTTTTGTGCACAGAGCGGCACTGTTGAATCTGTGGAAAAAAAAAATGTTCAAATGTCCATCATCAATCACACGTGTCGTTTTACGTACACACAAGACAACAAGCCAGTGTGCCCCTGTTGGTTATCAGCGCCCTGTCCACTGCGGAGGGGCTCCAGAAAACTTCACTCTTGGGTCATCTTTCACTTGTCTCCTACAATTGAATTCCCGAATCTGTCAACAACTTATATTATAATGCATTCCGAGTTTAAGGACAGTGTTTCAATTATTTTAGCTCTGTCTTTCATGGGAATTATACTCCAGGGAACAAGCTGTGGCTATTGTTTTCACGTGTCACCTGCGTAAATCTTATAACCCGAATCATCATCCATATGCATCCTCTAATCGGGATCAAAGCAAAGCGGATTAGTGTAAAATTACTTTATTCCTCATTTATGGAGATCCCCCCCGCAGGGATAACATGGACCACAGTTTGACAATCAACGTGCTTTGGTGGAATAAAGAGACTTGTGTTTTAAGCGCAGAGGAGACCGAGGCACAATGCACAACGCAGCCACGCGCGGTTTTACGCACGGAGCTGAGGGGATAGGAGCGCTTCACTGCCAGCTTGTGTGTGAGATAGAGAGGGCAGGTGAGAGGCAGTGGAGCGAGGGGCTTGTAGATAACTCAAACTGAGCAGCTTTATAGCCCACTATCTTGTAGAGGAAATATAAAGACCTTGCCAATTGAATCTAACAAAACGAGAAATAAATATTCATACGCGTTTTGCGATCGTGGACTGATTTATGTATTTGGGCATAAAAAAGACATGGATCTGTAATTAACATGCTTTTCCATAGAGGCGTATAATCGATTAACTAGTTTGTTGGGTTCCTTTGTAAGATTTGACATAGGATAAATGTGGTTAAACGTTGTATTGGCTGAATAGTATTGTTTTCTATAATATCATAATGACTTCACCTGTTTTGTTGGGCTTTGAATAATGGTCAAAAAGAGATTAGAAAACCAGGAATGTTGCAATCATTTTTACCTCTTTTTTCTTTCAATGCCTGCTTTATTTCACCTGTTTACCACCAGTTGTGCACAGGCTCATCTGGGATGCAAATGAAATGATGGCTATTGAGGAAAACAGCTGTTGGTGATGTTGCATTATGTTGCATTTTCAAAACAGAAATCTATTTACCACACCTGGCTATTGAAGTTTGGATAGACGCTGGCAGAAAAAAAGACCGACATGTGCTCTGGATGAAATGCCAAAGCTTTTAAACTGTGCTCGGAGCAAACAGACAACCAAAAGATTACGTGTGGAAGAGAACAAGTAGATGGATTTTTGTGGAAAAGAGCAAAACAATGAAAAGACTAAGCCATTGTGAACCACAGGCTGCCTGTGTCGACGCGGAGATGCCAGAAGCGTAGTGGGTTCATAGACTTTGGAAAGCTCATATAAACACGAGGCTAAAACTGCAGTGTGGGGCTTTAGTGTTGACAGAAGGTCCAAGTCTGCAACAGTCTCTCCTCTGTTCTGTTCTGTATCGCTCTGGTCATACAGTGTTGTTAGAGACAGTGCATATGCAGCTGCTATAACAAAACCATATGGCTGTAGTCCAAAAATTTTGGTGTAATTCCTGTGTAAAATATATTAACTTTGCATGTTCTAATTGTGAATTTTGAGTCTCTCGTGAAATGCTTTGTAGAAGTCAGCGATTCATAGTTGAATAGAAATAATAATTGTGTGATATTTTTAATTTTCATATCATATCTGCTGCATTATAGATGTGTTTTAATGACTTTATAAACACCTGTAACCTGTTAATGAACCATTTTTGTTTAAAATAGCTGCATTTTGGTTCTCATTTTGTCCACTGTGCATCCGATACATAAATGATCGGACATGTTTTGGCATCTTATAACACTTTTGCAGCTATTTCGTTCATTTTTTTTTAGCAAATTGGCAAATAGCTTTGTACCAGATGCCATTTCTGATTGACAATTTATATAGGCTTGGGACAGGGACAAAATGAGTCGAATTTCTAACAAATAATGGTTTTCTGATGCTATAACTTGATGATGTCACACTTCAGATGGAGACAAGAGACATTTTTTTTCTGTTGATTACATATTACTTTGCCATGAAATATCCAAAACGTAAATGCATAAATGTTGAACCTGATCATCTCTATCTGTATTAGATATCACTGGCCTATAGACTATTGTGATTTCTTCCTCCTCTCTTGCTCTCTGCAGACTGACCCCAGTGTTACAGTGTACCTCATTGTCCGCCTCTCCTTTGTCGACTGTAGGAGAAAATGGTGTCACACAGAGCAGCCCACACAGCTCTGGCTGGGTCCACAAAGAAGCTCTTAAGTCATCTCTCTGGCCACTGTCGCCTGTTAAAAGAACATTGACCTGTGTCACTCCTCCACCTTTATGACAAGAACGGCGGCTTTTCATGAGCTCCTGACATACCTCTACCGTCCAAATCTCACTCTTCATATAGGATTGTTTCGGTCTGAATTCAGAGAAAGCTGAAAAATCAGTCAAATTGAAGGTTTTGTAAGACTTTTTAAAATTACAAATTAAAAGCTTTTGACACTTCAAGACCAATTGTAAGTCAGAAACAGAAACAATTATATATAGCTTTACAGTTTGTGCAATAAAACGATGCCTTGGAAGAGGTGAGGCTTGCGCTATAACATCCCGCGGTATAGTTGCGTGTCTTTGTCCATAGCGCCTCAGCACATCTAGAGGAAGTTGATTTTGTTAAAATACAATTTGAAGCATGGTAAGCAGCATTTCTCAGTACACTTTTATGAGTAAAAATTCACTTACTACATAAGAACTGTCTTGTAGTTTTATTGCCTTTGCCTCTCTCCGGGGGTTCGGCTTTTTGCTCTGAGATGAAGAGTTAAAAAAAACAAAAATTCTCCTGTAATCTGTACCGTGGTTTCATTGTTAGAATAGTGAGCTTGAGACCTATTAAGTTTGTTATAAATCTCTCCCACATCTCAACCAACAAACTGCTTTTGAACCACGAGCATCAATAATACATGCACCCACAATGCATCTGGAGAAGCGCTAATGAAAAATTGCTCTAATATTCCGTTGGGATGTGCACTGGCCTACTCAGCCGTCCCACTGTTGCTTATAATGGTTCTTTTGGCTTTTTCATCCTCACATTGTTTGGTTAGCTTTTAATTACCTGCACTGGGACATCTTTGTAGCACATTTCAAAATATACAAACCCTTTTCTTAATAAGTTAGGGCATTGAGTACTTTGAAACATATTTTGCAGTGCAATTTCACTTTGGAGAGGATCGAGCCACTGACGGTCACAGGTATTTATGCCCTGGCATCTGTAAGGACATACACTAATACAGATGGTTTGCTGTAATCTAAAAAGCGTGGCTATTATATTCGTTATAAGTTTGACACTGGATGCCCTTCCAGATTCCTCCTGTGCGCTGGCTTGTGATCTGTTGCATCAGGAAGCTCACAGAATACATTGTTTTGTGAATTATTGTGTTTCTAATAGTGTCAAAAGTGTCAAAAATCAGATACTAATCAATACTAAAACCAGTATTTCAGCTAGATACTCATTTGAACAAGTATTTACACTAAAAAAAGTCACATTCACAGGCAGAAATGGACCTTTCCTGAATAGATTTAGATGATCTTGAGCTGTATCCGATCAAGTATAAGACACATAGACTAGTATACGCCCATGGACCACTATGGAATCTACCTGTACGACTGAAGTATTACACAGATATAAGGCCACATGGGAATATAAAGTAAAGTACTACCATTTAATGTTGAAAATTATGTTCTATTGTCTAAAGAAAGAGTGTTTTTTTCTTATCGTCATGGTATTATTATCACCAATCAGCGTTTTTTGTATACACTTAGGTCTAAAATTCGACTCCAACCCTTATTACCTCCTCGCAAAATTTACATTGGTGTTTACTTTAGAGGAGCAAAATCATGTAGCGACAAGCAGACCCAGATTTCCAGTCGGACTAGTCTCTTATTTCATAACCAGCTTGCTTCGTGTGTGTGTGTGTGTGTGTGCTGCCTGTAGAACTGATTGGATCATATCTTATGTGACCTTTCATAGCCCTGCTCCCTCCATTTATCTCACGCCGATACAAACGCATATGTTTTGGCCATGAATCACTGTCAGCTGTTATACGTGAGAGGGGCGTCGCGAGCAGATTACAGAGTTCCACCCACCGCGCCAGTTCACCGTCTAATTTCTACAGCTGCTCGTCATGTGTAAAAATGCTAATTCTGTCTGCAATGTTGTTTACAAGCAGTTTGGTGCATGCAGATGGGGAGTGCAGCGTGCAAATTGTATCGTCTTCGCTGTCTCTCTCGCTCCTCCTCGGTGGCTGTTGTGGCGAGGAAGAATTTGGGTAAAGATTTATAATAACTGCACCTTAATTAGTCTCAATAAAGAATGAAGATCTAATTCACAACACATAAATAGCTGATTTGGAAAGACTCGGGCTTAGTAGCTACTTAATTAGCAGGGTTAGGGTTAGGAGTTAGGATTAGGGTAAGTATCAAGCTCAGTCATTCTTAATAAACTTGTTTTGCAGTGATGGAAGTGGTGGTAACGAATTGCAAATCGTCAAGACCTATATTTAAATGCAATTTTTAGGTATCTGTACTTTTACTTTTACTTAACTACAATTTGAGGGCAGGTATCTGTACTTTCTACTCCACGACATTACTTTTCATGTGATTTGAGGTGTTATTTTCACCATGTTTGTTGTAACATCCTGACAAAAGGTTTTGAGTTCAAGCTACGGCTGTGAGGAAAACAAAAATAACTGCACAAAATTCATTTGAAAACGTATGAAATTGGTTTGGATTGCTTCTGTTGACCAAAATGTGTCATCATTTTTAAATCAATATCACTACATTTTAAGAAATTAACAACACTTTACCAAAATCTATGTGAAGTACTTTTATTTTTTAATCTAAAAGTACATTTTTTCATGTGATAATTTAACTTGGATAACTTTTTACTGCTGTACCTGTACTTTTACTTAAGCAACAAAACTGTTTACTTCACCCACTGCTGCTTGTGTGCTAAGAATGATTCATTATGAGTTACTTTACTAAGTGTTAAAGTTATTATAAATTCTGATAAGAGCTCGAGAGATAGTTCTAGTGTTAATTCTTTGACAATGAACCACAGCCAGTGCAGACAGATTGGGGGCTGTGTTTCAGGGAAATCAATGTGCTTTGTTTTAATTAGTTGGCAAATGCATGTTACAACCAGGCAAGTGGAGTTTTCCGGGAAACTGTAAAAGTCCTTCTTTAATGGAGATAAAGCAGCAAACTGTGTGTTCACTTAAGCAACATAAGACTGAATTTCCGTTTGTCTGTTTTGGTCTTTTACAGTTACTAATCAATACAAAAGTGAAACATATCTTACCTGAATACTTTTTCCAGTTGTCTTGATCTGCTGTACTGTATATTGGCCATATCAGAACTGCCACATAACTACTTTTTGTTATATTGCTTACGTTTTACCACTGTACTTTTGAGCTTGTTATTGAGTCTTTTCCTTATATTGAATTCAAGTTTGACATTTTAGCATTGCGGCAACACTACTGCTTTTATAATCAGCTGCCTAAGGCCCATAGTTACTTATACTGCATATCATCTATATCATCTGCCCACTGACCCGAAGGTTGACGGTTTGAATCCTGCTCTCGACATAAACATCACTGGTTGAATTGGTGAGCGGTGCCTTGACGTAAAACGCTTTGAGTTCCTTAAAGGTGTAAAAGTGCTATATAAAAAATTAATCAGAAGTCAGTATCCCTTCACTGCTGGTTTTCTTTCCAGTTTGGAAGCCTTTTCTAGCTGCGAACTCATTGACTGAGCGCTGCATATTAATGTCATTGTTGTTTTTCATAGGATGCATATTAAGTTGTTGACCATTGTTGCCGTGTGCCAGTGTTCCTCTCGCATTGCTCCTCACTACATCACAAACTCCCACAGACTTACCCACGCACACACGGTCTTATTCAAGCCCTATGCTCTCCAATGGATACAGAACAAAGACTAAGCCAGGCCTCAATAGTATTCGAAATAATCTCCAAATTATGAAATCCCCGAAGCAATGTGTAATGTAAATAAAAGGAAATTAGGCTCTGATGCTATTGAAAGGCTGTCAATGATTCTGGCTCATGTACAGCTCTGTAGTTCCATCATATTTCATTCATATTAATACTAAACGTGTAATTTGGATTCAGTGATTGGATATATCTCTTATCATTGCGGTGAATGCCAAGTTCCAAAGATAATCTTATCTTTTCTTGGCCAATATTAAAAACTCTGTCCTTCCAAAATGCTGTTTTCATACTATTTTTTATTTAAAAATTGCAGATTGTGGTTACATTTTCCTCCAAATAAATGGCCAAACTTTGCAGGATATCATTGCCCTCACCAAATCAAAACTTCACCTCTACTGTATGTCGCTAGTTTAAAAACAACACACTATCTTGTAGGTCAATATTCTACATAGGACGACAGTAGCTCAGAGTGTTTGTCCACTGATCCGAAAGTCGGTGTTTCGGATCCCGCTCTCGACATAAACAACATTGGTTGAGTGGTCAGATGCCCCCGGTGTCTGTGTACACTGGTGTATGAATGTGTGTGTGAATGGGTGAGCGGTTCCTTGATGTGAAGCGCTTTGAATGCCTTGAAGGTGGAAAAGTCAGAGAGATCGACCGACATGATTTTTTTCATGGCTGATGTTGATACCGATTGTTTAGAATACAGAACAACAGATCTCTGATAAGCTCTGCCGATATTTTTGGGCTGGTATATAGGGCCAATTTTGATTATTTTCCTCAAAATGTCATTTAAATTGACTACAAACTGACCCAATGCCTTTTCTTTTTATCACAAACCTTTAAGAGAGCAGTGTATCACATTTAGCGCAGTTGTCTCTTTTTATTAAAGTCCTAAAATGAAGTTTTGTGTGTATGCATTAGGCAGCAAATCAACCAAAATAAAATATTGGTCTGTGCTGTAGATTTAAGGCCAATAGCTGATACGCTAAAAAGTCCAAATAGCGGCCTGATGTATTTCTTTCTTTCTTTATTCTTTATTTATCAGGGACCATGTACAAATTCATTAATCTTACAAAAGAAGAGATGATTTGTACCAGATTTAGCTACTGCTACTTTCCATCTGCAGTCCCTGGGCAGGTTAAAAATACACATTTCATTCCAATTACATTATAAGACAATCAGTTCATCATTAACATTAGCAGTTAAATACAATAAAATGTCCCCATGTCCATTTGTGTGTATAATATATGAGCATTTACCATAACTGATTCAATTATTGTGTCTTTTACCAAAATGGTGCTGCTGAGTTTTCACATTTAGTTTTTGGAGGATATGCTGCTGTCACCAGATATTCCCCAGATTGTGCCCTGACTATCATTTTCTTTGACCAATCTCTACATCACTACAAGATCACGTTACGACTAGCACACACCCAACTCCCCTGTTCCATATATTTTATGAATGGTGCCTGGAGTGCCTCTGTCACTCAGATATTTGGCATCTCTTTATCTGGGCTAAGTGCTGGCCCTGCTCCTCTCTCTGTCCTCCTCTTCTCGTGACTTCCTCCCTTTCAGGCAGTGGGAAGTTGTCATGCTGTCTCCCCTTTGACAGGCTCACTTTGAGGGCTTCACCGGGCGCCGGATACATGTGCATATATTGTGGACGGTGGCTCGGAGGGACTGCTTTTGACTGGCAGACTCAGAGCTGCGGGGATGCTCTCTTGTGCTTGTATCATCCCGCCTACTCTTTCGCTGTGGCTTTGTGAGGGCTACATAATGCTGCAAAATGACAATGGAAATTACGACTAATCTTCGTCAAGACGCACTCATCATCGTCACATTTTAGCCCGACGATAAGAATTGGTCTTTCTCTCCAGTTGACATGTTGGAGTGACGCTTTTTTTTTCTTTTTATTCTTTCTTTAATGTGTTTTTTTTCCTACTGTTAATAACAGAGCGGAACATATGAAGCGATGATAATAGGCTGACAACTCTGCAATGGAAGAATAGTCCCACCTTCAATAGAGCTTTTCATGCACTTCTTTCAGCATGTGGGTGTGTGCCAAACTCTCTCTCCTCTCTTTCCCCTTTTAGTAATCCCCTCTAAAATATTCATAGCTAATCTGCATTTACAATGTAATTACTGGCGGGGGCTTTGACTGATATCCGATACGGTCGGCAGAATACAAGCACATTTCAAGATTTTGAGATGAACAAATGTGCAACAGGTTGGAGAGGTGCAGGCCTGAGAGACTGTGTTTAAGAGAACATAAAACGGATCAGTAGTATTTCAAAGTATAACGCAAGTTCTTATGTTATTGATTAGGCTTTAACATCACTATGGAGATTGGTCTTTGGCAGCGTTTACATCATCACGTTACTTTAATGTCATTTCTTTAGATGGTCCATTTCATATTCTAACCCCCCTCTCTAACAAAAAAAGAGAATAATTTACACTAATGTTTAAGACCGCATTTGAAAACCTTATTACACTGAATTGGGTGGCTAAAAAAATGTTAAAATATATAGCAAAAGGCGAAAATGTAAATCCGTCAACTGGACAAATTGTTTGTAGGAGTGAAACGATTTGTCCAGTTGACAGATTTAAATTTCGTCTTTTGCTATGGCTCAGACCTGGACGACTGACAAATTACACAGTCATTTTAAAATATACTGAAATCTTTGGTATATTTTTCTCAGCACTGGCTCTAGTACAAATCTGAGCAACAACTTCACCCACTTTGCCTAGTATTATGTGTCTGAATAAGTGATTGGAGGTGATGGGAAGGGCCCATGACGCAGATCGACAGCCCTGCTCCCATCAGTCTACCCCGGGGCAGCTGTGGCTACAATACTAGCCCATCACCACCAAGTATGAAATGACACAACATAGTAAAGCGACTCTGAGTGTCTCTAAAAACCCTTATATAAGCCTCATCATTATTATCATTAAACCCAAGCTCCAGTACAGCTTAGGGTCTACTAACCGCACACTCCCAGCATCCAGCAGTAATCAAGAACCCATGCTGTCTCCCCATTCCCCACTACGAACATCTCTGACCTCTCCCCTCAGCCCTCAGAGCCCCGTTTGGCCTGCTTTTGCCGTTCTTCAGTCGATTTTTCACTTGTGTAGTCGGAGGAGGGGGCGGCGTCCTTTTAAATGAAGCACTTGGCGTTTGTGACCTGTAATAAATGAGTATGCAGTCAGTCATGGCAGCTGTAAGGAGACATCAGGGACCACAGGGAGAGAGAGGAGAGAGCAAAAGAGCAGATATCCCAGAAATTCACTAGTTTATCTACACGAGGATGACAAATGACTGCAGTAAAGACACGCCAACGGGTGCAGAAAAAAAACAAAAAACTACTTGTAATAAAGTAAATATCAAAAAACACGAGCTTTGATAATCATTATGGTTATTGGCATTAGGGTATTCCTTGGTTACCATGTTAACTAACCTGCTATGGGACTTTGCATAGGGCTATTGATTTGACCCCTTAACAGTGTGTACACATAAGAAAGTACAGATACAAACATAGGGTTGCTTGTTGCTTAATAGAGCTGAATTATATATTTTATTGTACATATATATTTAAAAAAAAAAAACAAAAAAAAAAACTGACACAAGTGTACTGTAAATATCACATATAAAAAGTGAATATATAGACTTGCTTATGTGTATATCCACAGTTTTTATACAGGTACGGGGTAGGCCTGTCTTGATAACTACTATATCAACTTATATATATGTAGTTTCTAGCTATATAATAAGGTTTAAGCCAGGGGTGTTTAACACATTTTCAGAGGGCCACATCAGCAAAATGGCTGCTCTCAAAGGGCCAGATGTGAAATAAATCTAACTATTTTTAAACTTGTTAATTAAATATTTCTGTATTTATTACTTATTCAAGTTACAAATATTGTACATGCATTTTCCTAGATGTAAAAAATATGACTGTGGAACTGTGCATCTCCTGATAAAATGATATTTTAAGACCATCATACCTTTTAATTTACCTTGTCGAGGGCCACATAAAATGATGTGGAGGGCCACATTTGGCCCGCAGGCCCTGAGTTTGACACATGTGGTTTAAGCCATAGAAGGTTGAATTAATATGTTTAAAGATAGATGCAAACTAACTACTAAAGTGTTTCATTCTGCTGTGTATTTATAGTTTTTGTGGTATACATCTGCTCTTGGGTTATTGTGTCAGTGGCATAAATTCGCATTTACATCAGCAATACATTTTATCGCACTTCAAAATGTGTTATCGTGACAGACCTACTGCAGTGAACACATAACTGCAGAAGCAATGCAAAAATATACATATTTTAAAATCAGCACTATTAATGAAGGCGTCTGCTGTAGGACTATAGTGTTAATTACTATATCGACTTATCATTCAATGCATGAAAGCTGGAACAATGTATTTTGGGGCTCAGTATTCAACATTGGAACTTTTTCTTTGCAACAATGGGGTAATTTTTGTTATTTTTGTCGTAACATGATAAGATTTGAGCTGTGGAGAGTTGAATAATTAACTTTTATGGCTAATTAGAGGTTCGTTCTGTTATTTATATGTTGCAGCTCAAGCCTTTTAATGATACTGCCTATTTAAAAACTGGTTCACTGGGATTATCCCGCTTTATTACTTTTGTGTCAGTGGCATAAAGCAATATTTCTCTGTAGCGATATATCGTGCTTCAGAATGTGTTCTTGTGACAGACCTACTCTCTCGTCTTCAGTAGCACTAAGGTACGCCTTGTAAAACCTTACTCTTAAGGGCTTTTCTATTTGCTATCTCAATATATTCTTTTTACATCCCTGCCAGGATTCTCTGTAATTAGTTCTCTGCATGCACTGCTATATAGTCTTTTATATGTTCATTTAGTGTTAGCATTAGGCCTTAGGTGAATGATGAGATGAAATGTTGAATGCTCGTTTGAGTGTGACTGGCTCGGGTGGTGGCAGCAGTCACCTTGCAGCAGAAATAGCTCGGGTTCCTTTAGCTGGATGTGAAGGTACATAAACCACGGGATGAGAGCAACTGGAAAAGGCAATTGACCTTGGTCGCTTTTGGGGGGTTAGCTATAGCGCTCCCCTTCCTGATAGATGGTGCGATGGTGCGGCTGGAGGGAGGAGCGTGGAGTTTGACAGTCACTATTTAACATGTGGGAAAAGGGGTAGTTAGCGGTAATGATATCGAATTCTGAGTTTTTCTTTTGTTTTTTTACAGAATAATCCACCCGTTGTTTTCTCCTTGATGAAATGGTTCATTGTGCTACAGTTGTGCGCCTCTGTTTATTTATGCTGCTTGTGCCTGCCTTGTAAAGTGACCAGTTTTATCATATTGTTTAGATTAAATACAGTCTCATTCAATGCATTTTCTTAATACTTGATTTCCATATGCAGGGCGGTCATTTATTCCCTATAACGACTTATCGTTCAGTATATGAAAGATGGAACAATATATTTGGGGTTAGTATTTATTGTCTGTAATTTTTCTTTACACTACTGGTAAATATTTGGTTATTTGTTGGCTTTATAATAAGATTTAAGACGGAAAAGGTTGAATTAATAACTTCTAAGACTCATTACAGATGTAAACTAAGCCTAAAGTGTTTCATTCTTTTATTTACTTATATATTTATTACATTTATTGTAGATTTAGAATGGTTTAAATCTGCTCTGGGGCTATTTTGTCAGTGGCATAAATTAGTTTACATATTATCCTTTATCGTGTATGTATTCACTTCAGTAATATGTCGCACTTCAAAATGTGTTATCGTCACAGGCCTAATTCCCACACAGCAGTGGAGTGGAGTATTTCTGATTTCAAGTACATTTTTTGTCAAAACTACTCAAATCACCTTATATTTACCTGTTAATGTTCCACAGTGTGAGATTAAACATAGTTATCTCTACTCTTTATGCTACTAGGCCAAATTAGAGAGGTGATGCTGCGCACAAGGTGTTTTTTTTTATAGCAATAATAACATCTGGAATTGAAAAAAAAAATGCTCACTGTATCTGTTAGATGTCATACTGTAGGTGACAGCCCTTCCACAAAACAAGTTACATACTCCAACTTTAAACTAATGCACCAATGACATTTTTCAGACCTCGAGTATTGTCTGTTGTAGGTTAAAAAACAAAACAAAACTAAACAACATTTGTAACCCCAATCCAAAGTGAGCCTTGCCATTTTGCCCTGCTGTGCTTGACTGTTTACCTGGGACAGAGGTGCTCCATCTCAGCCCGTCACCCCCCCTCTTCCCACACACACACACGCACACACACACATAAACGTGGAGGGGGTGGGGGTGGGGGCAAAGAGCCTACCCTGCTGCACTCCAAATCCTCCACCCCTCTTTGCGCTGAAATCTCCCGCCCACTGAGACGACACAATCCCCCGATGGCAAGGTGAACAGGGTGCTGATGTTAGATTATTTGTAGCGGGCAGGGTGAACAAGTGCGATGGGACAGACATTTTAGCCCTAATTTTAGCAGTAGAAGGGCAACCAGGGTAATAGTGTATGTGTGCGTGTGTGTGTGTGTGTGCAGTGTGTGTGTGAGGAAGGGGGGGTCTTCCTGCGAGGATGGGACCTGGGCTAGTGTCCCGGGAGTGTTTGGTTAAAGCTGGGCCTATCACCGGAGCTGGACAGACAATTAATCAGGAGGCGCCCAGAGGTAGCGGCGGGTCTGACAGGGACACTTCATCCTGCACAGAACACACACACACAGGTATAGATACAGACACTCAAAACGTATTCTAACCTCTTTCTTTTGGGCCAAGACTTCTCAAATGTGTCCAACAGCTGACCGCAAAATGTCCATCCAAATATGACAGATAGGTTAGAAGAGTGCAAGAGAAAACGATTTGGTGTTTTTTTGGCAATGTATCCCCACCTTTCTCAGCGGGGAAGGAGAATTTAAAAAGAGATATAAACAAACCACTTACGCAGACACCAGGGGGCGAGGTGGGTTAAGTGTCTTGCCCGAGGACACAGTGACAGCAGTCATTCGTGGGAGCTAGAATCGCATCTCCAACCTGTGGGTCGGTGGATCTGACCGCTCAACCGATGATGTTTACAACGAGAGCGGGATTGGAACCACTGAGTTTTAGATCAGTGACCCAGTGACATCTCTGTTGAAATAGATGTTTAATGCCATACTGTGGAACATAGGGCAGAGCGATACGCCAGACACAAGCAGGCGGTCGACCCTAGACCAGAGAAGTTACATAATGGCCTATTACACTACGCACATGTCATCAATAAGAGACTTGTAGACTTTGAGTTTAGCATTGAGCAGTATAAAGTGACAGGGGTTAGACTTCACCCTGAGTGCTCTTCTTGTATCTGCCGTCTCCTCCTTTACTTCCCCCCCTCTCCCCTCGCTGGGTGCTGACTGATTGATGGATTGGACTTTGACATGGCCCGGTTCACCCGGGGGTGCTAGCAAGGACACTGGTGAAATTTTGCCTAACGATCGGAAGGAAAGGAGGAAAACAAAATGGCAGCGTATTAGTCAAATTCAACAGAAAAAACAGCTGTAGAGGAAGCATTATGTCAATTCTCATGTGCAGGGCTGTTGACGCCCCTCAAGTGGAATCTTCTGCCGTTGGTTCTCGCCATTTGTTGGAGACCGGGGCCTCGGTGTGGAGGATTTCATCGGTGTGTTAGTTATGATATATGCCTGACAAAAATGTACATGTCCCTTTGTCAAATCTGGCATAAACAGGTCAATAGGAATGACACATGTTCTTGGTAACATTGGTAAATCGATCGCATTGTGTTTTTTTTAAATCCCTTTTGGCCACATCCAGCAGAGCACATGTAGATTACTCTCTCACTGAAATGCGGTGATTTCTTCGTTTTTTTGTTTGTTTTTTTCTTCACTATTGTGTAAGCCAGTGCATTAGACTTAATTGTCTAGTTGTCTAATCGTGTGCATGTATAGTATTTGAATAAAACTGTGTTGTAGGCCAAATAGTTCTAACAGAGCATATTGATAATAAAAGTCAACAGATGTGCATGTGGCTAAAGAATTCCTATATTAACAAGAATGACAAGAATTTTGTAAAGACTATATATATTGGTGGAATGTAACAAAATAATGTAGTAAAGTAATATACTAATGTAAAAAATTACATAATTACACAAGTACATTTTTAAATATACATTTTACTTTTACTTCACTACATTTGAGTGCAGATATTTGTACTTTCAACTTCATTACATTTTTTTACTGTACTGATTTGTTTTTTAATTATTATTATTATGGTTTAATTTTAACACTTTCATAATTTAATCAAACAAAAATATACAAATAAAAACAGCTAGAAAAAATAGCGTGTTTCTGTTGAACAAAATTCACACAAATCTGTATCAAAATCGCTACATTTGAAGCTTTATTAGATCTCAAAATCTGCGTGAAATACTTTTACTTTTTACTCTTTATGTACATTTTTAAATGAGTACTTCAATACATTTACTTAAGTACATTTTTTCTTGTGATATTTTTACTTGCCTGGGTATCTATACTTTGACTTAAGTAACAAATCTGAGTACTTCTTCCACCACTGAC
Organism: Periophthalmus magnuspinnatus; assembly: GCF_009829125.3. Classification (NCBI taxonomy): domain Eukaryota; kingdom Metazoa; phylum Chordata; class Actinopteri; order Gobiiformes; family Gobiidae; genus Periophthalmus; species Periophthalmus magnuspinnatus. Next base: position 22,143,588 of record NC_047146.1, read on the forward strand.
ATATAACTTACTTACCAATAATTGAATACTTTCACAATACCAGAAGAAAAATGTATCTTTATCTACAGACTACAACATCACAGGCGTTACTTACTTTTGTGCAGTCTGACTTGAGTGCCTGTGTGTACAGTTTTGGCCTCATGGGGAGATGGGTTTTCTCACTCATTTGAGCCCAGCACACAGAGCCACAGTCCCTCTCCAAAACTGTTACGTATGCTCTTATCAAGTCCAAGGACCTGTTTTATGTGCTGCAGAAAACCAAGCCAGTGTTGACAGTGTTGCTGGGGCGACAGACAGCAACTCAGATTCCACCTGCTCACTTTATGCCATTGTATTACTGTTTTACTGAATCTAATTTTGAACTTATTGCCGCATAATTCATATTCATTACTGTGATGCGGGTGGATCATTCATAACATAATGACCACAAGTGACAGGCGGAGTGAATCAAGACTTCAGCGTGACATTGATGAGGAGGTACAAATAGCAGATTTATTTGTTTTGTCAAAAGTTACCTGGGCGACAGTAGCTCAGTTGGTGGAGTGTTTGTCCTTCTTATGCAAAGGTTGGTGGTTCAAATCCTGCTTTTCACATAAATATCATTGGTTGGCGGGGCGATTCCAGCTCACACAGATGAATGCTGTTGTTGTGTCCTTGGGCAAGACACTTAACCCGCCTCAGCCCCAATGTCTGTGTGAATGGGTGAGTGATTCCTTGAGTGCCTTGGAAAAATACTATATAAAAATGTGACCCTTTATCATTTACGTTATATTATCATCCTGAATACTATATTGGCATTATTTTGAATTTGGTACATTTTTGGTGAAGGAAACATATATTTAATTTGCACTATAAGAACTCGAGGACTTCCCTGAACATCACAGAAATCATATTCTAAGGATCCTCAATGTTGATGCGTTACAAGCAGTGAATATCGCACATGGTAATTGCAGGAAGGAGAATTTACCAACAACAGGTGAGCCCGTCAAGGTCTAATTTCATGCCCCCATCCAACAGCTGCTGAAGATGTGAGATACCGTTTGAAATACAAATATAGGCTGCGTATAACCAGCTGCTCCAGTCACAGCATACTATTATGGAGAATGGCTTGTATTTCCATTTTTATTTGTGTACTTATCTGCAGTGTAGTAGATTTTGGACTAGTCTCCATCCAGTGGTCTCTGCAGTAAGCAAACACCCATTTGAAGAGCGTCCAAGTCGAAGGGGAACAAGGCGTGCAGTGTGTCCAGGCTGTGGGGGCTTTGTGCTGGGGAGGGCCGGCCTCGGAGCTGCCGACTTCACGTGATCCGCCTGGAGATGAGGACGGTACGGCTCAGAAACGAACTGCAAGATCGAGATTCAAAATAATAATCAGTGATTGGTGTCTGTTTAATGGAGGGATCTAGAGCCAATGTTCTGTCATTAAAAGCATGTGGTTCTAGAGCAGAGTTCAGACTTTGGAGGACTAAATGGGATGGTAATAATTAAAAGGCTGTCTTGTTCATGTTCAGGGAATTCATATTAGAAGCCACGTATATATTTGTTTTAATACGACAAAATAAAATAGAAAATTCTGATTGACCATTATAATGAATTTAGATTTTTTGGTATCATGTCATCCAGTCCTACAGACAAATCACATCTAAACTATGTAGCTGATGTCTGTCACATTTTTGGGTATAACGCTGCGCTAGGAAGGGCATCTGGCCTGTTTATTCCCTTCTGTGTTAACAATACTACATTTGTTATCCCTGTAGTTTTTAATTTGACTGCTGCGTCGTTCACTCTCCCATAACAATTTTAACTTTTTGTGAATTCTGCCTTGTTTACTTGGCCATTATTTGTTCTTCTCAGTAAACAGGCAGGTTGTTCCTTCTCTCTCCCTCTCTCTCTCTTTCACTCTCTCTCTCTCTCTGTGTTTTCTTTATTTCTCTTTCTCCCTCATTTTCTCTCTCTCTATTTGTCTCTTTCTTACTCTCTTTCTTTGGCACTGTTTTCATTATTTCTCTCTCCTTCACATTCTCTTGCTTACTTTCTCTCTATATTTCTCACTTTCTCCCTCTCTTTCTCTCTCTCTATCTCCCCCTCTTTGTTTTCTTTATTTCTCTCTCTCTCTTTGTTTTCTTTCTCTCTCCCTGTTTTCTCTCTCTCTATATATATATATCTGTCTTTCACTCTCTTGCTCTTTCTCTCTACCTGTCTCTCTTGCTCTCTTTCTTTTGCACTGTTTTCATTATTTCTCTCTCTCCTTCCCATTTTCTTGCTTACTTTCTCTCTCTGTCTCTCACTTTCTCCGTCTCTTTCTCTCTCTTACTTTCTCTCTCTATCTCTGCCCTCTCTCCTGTCTTTGTTTTGATTATTTCTCTCTCTCCTTCACTTTCTTTGCCTCTCTCTCACTTACATTTTTTATCTGTTTCTCTTCCTCTCTCCCCTCCCTCTGTTTTCATTATCTCTCTCTCTATCCCTCAATCTCTCAATTTCTCTCACTTACTTTCTCTTTGCCCCCCCCCCTGTCTCTGTTTTCTCTATTTCTCTTTCTCTGTCTGCCTCACTTTCTCTTTGTCTCTCTCGCTCCCTCTCCTGTCTCTCTTTTCATTATTTTTCTCTTCCCTCACTTTTTCTCGCTTATTTTCTCCTTGCCCCATCTCTGTTTTTTCTTTTTTTTTTCTCTCTCTCTGTCTCTCTCACTTTCTCTTTGCCCCCTCTCTGTCTCTGTTTTCTTTATTTCTCTCTCTCTATCTGTATTTCTCACTTTCTTTTTGTCTCTCTCGCCCCCTGTCCTGTCTCCGTTTTCATTATTTTTCTCTCTCCCTTACATTTTCTCGCTTATTTTCTCTTTGTATCTCTCACCCCCCTCTCTCTGTCTCTGTTTTCTTTATTTCTCTCTCTCTGTCTGTATTTCTCACTTTCTTTTTGTCTCTCTCACCCCCCGTCCTGTCTCTGTTTTCATTGTCTTTCTCTCTCCCTTACATTTTCTCGCTTATTTTCTCTTTGTCTCTCTCACCCCCCTCTCTCTGTCTCTGTTTTCTCTATTTCTCTCTCTCTATCTGCCTCACTTTCTCTTTGTCTCTCTCGCTCTCTCTCCTGTCTCTCTTTTCATTATTTTTCTCTCTCCCTCACTTTTTCTCACATTTTTTCTCCTTGCCCCCCCCATCTCTGTTTTCTTTATTTCTCTCTCTGTCTGTATTTCTCACTTTCTTTTTGTCTCTCTCGCCCCCTGTCCTGTCTCAGTTTTCATTATTTTTCTCTCTCCCTTACATTTTCTCGCTTATTTTCTCTTTGTCTCTCTCACTCCCCTCTCTCTGTCTCTGTTTTCTTTATTTGCCTCTCTCACTTTCTCTCTCTCTCTTTCTCTGTCCTCTCCCTGTGTCTGTCCCTCGTTCTGCGTGCTCTCCAGTAGCTGATGAGTACACAGTGTTTGTGTCAGTGGGCTGCCTGCGTCTCGTGTCTGGATATCTCTGTAGTAAACACTAGTGAGCTGGCACCAGGTATTTTGTGCCGTGCCACTCAGCGCACCTTTGGAAAAACGTCAGTCTCCCTCTGCAGCGGTGCAAACTCCATGAGATAAAAATATTACCACATCGGCCAATCACAGCCCTGTACCTGTAAAATGTGCAGCTAACGTGAAAACATCTAGGGTCAGTTTATATAAGCCAAGGCCATTTTATGCCAAACACATTTATACTATGAACTCTTTGTTTATATATAGGTATCGTATCGGGTGTGATTTTATTGTCATTACAGATTAAAGTACAAATTTGCTGCACGATACCATGAAAAATAAGAATTGTTCATTATCAATAACTGGGACATGGACTAGAGTTGTCAAAAAGTCAATACGTAGATACTAATCAAGGCTAATAAGTTTATTGAACAGTTAACAACACTCAGCGTATACATAAGAAATTCAAAACAACTGGACCTTTCTCGATTGTTTTGTCTTAATCTACATCAGAACTAGTATAAATTGCATGATCCAACTCTTCTTTAGCATCGAGTTTAAAATTGAATCACTTTCCAACCATTAGCATAAATAGCAAAAGAAAAATTCCATTCTGTCAACTGGACAAATGACGTTTTGCCGCTCATCCAAATAGCTTCTTCAGTTCTGGTCCGGTTGCTGAAGGACTTTGCCAGACACTGCCTGACCAGAACTGAAGAAGCGTCTTAGATGAGCAACAAAATGTCTTCAGTCTAAAACTTTAGTCCAGTTGACAGAATGGAATTTTTCTTGGATCATACCTGGACAACTGAGGGATTACACAGACATTAGCTTGAATATTCTTTACTCTGACACGACCATGAAACACAATTCCAGCGAATGCTTTCAACAATGTTACTACGACTCACTTGAATGTTACATGTTGGACACAGTGTTTTGCTGTGTCCACTGGGATTCGCATGATGAAGGTAAATATATAAAGTGCACTCATTATTTGCCTTTTATCCAACCACTCTGGAGCGAAACTGCACCATTTAACACGCATAACTTCACATAGTTCACGAATGCACCCGCCTGAGCCTGTCCTGGTGGTGGTGGCTAACCCCTGCAGCTAATTATCTTTAAATTAGGGATGAGGTCTAGGTTTAATTAGGCTTAGCCACAAGGAGGGCTAAAGCTTAACAGTAACTCCAGTAACTTCAGCTGCCAAAGCTCATCAGGCTAATGGAGACTCAATGTGCAGGGCCTCGGGGGCCTGACAGAAGAGCCCTGCTTCCTGCCATTTACACACACATACGAACACATACACACGCACACACATAAGCACACATACGCACAGATTAAACTAGCACACTTACATCTGAGGAGCAGAGAAGTTCCACTTTTTATTTGCATTTTTTAACATAATCGCTTTTGGGAATGATTCAACTTTTCTGCATGTTTACTGTCAGTTTTTCAGTCTTGCCAGTGTCTAGTCTGACCTGTTTTTAAATAGACGTCTAATTGTTCCCAGGAGCCGGTTAGAAGATTTTTTTAGAAACTTAAAATAGTTGTACATAAACTCGGATGGATTGTTTAGAAGTCATTTATTTTGCTTGGTACGTGAAACCATATTCCATTGTACTTAACCTATAGGCTGCAGTGCAAATATATGTACTTATTGTAATTGCTTGATTGAATATTGGCAGTATTGTGTAGTTCCTTTGGCCTGCAGCCTCGCACATTTCAAAACCATAGCGTCAGATGGACAGGCCTCCCTAAATGATTATCGTAGGAAAACAGCAATCTTGCATTAACTCACACTTTGGATTTTGAATAAGCAGTGACTAAACGGTTTCACCCATTTGGGCTGTAGAGCGCTCATCGTACGCCAAAAGGGGATGTCTGTATCAAACCATGCATTATCATTATCTCTCCCTCTACCCTCCCTCCATCTGTCCTCTGTGATTCTCCACTCACTTCAGTGAATCAGGACACCTGACAGCCTCTGCTTAGGCCCATCTCCACCTGTTAGGAGAGGAGACAGAGACAGGAGTAACAGTTTGGACAAATACCACCAGCTGACCTCTGCAGAAACAGACCGGAGCAAATAGCGCTGGGAGGAAAACAGTTACACCAGCACGCTTAAAACTACTCATTTTCTTGTAGTTTCTTGAGAAGTGCACTCTGTAGCTCCTTAAGGGTCCACCACCTGCTTGTCACCATGGACATGTTAGCTCAGTGATCCGTAGTATGGCGTTAAACATGTCCATCTGGCATTTTATTTCAATTACATGCGTTTTTTTCCGGAAGATTCTCCACTGATGTGACTTGTAACTTGGTTTAGTAGCGTCACCTGCTTGTCTTCATGTAGATCGACAACTTTAAAGACTACTGTAGAAATTTCAAACCACAGCGATAGTTACGTAGCGCACTTATACTTCATATACTAGTTGTTTTGCTGTTTTAACTTTGCAGTACTGTTCCCTAATCTAATTTTAATCACGTCTCCACGGCAGCACCGCTTCTCCTCCGCTCATGCTAACTTTTGAATAAGACATTTTGAGAACACTTGGCCTGTAGAAAGTGCAATTCAAAATAACTGACCTTTTAAATGCCCCCCATTCCTTTTAACAATTAGCCACTTCCTCAGTCCCTGGAGAAATGTCAAGGAGACCCCATGTTGTCCATCACACTGTCATCTCAGACAGGCTCTTGGGGCTCCGACTGGCCCCTGTCTGTCTCTCCTGACTCGTATGCGCTAGAAACTTCTACACAATCACGCCAAAACGTAACTATCCAGGTTCAATCTGTCTTTACCCATATTATTCGTACTTGATCTCTTTTGGCTTTGAATTACAATATAGAACAAACATTTCAATATAGTTTCTCTATCTCTTCAAAAATGACCATATTTGACACATTTCTTACACATTTGTTTTGTTTTTTTCCCTCCCTCGTTCTAGCACAGCGTCAAAACTTCTACACAATCAAAAATGTAACACTCTCGGTTCAAATGTGTCCCGAGCAAAATTCAAAAAGCAAAAATATACTTGGAAATTATTTAACAATACTGTCAAATTGATGCAATTTTTGATTCATGCTTTATAAAAACGTCATAAGTATTTTTTTTGCCACATTCGCTTTTAGTTTATGATTGTTTGCTTCTATTTCACTGATTCCCTTTTATGTTTATGACGAGTGCTCCAACTTCCTCTCCAAAAGTGCACGTCAACCCTAAAACTAGACCTAAATCTTTCTATATAAATCCCTTTGATTTGTACCGGCGTTTGAAATGAACCAACCGCTCTGTGCTCTAAAGATGAATGTGTGTAGCTGCAGACAATCGATGCTGTGATAAAGTACACTGACACACCTTTGACAACTCCATTAATTGCTCATCTTGCTCCACGTTGTGCCTTTAGCTAATCACCATGGCGATGATCGGAATGAGAAGTGGCTATAGGGTTTCGCCACTAGGTTTACTCCGTCTGGGTGCTGTTTTCAGACTTATTTTCTTTGCCAGTGATTAATATTGATTACGCGCAAACGCCAATAGTGTGGGCCCCATCGTGACTGTGAGATCAGGTAAAGGGCCACTTGTTTTCTTCAGGATGCACTCACTTTTAATTAAACAAGTTAATCGAGCAAAGGTGTGGCTGTTCCAAAGTATAGGTTATTTCCCTTTGCGTTGTATTTGACCGTGAAGCGTCCAACAATATTATAATGTAATGCTAACAGGCAGTGTAAGACGTGCCCCCGCAGGTAGAGCTGTGCGGTGAATCAAATTATAATCAAGATCCAGAGTCATTTCGAATTATCAATGTTGTGTTTGGCTGTATTTTGTTGTTGTGTTTGGCTCGTTTTAATCAACAGGTCTATAGCCAATCCTCTGTCAGTAAAGGCATGTGGTTTGGAGCTGGGTTCAAACTTTGGAGGACGAAAAGCAGTGGAACGTAATGAAGTAAAAGTAGTAAAATATTGTATGTAAGTTAAAAAAAAAAATAAAAAAAAAAGGTATCTGTACTTCAGTGGAGAAAGAAGTACTCAATTTTGCAACTAAAAGTACAGATAATGGAGCAAAAAAAGTACTCAAGTAAAAGTGTCACAAGAAAGTAAAAGTATTTTGAGCAGATTTTAAGGTCTTATAAAGCTTCAAACCTTGTAATTTTGATAAAGATTTGTGCAGAAACAATTGAATCGTTTTTTTCTTGGTCTTTTTTCTACATTTTTGTTTTCTCAAATTATGAACGTGTTAAAAATAAACCCTCAGCCTTTTCAGCCAGTCTCAACAATAATAAATAATACTTTTACTTTTCAGTCCTGTTCAAAAATATAGTGGGTTGAAAGTACAGACTCCTGCTCTCAAATGCAGCAAAGTAAGAGTAAAAAGTATCCACATTAAAACCTACTTAAGTAAAGTACAGATGCCTAAAATGTATACTTAAGTACAGTACTTTACTACTTTTACTTTGTTGCATTCTACCATTGATTCACTTTATTTAAGTAAGTTTTTAAGTGGATCATTTTTACTTTTTACTTCATTACATTTGAGAACAGGTATGTGTACTTTCCATTCCACTACATTTTTTAACTGGACTGGAAAGTATTTTTTTATTATTGCTTACTCTCTCTGCTAAAAAAGCTGATGTGTTTTATTTTAGCGTGGACATAGTTTGAGCAAATATATACAAATAAAAACAGCTGGAAAAAGTTACCAATTAAATATTTTCTATTGAACAACACTACATCTGAAGATCTGTGTAATCCTCTGTAAAACCTTGGGTGTTAGACAAAAGCTGTTTTAGATCTCAAAACCTGCGATAAATAATCTTTTCGTACATTTTTAAACGGGTACTTTAATACTTTTAATTAAATGATACTTTTACTTTTGTATTTTGTTGCTCCGGTATCTGTACTTTAACTGAAGTAACAAAATTGAGTTCTTCTTCCACCACTGAAAAAAGTCTGTAATGATTATGTTCAAGAAAGGATGTACCTTGTCATATGGCCCAGCCCTTCTTGCGATTCTTACATTATGACGACTGACTAAGTTGGATTTATTAGCAAGCGATGGCTGACACTGACATCTATCAAAAGTGTGGTCAACTAGCATGTACAGAGTGAAAACAATGCTTATCTTTCTTGCGTAACACAGACTAACCATTGTGTTACGTCTCATCCTGCATTTTAAAACTTGATTTACAACGATTAACGATACCAGGACTGCTCAAAATGTCTATTTGAATTTATAGGTTTTAAGACTTTGATTCCACTAGTTTCTGTTTTAAAGTCATTTTGCTACATTTCGAAGGGGAAAACAATCATTTTATTTTTTTTTTCCTGTGAGTCAACTTGCTGATTTTGAATGTTTGGGTTATGCAGCCGTACTTTGTGTGATGTGGCCCCAAACTTGTCAAGTTAACAGAATGTGTATCTGGATGCGGCCTGTGGTTTTGCTCACGGCTCGGAGTGAAAATTGCCCATGTGTTAATCTCTTTATGCATGTACAAATGCGCTGGAGCCGACCGGGGCATCTGGGCTAATCTGTGCAGAAGAAGACCTCACGCCTCTACATCTGTCGGCTGCATGGGCCACTGTGTCTGCAGGTGCACTGTGCCGTGGGCTAATGGGCACAGATGAAGCCATTTTGTCGGCACGCACCACAGGACACCACCACACCAGCCATTAAAACGAACAAAAAAATGGGGTAAGGATTAAAGTTTAAAATTTAGCTTATTTTTTTTACTGCATCATCCAAAGTCAGCTAAAGGTAATGCAAAATCTATTACTCAAACTTACAGAAAAAGTAGCCAAGTCAAAAAACAAAACAAAACAAAAAGTTATTGAGTACTGAGTGTACATAAGTCGAATGTACTGCAGTTGTACTACCATTACGACCGGTAGAAAATACTGATCCTGCTGTTAGCTTATTTTTCTACCTCATCCAAAGTCAGCTAAAGGTAATGCAAAATGTATTACTCAAACTAACAGAAAAAGCAACCAAGTCAAAAAACAAAACAAAACAAAAAGTTACTGAGTATTGAGTGTACATAAGTCAAATGTACTGCAGTTGTACTACCATTATAACTGCTAGAAAGTACTGATCCCGCTGTTAGCTTATTTTTCTGTGTCATCCAAAGTCAGGTAAAGGTAATGCAAAATGTATTACTCAAACTAACAGAGAAATTAGTAAAGTCTAAAAGCAAAACTAAAGTTACATGTATTAAGTTTACATTAGTCGAATATACTGCAGTCGTACTACCATTACAACCGCTAGAAAGTACTGATCCTGTTGTTTGCTTATTTATTTGCTATGTCATTCAAAGTCAGCTAAAGGTAATGGAAAATGTGCACCTTACAATACCAGAAAAAGTTGTAAAGTACTGTTTAATAATGACTACTACTATTACTACTGTACATTGTTACAGAGAAGGGCAGAGAAGTAACCAGAATATGTTACAGTTACAGTTGTATGATACTAGGACCAATTTGGGCTGTGCAGTGATTGGAAGTTTAATCAAACTAGCATCTAATTGACTGCATAAAAAAATAAAAATAAAACTGAAACTCCCATAAATAAAACAAACTGCCATATTTCTGTCCTCTGTAGACCAATTCTTACACTATTTTTCAAACCCCACTACCATTTTTTTTTTTTCCATATTTCTACTCGGTTACCTTTGTACTTTTATTTGAGTAAGTATTTAAGTATTCTTATTTCCACCTCTGCACTCTAGAAGGTGGAAGGCAAATGTTTAACTTTGTGAGCTGGGCCCTAATGAGCAGAATTAGCCGCAGATCAAAGAGGACAATTAAAGGGGATGTTTGTGGTGGTGAGGGCTCATTAGCATCACAACACACGACCGTGAAGAAGAAGAGCCTCTCATTATGTGTTTGTGCGTTTGTGTGTGTCTCTGTGCCACTACTACTACTACTGCTGCTACTGCTACTATCACGGCTATGACTACTGCCACTGACATAAAAACAGAAATGGACAGATAATGGAAATAAACATATAAAATTTGTCAACTGTAAAGCAACTTCATATAATTAATAATAAAAAATAAACCAAATAAATAATAAATAAATAATACAAAAAATAAATTAATAAAAAAATAAAAAAAAATAAAATAAAAATAAATAAATAAATAAAATAAATAAATAATTAATTCACGTTGAATTTTTGAAGTGACCTTATAAGTGAACTGTCTTTACCACAATAACTACTTGCACTTGCCTTTTTGCTCCAAGTTTACCCTCTGACTTAAAACCAGGCGTTTGAAGGCTACTTAAAATGGTCAATTACCACCATACTGCTTCTTCAAGTTTTGTCTTATCTCTCCTACTCAACTGCAAACTACAAATGCACTTAAATACCCCGTAATATTTGCCGGCACAAAGGAAAACAAAAGCTAGTCCCTGTCTGTTCTCATCCAATTCCAGCGTAATTAAGAGGGGAATTAACTTTGATCTGCTGCAGTGTATAGCAGCCGCCCATAGAAAAAGGCCAAAAAACACATAAATATTCTCCAAGACAGGCCTACATTGTATTTAACCATTCATTGCTCACTGTTTGAAGTTGGTATAGATGAAAACAGATTAGTCCAAGCTGCATGATGCTTGTTAGTCCGATCTGGAGGCGAGCCGCTCTTACCTGCTCTCTGCACTAATAGTGTAAGCTCAACAATGGATGAAAGGTCCAGGGTGGTCTGTCGTTTTAGTGGACCCAGATTGTGTATTTTTCCCTCTTTGTTCCTGCGACGTGGGTTAATTACGAACAATAGCTGAGCAGCAGGAAAGGGCAAACTCCGTGATTCTGTTTTGTAATTTGTTTGATGTAAGCTGTTGATGTAAGATGTCAAGCTTAAATCACCAGGGTTTTCTCTGGGGAAAAGTAAATAGTTTATACAATTCTGCATGCGTGTTTAAATTGAAGGAAAGAGCTTGTTGGTATAGCTGTTGATTTGAGACATTACCACTTAAGCAGCATTAGATGACGTTGTTATAATCATTAGAGATATGTTAGACTTCCCATGGGGCAATAAACCTCCAGCTTACCTTGAATTCCTGTGATATGTGTGAGCTCACAAACTCATCTTGTCCCATTCCGATCACAATCAAACAATCAAACTTGGTGATGAACAGACGTACTTTGGTGTTTTTAAGAAGAAATATATACTTGGTTTGGTTTCTCTCAACTGATTCAACTAAAGTTTCAACTTGAAGTATTTGTGAGAATGTTCTCCCTTTTCCTGATTGCTTTCAGTGAGAGCCGTTCCAGATTGATTATGTGTAAAACTTATATGCTGCACATTATTGTTTTGGCTTGGGCCAGGTGAACATCCAGCACCAAGATCACCAAGACCAGACACTAGAGGTCAGGAAAGGTTAAGTGTCTGACTTAAAGGTCCTATATTATGCAAAGGCTAATGCTGTTACCTCATAAAAAAACAGAAAGTTGTGTTTTGTTACACAAATCTCTACATTGCCAAAGCTCAAAATGCTCTGTTCCACCTTGTGATGTCATATAATGGTAGTTTTCAAGTTAACAGCTACCTATTGTCTAATAAAGATCGGAAATTCCAGGGCTGAAATCATCCAGATGATTCTAGTGAACGTATATGGTGTTTACAAACAGAGTGGAGCACTTTCTGTTTCACCACATGACATCACAATATGAAAAAGACTGTTTTAAGTTTAAGAGAAGAACTCAGCCTAAATATGCAGGATTTATGTGCTAAACATGTGTGAATGAAACAAAACACAACTCCAGGTATGTTTGTGATGAAGAAACCTTATATCATAGGTACAAATAGTGTGAGATGGGCCTTTTAAGGGGTTCTGAGAAACAGTATCTCATTTTTACGTGTGCATAAAAATGACAATAAATTGAATCATAAAGTGTCAAGAAGACAACAACAGAAAGTACGTCTGGAAACAGGAATTGAACCACCATCTGACTCAGTCTCACTGTCATAACCTGAACTCTCTCACTATAGATTTAACCTTGACTCTTCTAGAAAACCCACATCTCTACTTCAGCACTGGTCCTTGCATAGTTTATGGTGATGTTGTGCTGTTGTTTACAGTATTATGCTTCCTCCACTTTCACTGACAGCTGTGGTTGTGCATGTGATAAGTATGTCCCAGTAGAGCTCCAGTTAAGTGTGGCTCTGACTGTGTCTCCGTCCCTGGCTCCTCGTTGTTCCTGTCGAGGTTTTGGATCGCTTCTGCCTTTGAGCTTCCAACGCCGGTTTCCCCAGCATTCCCAGGGGAGCGTTGCATCCGCCTATCACCGCATCCCTGCAGGCCACAGGCGGGTGGGACAACAGTCTGAATGGGAGAGGGTGCACTGTGAGTGGCATCGCTGGTAATCTTGGTAATTTAAAGCGGGTAAGGTGTTTCCTGAATGCCACTGTGCAGACGGACTCGCTCTAGGAGAGAAGGATGCAAGGAGACAAGGGAAGGGGGCAGGAAACGGGAGGCCTCGGATGCTCAGTGAGCGCTGGCAAAACGCTCAGTGAAGATGAGGCTCATTCGTCTTCCTCACAGCGACTGTCAAAGATCTGCACAGCTATGTCCAAACTTCACAGAGTCTGGTGAAAAAGTTGGAAATTAAAGTTTAACATTGGATTATTTTTTACAAGATTCACTGTAAGTCATGAGGAGTTGGCCTTAATTTTGAAAAGACGGTTTGTGGGAGTAGATTTGCTCATGTCAAGATATTCAGTATATTGTGTTGCCTATTTTGCATGATTGACAATATCTTTAACAAGTCAATCTAGTTTTGAAAGTGTCAGAGTGTAATATTGTTTCTGAAAACTTGGTTCGCATTTCTTCAAAAATACCACGAAACTGTGGTACCGATCACAAACAGAATCCCAGGAATTTGACTAGTTCTTGATGTGGTGATATTTTTGGTGCCAAATTAAACTCTGTGTCTTTGCTGTAAAACTGTCCTAGTCTCAAATGGATTTTTTATGGAAATGTTGTGTTTTTAGATTCATGCAGCGTTCTCAGACCATTGTTTTTATTTTGTGGCTAAATCTTCACTGAGTTGAAGCATTCCTGAATGTTACAACATGTTCTTCTTGTATCAGCAAACACATTATAATTGTTTTGTGAAATGTTATCAAAATGAAGATACTTTGCCCATTTTTCATCAGCAAAACCTCAGCCTATATATTTAAAGATGTATTTTTATTATTGGTCTAAAGATGCACTCATTTAGGCCACATCTCATCCTTAGAGTAATTCAATAGACCCAGCCAACCAAAAGAAACTGTAAACAACAGGGGGGTCAGTTTCAGTGTAGTTAGCTTCTCCCCTCAGATAGATATAAGACAGTGTCCACCAGCAATCTGACCAGAACTGAAGAAGCGGTTTAAATAAGCTGCGGAAAATCTTCACTCAAAAAACTTGTTGTCCTGTTGACAGAATTGAATTTTTCTTTTACTATGGATCATACCTGGACGACTGAGGGATTACACAGACTTCGTTCAAAGTGTTTTACCCACAGAGTAAATATACAGATCTGACCTTGGCCGAGTGCCGTGATCTGCACTCGGCCAAGGTCTAACTGTCTAACTTTAATGCCTTACTGTGGAAAGCAAAGCAATAACATCTCAACATGGAGACAAGCAGGTGGCGGACACACCAGCAGAAAAGTCTGTTTATTGTAAGATAATCAACTTTTATGTTTTTTAAGGCATTTAGTTTTATACTGTACACAACATATACTGAATAGAGACAATATATATCCAATTAAGTTTGCATTCAAGAAAAGAATATGAAAAATATAAGGTTTTATGAAATACACAACTCCTCAATGATGAGACACTGCAGATGGGAAAAAAAAGTTGCTAATAGTATTAAAAAGCTTTCATGGTCTTAGAGCCTGTTTCTTTATTCCAATATTATCTTGAGTTATTTCATGTTCGCTTCTGTTTTGGCACTTGCTCATTTTCGCTTTAATATCTCCTCATTACAAACTGAATAAATAGTATTTCAGAGCCCAGCCTATTGAAAAAGCTGGTTATCTTTAAAACGGCAGCTGTCTAGGTGGAGATACAAGCACATGCATAAAAGTCTTCTTTTTTTTACTGAGAGCTTGGCTAATCATATTGTGCACACCACCACTGGGCTGTGATGATTGTTTATGAAATACAAAAGTGTTTCTGTCATTTTTTTCTACAGTAAATGGTCGTCAAAATGACTGACTGGAAGATGTGCTTTTATTAAAACAGAATCACTTGGATTCTTGCCACTTTTTACTACTGTTGTTACTATATTTTTATTCATCAGAGCATAAAAGGAGAAGTAAATGCACTTTTTGAGGCACTGTTTTACAAACTGTAAACTGACAGTTGTAAGAGACGGGCAACAAATCACATGTTGCTAACCATTATCCCTATAATATGTCAATCCAACAGAGATGTGCTAAAACATCTATTTGAATGTATTGGCTGAGTTTTAAGTATCAGACTCTCGTGTCAAATGACTCAAGTGTGAAATTACCCAGGGAAGAAGTCACTTTATCTCCTTATTTGAAAGTGTGCAGCCTGCTTTTTTCATTTTTATCACCTTTTCCAGCATAAAAAAATATAAACAATATACTTGATATTCTAATGTTTTACATCTTCAGACAACACCTGTACTAGTATCGTTATTTCCATATTGAAAATCAGGTTAACCAGTTTAAAACTCTACAAATATTTAATGGAATCTATGGGATTATTGTATTAGTTTAGCAGTTTGTATTTAAAGCTTCTTTTAAACATGAATAATCCTGTATATGAACTGAGCGCTGATTTTAGAACAGAATCAAATGAAATGAAATGAATAGTACACAAATCCTTGATGACTAAAATCAACCTTCACCTGGCCACCTGCATTTACAAAGTAGCTTAAGCCTCTTACATGTTTGTTGTACAACTGGCCTCTATGTGAAAAACATGAAAGAGTTGCAGCACATCCTTTGCTTGCGTGTATCTCTTCTCTGTGTCCAAAATAGCTGTTAGCTCCTTTGCACTGTCCTATAAAAATCAAAGCTGCGGGTTCCTCTCCCTGTCCTGTTTTAATAATAATTCTCAGTATTGCCCACTTTAATTTCTCCTTTCCAACTTGTTATCCGTGTCTTTTGGAATTTAATTTGCATCCATTTAGGACGGAATGAGATGCCAGCTTTCACTATCTCTCTTTTTTGTTTTCGTGTGATGGTGACTTGCGAGACGCCGTTTCTTCTTTATCCAGTAGCGATTAGTCTGGCCAAATAGCTGGTATTAGCCATGCAAAAATCTGCTTATCCTCTGCCAGCTGGAGCAGATGCCCAAATTAAGCATCATCGCCAGTTTTTTTTCTTCTCTTTTTGGACGTCACAAAACAGAACTGGAAGGCCAACGCTAAGAGACAGAAAAACGAGAAAACAGGTTGAAGAACTGGGTTGGAGAGAAAAAGAGGGAAACAAAAACGAGGGGAATGGTAGAGAGTGATGGGGAGAGGGAGATGGAGGAAAGCGGGGTATTGGGGCGAGTGAGCATGGGAATAAGAAATGGCAAATTCTTTAGTTTCAGCCAATTAGTCTGAGAAGCCACTGTAATTAACTCTCGAGGGAGCCGCTGAACAGTCATGCACCTCGTTTACATAATGAGCACGAAGAGAGCCTCTTTTCTCTCTCCTCTGTTTCTGTCATCGGCCTGTTGAACCAAAGCAGCCGCGATTCCCCTTCTCCTGTTATGGCCTCACACCTACAGCCCACTCCCACACTGACCCATACCAAATTGACTCACTATATTGTCGTGTGTAGGGATCAACCAATATGGGTTTTTATACGGCATATTGTTTTAGATCATGCTCCCCAAATTATCATTTTATTAGATTATGAGGATTTATATGGGACAACAGCAGAAAGGAGAAGTTAGTAAGTGAGTTGCGTTTTATATATATATACAAGTATACATATAATAAGTACAAAATATACTGTTTCTAGGCTATATGCAAGAGTTGGGTAAGGAGGAACAGTGCAAAGATCAAACGGTGTTTTGATATGGAATAGGGTTATCTGTTACATAATGGTGAGTTGTTGTACAGTTGTATGGAGTATGGTATAAATGTAGTTCTGTATCTCTTGCTGTTTGAGTAAAGCTGTAGGAGCCTATTGGAGAAAGAACTCCTGGCTCATGGCTTTCTCGGGAACTTACTCATGCCCTTGTTGTATACAGCATTACTATTGTCCCTCCAGTCCAGCCTGTTATTCATGTGGATGCTGAAGTACTTGTAGCAGTCCACAATGTCCTCTTCTTGGCCCAGGATGGTGATGGGCTCCACTGGTGTCCTCTTCCTCATGAAGTGTACCACAAGTTGCAAATGGAGGAGATGGTTTGCCTGGGACTACTCCACAAAATTTGCATTCAGTGTCCTGTACTCCAGCTCCTGTCCATCCCTGATATACACTACCACTGCAGAGTCATCAGAGAACTTCTGCAAGTGGCAGGACCCAGAGCTGTGCTGAAAATCAAATGTGTACAGAGTGAACAGGAATGGAGACAGGACTGGGCCCTGAGGAGCTCCTACATTACTGACCATGGTAAAAGCTGAAGTTGTCAGTCGGACAAAACGCTGTAGGAGTGAAGATATTTTGATGCTCATCCAAGCTGCTTCTTCAGTTCTGGTCAGATTACTGGTGCACACTGCCTCACATCTATCTGAATGGAGGGGCTACCTACACTGAAACTGTAAACAGCTATTGTCTCCAGTTTCAGTCTTAATGGCCTCCATTCAACCTTTAATGGTCCTACTGGCTCACCCTTTTGTTTGCTTTGGGTCTAAGGACGGGGTTATAGATGGGGGAGAGATTATGTCTCTATTTAACTTCAGCTTTTACTATGGATCAGATGTAGACGACTGAGGGATTACACAGACATTACTGACCATGGCATCAGACAGGGTGCTCCCCAGTCGCCTGTACCGAGATCTGCCTGTCATGTAGTCAGTAATCCAGGAGACAATGGAGGAACTTACACCCATCTTTAACAGCTTCTCACTCATCATAAGGGGCTGGATTGTATTTAAGGCACTGGAGAAAATGAAGAACAATATTCTCATAGAACCTTTCACACTATCCAGGTGAGAGTGAGCACACTGCAGAAGATAGATGCCATCCACACTAACATGGGACTGATATACAAATTGCAGTGGGTCCAGAGCAGGGGTCACCAGGGGTCTAAGCTTCTGCTATATTCTCTTCAGCTTGACTTTGTCCCTAGAGTTGAAAGCCCACTTCTTCTGGTTCAACAGATCCTTCAGCAGGTTGGTGATCCAGGGTTTGTTGTTAGGGTAACAGTGGACAGTCCGGGGCAGCTGTATTCTCAAAGAACTTTATATATTCTGTTATACAGTCTATCATGCTGTGCTATCCCCATGGAACCGGCAGAACACATCTCAGTCTGTGGTCTCAAAACAGTCATGAAGGGCATGGCTGGCTTCCTGGCTCCAATTCCTTACAGTCCTAGTGGTGACATACTGCTTCTTCGCGGCAGGAACGTACTGAGGCATTAACAGGACAAGATTATGGTGTGATTGTCCCAGTGGAGACAGAACAGTGGCACTGCATGTCTCCTTAGAATTGGCATACAGCAAGTCCAGAATTATATTGTCTTGAGTATTAAGTTTGAGTAAAAGTCCAGCCCTAGTTTAAACCTGGAATAGTCCTGCCATGGACCTGGTTTAGTAGATCTCATGGTACCCCCAGAAAGATCTATATTTCCAGTATCTCAAGACTGAAAACCAGTGCACCTAAAAGAGCAAATGTTGGACCAATATAAGGGTCAATCAAAATATCTCTTGTAATGTATCTGTTCGTGTCCAATTAGCTGTGTTTTCAATTCAGTGAGTGGAGTCGGCACGTCTATATTGTAACCTTTGCTTCTCTGTTCTTGCTAGACGTTGAACTAAAAATAGTGGTACTCTCTTTATACAAGATTGGTAGAGGCACCAGGAATTACTGTACTTTGTCTGGTGTCAGAGAAAAGCATATTATGTTCTTGTCCTGCTGAAGCTAACCTAAACAGCTCCATACTCGATAACTTATGACCAGTCAGACTGTAACTCAGATAGGCATCAAGGCCCAGTCATTGATTTCACACCAATGTGGCCTTCATGTGATGTTTGAATAAGTTCTGGTTGCGGAGTTATTTATGAATTTATGAATTTATTTATATCATTCAACCTCCTTACTGAGAAGCAATACTGATAACCACTCTGCAACTGCGTATCCTAGCAGCAAGTTCAATTCAGTTGCTCTGTTCCCACATCAAGCAGAATGTTTTAAACGTGACAGGAAAGCATTTGATTCTTTTATTATTTACAATATCCGTTTGTAGTCAGCCTGGTTTCACTTTCTTAAATCCATCTCCATAAAGTGGTCGATTTTTCTCATGTAAATTTATGATAATGCTTTCTTCATTTTGCCCTTTGCCCTGTTCTGACTTTTCATTTCCTTTTGGCTCAATATGAAAAACCTTGGTCCAGCAGTTTTGACTTAAAATATAAAGGATCCTTAAAAAAACATGAAAGGAAGTGATGAAGTTTTTACAGGCACATACAGGTGAAAGGACACTTCTTTTATCACAACCACCTATACTTAATATTGATTGTATTTTTTTTGTTAAAAGGAATTCTCAAGCTAAAAGTCCACTTCATAAAAAACCTATGCTCCCCAAAAAGTGTGGCAATAATCTACACTTTTTATCATGATGAAATAGAGCGAAATACTGGTTTTACTGCCGCGATTTATCACCATCAAACACAGCTGTTTTTGATGTACAGTATTGTGCAGAATCATCAGTGACATGTGAAAAATATATTTATTTTCTTCTTTTTTTTTTGTGTATAGATTCATTTTTTTTTGCCTTTCCTCACATTCTTTAAAGATGCACTATGTAACTTTCCTGCTTGTCTCCATGGAGATGTTCCACAGTATGCTATTAACCAATCCATCACTACGGAGAAAATCAGGCGACACCACCAAGGTAAGTTACAGGTCATATCTGTGAAGAGGCGACGCTGCTCACTGAGACGAGACCCTCCCTCCCTAGAAAAGTGACGTAACGCACCTTTAAGTTATATTTCCGAGTTGAACGCTACATCTTTACAAGTTTACACCCCTGAAGTCTTTCATCTTTCCTCGTATTTGTCGCATTTTTAATCAATTCTTTGTTTCTGGCTTAAAATCTTTGGTACAGTATTGTAAATGTTGAAAGGAAGAGGAAAAGGCCTTGATTAAATGTTTTGCTCTTCAATAATAATGTACTTTTGTTTTCTATTTCCTACACAAGGTTGAGAGCCGCTCAGGGGTAGCGTCAATACAGTGTAACAGCAAGAAATTCATATCTGGAGGTTATGTGTTTTCCCTGTTCCTTTGATGGCGGACCAGGGATAAAAGCGTTAAGTTACTTCCTCTTTTATTAAAGCAGGCTTAATTTAATTAGCTGGCACGGCATGAGTACGCTATCGGCCCCTTCTGTTCCTGTACCCAAGGTTTGTGTCGCTCTGAGGGATAGAGGCGTGCAGAAAAAAGCCAAACTGTGGGGTGGTCTCAGAGGAGCCAGTGTCCTTTTAATCAGAGTTCTGCTAAGATCCTATTAACATCTCCTCAGAGAGTATAGGCTTCACACAGACAGATGGACAGACATACAGAAGTTACAGCACAAACATAATCGGGATTAACAAGAGTCAGAAGAATAATTAGTGTAAAGTCCGATTGAAACTCAATGAATTAAATTAAACTGGTCTTACACTGTGCAGTTTTCGGTCAGATTTGGACATGGATTTTAGTCGCAGGACAGTTTAAAAATCTGTCCAAGTTTTGGCTACTCCATGTGTCAGTGTTGTGCAGTGTCTAGAGCAGAGGTGTCAAAATGGCTGCCATCAAGGGCCAGATATAACTGTGCGGCAAGATAAATGTCACTAAATGTAAATGTAAATGTCATGTGAAATAAATGTAACTACTTTTAAACTTGTTAAATAACTGTTTCTGTATTTATTACTTATTCAAGTTGCTAATATTACATGTCTGTGTAACTCCGTGTAACTGTGTATTTCCTGATAAACTGACATTTTTAAAAGTGTGTATCTGGTCAGTGCACACCTTCAGCACTGCTTCAAAAACAGCCTTTTAATTATTGGACAATTTGTTGTTTTTCTTGAAGGCTAACTTTTGCATACTTAGCTCCATGTTTCGTGTCAAAATGTCGACGTAGATTGTACCGACCCCGCATCATAACACAAAAAACATACAGATTTTCTCCTTAAAGCACAAACTTGTATTCACCTTTAGCACCTTTCTTGAAACTGCCTTCCACGTCAACAATTTTCTTTTTTCTGAACAATTTGGGATTATTATTTGCAAATATTTCTTAGTGTCACTTGTTGGGAAAATCTTATTAGTTTATTGTCAATGCACACATTAAAGCAGTATAGACTTATTTTAAAATGACAGTCAAGCCTTAATTTACCTTCTCGCGGGCCACATAAAATGACATGGTGGGCCGCATTTGGCCCCCGGGCCTTGAGTTTGACACATGTGGTCTAGAGGATTACGAGCTGCGATTACCTGCTCTTGATGAGGTATGACTGCTGATCGGGATATCAGACATCTTTGATATTTGTGATGAGCCATAGGGTCCGAGTGCTGCTGAAGCCGGGTGAGAGCAGTGTGTGTGCAGTAAAATACAGCTGCAGGCGGACATAAACACAGTGGAGTGAGGCCCGGAGGTGAGCTGGACCGATAAGCCTCTGGCACACAAGAGCCAGAAAGGTTTGGTGACAAAAGTCTTGAATGTGAAACAAAGCAATGCTAAAGGTAACAGTGGTAATGGTTAGTTAATGTGTTTTTATGATGTTTTGTGAACTTAAACACGTACATATATGAAGATAATGGAAACATAAATGTGTCCACAGCTCTACAAACACCGTTCCACTGTCTCATGCCCCTTGTACATTGTGAGCAGGTCAGTGTACAGTGGGAGAGATTCAATCGGACTGTGTGAGTTTGGGAATCATTTGGAATGTCTTAAAATCATACGAAATCGCACAGTGTAAGTCCAGCTTTATGTATTTCCTCCAACTGGTTTCAAGTGATGTTAGAAAAGGTATACTTTAAAACTGAACCCCTTGGCATAACAATAAACAATTTTCTTTCTTTTTTTTTCAAATTATCAAAACTAAGTCCTCAAAATGACATCTGTAAAAAAATAAAATAAAAATGCATGTGACTTAATGACATGAGGTTAGCACATGGCTGGACCCTTTTTAGGAACTATGGACTTGAGGTATACCACATAAATAACACTATTAATTGTCAAATGAACAGGATCGGGGCAGGGGAGAAAAGTGGCTATAAAGTATAACATGAAGTCTACAAAGAGATTGTAGTTTGCTGAGACCAAGATCTAACCTTCAACCTTTTTACTTTGAAATAGAAGGGCTAACCACTCTGCCACATCACTATATTAGGGCACTAGAGGCTGACATGTGTTTTGAGACCTCTCATTGATTGGATATAGTTTTGCTGGTGGCAGTGATAGCCTGAATCTGTCACATGGATTGCAGGGGTAATAGTCACTTGTAGCCCTTCAAATGGGCAAAGTCATGACTTCACATCATCACTGAGAACGCTGACATGTGTCAGGAGGCAATAATAGTGTGGTGGTGCCAGGAGACAGTTTGGGTCACTTTTATGTGTTGTTTTGGTTTTTAAAACTGTTTTGTTATTTCATTTCAGGAAGAGTCCAATGTGAAAACCAGACTCTCTGTTTTCATGAGCGCCCTTTTATAATACAGTGAATACAAACAAAAACAAGCAAAACAAATAACTGCATTGGTCCATTTAAAACAGGTGCAGCTGTGAGTATAAATGTTTATCACCAGATTATTAAAGTGCATTTGTGGCACCAGTGTATCCAGTTTTGCATTTTCTAATTCAACACAATCCGCTCATTTTATACTTAATTTTTTGCATGTACCATTAACAAAATGAATCACAAGATCATCATTATCATCATCATTTTCGTTTAAACGTCCTTTGTTCTGTATTTTGGGTTGGACGAAAAACCAACCAAAGTATCACAGCCCTAGAATTTCACATTAACAAAGCAAGAAACCTACCGTAAATTTCGGACTACAGAGCGCACCTTGATATAAGCCGCACCAGCTAAATTTGAAGAGAAAATCAATTTTGTACATATATAAGCCGCACCTGAATAAAAGCCGCAGGTTTTCATATTGTAACATGAGATATTTACACAGAAAGACGGTGCACCGACACGCTTTTTTTTAAACTGTGCCTGAAAATTGGCACCAACACGACAACAACACGGGATGAACAGGTCTGATCTGCAGGTTTAGAAAATAAAGCTGCACCAACACGGAAAATCTGCTTTTATTTCCTCTGAAAACTTTTGTCGTCTTTTTACATTGACCAAGTTGGATTCATTGATGTCGAGCTTACGTGCAGTGGCTCTATTTCAGGGGTCGGCAACTCGCGGCTCCGGAGCCGCATGCGCCTCTTTCAGCCTTATACTGCGGCTCTGCGTGGCTTGGGAACTGACAGACACAGCTCACAGTCCTGCGTAAAGAGCCCTGATTTTCAGACGCTGTGCGCACAGGGGTCAGGAGCAACTTTCGTCCGTCCCTAATGACACACTAATAAGCTCGTCCGTAGATGTATCATGAAAATCCTGCTGGAAATCGCCACAGAAATCTATTTGATGTAGTAGCAAGTATATTATCTGCTCTTGTCTCCGCGGTGACGTATCACGTTTAACACATCAGACACGACGCATTAAAGTAGAGCCACAAGCGAGTGAAAATGAGCCAAAACAAAAGTCTTTGGAGATCTTTTTAACAAAGGGGAAAAGGACAACTGAGGAGCCAGAAGAAGAGACTACGACCTCCAAGAAAAAGAAAGATAAATTTAACAGACAATGCCTACTTAAAATCTGGGTTTGTCGCTACAGGTGACTCACGCGCACAGTCCGCTCTGCGTAACATACGGGAAAAGCAAATAAGGCAATGAAATCTTCAAAACTGCTTTGGCACATGGAGAATAAGCACCTGGGATTAAACGATACGCTACGAGTTTTTTTGTTGTTGTTTTTTTAAAGAAACTGCGGAGTAGAGTAGACATAATCACATAATCAGCGCGATGCATGATGCAGCGGTTTGGTGAGTTGTATTTTTTTAATGCACTTAAGTTGTTTTTGCCATATTTATCTGCCACGTGTAGAAGGCTTGTCCGTGAAAGTAAAACCTACATTATTCCGTTACATTATTGTTATTATACAGTGTTATCTTCATTTTAGATGTCAAAAAGTATTTGCGGCTCCCAGTGTTTTATTTTATGTGGAAAGTGGGTCCAAATGGCTCTTTGCGTGCGTGTTAAAGGCCGACCCCTGCTCTGTTTCCTTTCTGTTTCTTTATCTTAAAAACTGCATCATATCCATTTCATGATGCGCAAAATGATCGTTCAAAATCAAAACTAGTGAATTCTTCAGAGCAGAATCTTTCCCCACGTCTGTCTCACTTTTACGTTTACAGCTAGAGAGCGCCCCCCAGGGGCCGTTATCCAGTAAAATTCCATATATAAGCCGCACTGCTGTAAAAGCCGCAGGGTTCAAAGCGTGGAAAAAAAGTAGCGGCTTATAATCCGAAATTTACGGTACTAATTGCAATAAACATAGTCTCTGCACACAGAAAACAGCCCATTAAAAGCGTAACATTCGAGTCTGCTCTACTGAAGAGAACGCTCCGACAATCTGGTCACAGCTATTGGAGCAAATTGTGAAGATGAGTTTTATTGTTTTAGTGATCCGTACCTCTGTGTTTCATTACAGTAATATCATCAAACAACTTCACCACCCTCTGCCTCTGCTCTATATGTTTTTACAGAAAAGCCATTTTCTGTCCCTGCTTTCTCAGCACTCATAAGCCTCGTATTAACTGACTCACTTTGGAGCAGGTTGGTACGGGTATCCACTGTCTAAAGTAAACCATACTTCACTGTTTGAGGGGTCTAGAGCAGACCCTAGAGGGTCCTAGCTCCCAGCGGGTTCTGGGACCGGTATGGCGTGGTTAATGACAAGATTTTTGGACAGGAGAAAACACAGGAGAGTCAGGTGAAAACAAGACGGCAAAAATCAGACATAAACATAAAATAATAATTTCTCATTTCTTGTGATAAATCGCTCTATTTCCAGTTTTGGCAATGTTGAACGACCATTCTGGTTTGTATTTACACGAGCTTTAGCCTCGTCTCAGCGCTAAAAACTTGGAATTACACAGCATGTTTTTGTGAATCTCAGAGATCGGCCATACAATTACGAGTATAATTCTGATACCATTTAGATTTTATTTTTTGAGAAAACATGAGCTTATGCTTGGGTGACATTAGTGTTTCACGGAGCAGAGCCCCGCCCCTGGACCTGGAGCCGTACTCGGTATATGGAAATGCAACTCAGCTGGAGGGAGCTGTAACACTGGCACGCTTCACTCCTGGTGAACCGTGCCAGTGGAAAAGAGGCTATAGATTTTTTAGACGTCACAACATAATGCTGAACTTATGGACGTCTTTTACAGCCTATTCATGCTCCACTATGTAAAATGTCTAATTACCTCGCCAAGCGTATTTTCACAACATTTTGTGCTGTAATGAGGATTGGGGCCAAAGTTTCTTCTTTTCATTTTTTTCATACCATTAACTTTTAATTAACACAAGTAGGATTCAGTGTCCATTAATGGCATTACTCGGAGGGGACATTCATTCTCATCAAGCATCAATAACTCTTAAAGCAAGTAGGCACCAGCAGCATTTAGAGAGAGAGGCGGGATGCAATTTAGCTTATTATGTTGGTAAAGATTTATTTGAGAAATGTTGTTGCTTTATAATGAGACAGGGCAAGAGCTGTAGCGAGAATAAATAAATAAAGTGTACGGTGAGTCCTTATTACGACTGCTGACAAAAATCACACATAATTGAAGACTATAGGCACTTCATAATAACTAGCCTCATGTGTGTTTGGAGCTCCCATTAGAACAAATAATGGCATAGTGGATTTGAAAAGAGTCCGCCTATGTGTGATGTAATATTTATTTTTGAAGGGACACACTGTAACTTTTCTGGTGGAAAGTACGCCTCCTTTTTGTCTCCATTGAGATGTTTATGCCT
This sequence comes from Periophthalmus magnuspinnatus, assembly GCF_009829125.3. Lineage (NCBI taxonomy): Eukaryota > Metazoa > Chordata > Actinopteri > Gobiiformes > Gobiidae > Periophthalmus > Periophthalmus magnuspinnatus. Next base: position 22,169,234 of record NC_047146.1, read on the forward strand.
ACCCTGGAATGTTTCACAGTATGGCATTAAAATTTACCTCTCCACCAGGCCACATTAGAGCTATGGAGAGGTGACCGCACTTAGAGTCATAAGGCATGTTTTTCAAGGTATTTTTGAGCAATAAAAACACCTGTAGTTGACATAGTGCTACTTTAAAAAGTCTGTGTTATGCTATTTTCTGATAGCTTTATGTCGCTTTTAACTTGAAAGATACCACTTCATGACATCAGAAGGTAGAACACAGCATTTTGAGCTTTAGAGATGTAGATGTATTAATGGTAAAGAGTTACTCACAAGAATACATTTTGTGTAATATAGAACCATTAAAGAACAAGCAGACAATCCTAGCTCATGATCATTGAAGCTTGGGTCAAATGCAGCGCCTTTATCTCCAGGACAGTAATGGCTAACCTTAATTTTAACCTTAACCCTAAAATGTATGTGCTGTTCCAAGCCCTGATAAATGATGGGTATCAAGCTAACGTTATTGTACAAAGTGACCACTTGGAGGAATGAAAGAAAGCTCAGAAAAAATATACACCAAATGTATTCTTCAAAACAATACTCACTCAGAGGTTGTTAATATTGTAGTCAGATGTATACATAATGCACAGATAACGGAAAGGCTGTAGCTTTGTCACTAATTATTGTTGCGTGCCTATTAAAGCCACAGAAAGCAGTGTGAGGCTCTGCTTGCACAGCTTAAGATAACCTTCAGCTAAACACACGCTCATTTATTGGTGCTTATGCAAGTTCCACTGAGAAATGATCAAGATGACTTTGGCCCCTCACTTTGATGTGGTTGATCTTTCAAAGCTTTATTTGCAGGTAATGGAAGCAAAAAGAATGAACAGAAATAATTAAGATGGATTTCACTGTTTTCAACTAAAATAGATTCATTTTCATTTTATTTTTGATCTTTATTTGATCAGTTGGTTTATAACAAACACACGCTTTTTTATATAATGCTGCTTTTAAATTATCTTAAAAGTAACTTATAATTTCAAACGATTTTCAACATTTAAGCCTCACTTTTGTTGAACAGTGTAGTAGTGGAATTTTATCCCACCCTTGGCTTTCATTCATTCTCTCCTCTACGTATTTTTATGTCTTTTCGGATATAACGGGACTTTGGTGTTTTCGTACAAAATCTGTAACTTCTGCAGTTTTGCCTTTCGTCTTTCTTGTGACTTTTGTACTCCTCCACATCACAGGTACATGCTGGGATTTTAAGAATGCTAAAAGGGGCGTTTTCATGTAAAATCTTAGTATAAGAGTAAGTATTAGTGTAAATCATAAGTATCTGTAATCTGACCTGCGGAAAAGTCTGAGGGTTTATTTTTAACATGTTCATAATTTGAGCAAACAAAAATAAACAAATAACAACATCTAGAAAAAAAAAATCTATCAATGCATTTTTTTTCTGTTGAACAAAATTCAGCACAAATCAAAACTGCTACATTTGAAGCTATGAAGCTTAAAATCTGCACGAAATTATATTTATTTTACTTAAATAATATCAAAACCTACAAGATGTTGGTTTATTAGGTTTGTAAACAAATGGTCCCACTACAGACAGACAGAAACCTCGTTCCCACTGGGCCGGTACAGGGCAGTATGGTGCCAAAGCAGACTGCTGGAGGTACCAGCTTTTAAAGGGGTCTGGTACACTTGGGACCTGGGACCAGCTCGCGGGGAGCAGTGCTAGTCATGCCCCCGCCCAGCCAACCAAGTTTCATTTCCAAGCTCCATGTACAGCTCCAGGTCCAAGGACAGGGCTCTGATACGTGAACAACTGATATTAACTTAATCAAATCTAAATCGTACCCGATTTATACTCACGTAAGGCTGATATCTGCGAATCACAAAAAGACATTTAGTTTGTGGAGCTGTGAGACGATGCTAAAGCTAAAGTGTAAACATTAAACTAATCCCAGTTTATCGTCAGGTTTTTGCATCTATTTCATTAATCTGCACCTCTATGCCAGGTTTTAGCTTCTCTTTATTTAATGCATCTGGGTTTGCTAGTGATAGTTGCATTATGCACTGCAAATGTAATATTTTTCTTGATCCGAGTGATGTGCATCAATAGGAAACAGCTGGATAAGGCTCAACATATAAGTTGCCGTCACTGTAAATATGGCAATAGATCAAGTCAGTGTCTGGTGAAACTATTATTTTATGTTATATTTGTTTTTGCCATCTTAATGATGATCATTTATCTGAGAAATGTTACGCACATCTACTGGCGTACTGCTGATCCTCCAGTGACTGTGTGGAGGCGTATCCAGTCCAAACCCCCGCAAACTCATTGTTGTGCTGCTGTTGATCTTTTTATAGCTGTCCTGCTCCTCGTGATGGCGCAGGCGTGCACCAATATCTTATCAAGATAATAAAATAAAATAAATAAATAAAACCTTTGTGTCAGTATTGCCCACCCCTATTGTGAACCATATTTTACCATCTCATTGTTCATAGCCCTGATGTAGCGTGCCCTGCTTTGTTAAAGGGCAGAGGGTTTAGTTTCATATTGCTGTCTGTCTGCTCCAAATGACTTGACTTTTGGATCTGAAGAAGTCCTTTACGCTCTGCTTTGTATTTCGAGTGTGCTCCGAGGCTGCAGCGAGGCCTCAGGCGCGCTGTCAAACTGATGACACTTCTGCAGTTTTGTCTTTCTTGTGACTTTTGTACGCCCCTCCACATCACAGGTGCATGCTGGGATTTCACCAACGATAAAGGGGGTGATGAAAGCTTCTATTCCAAATGTTTAGTCCAGAAATGGCTTGTGTTTAAAGGCATTTGACCTCTCGGTGTGAATCGGTTAAAATTTTGATTGCAGTTGAAATATCTTTTGGATAGGAATAGGCAGAATTTAGGAATTTATGAAAAGCAAAGATGGCTAAGGGCAAATCTATTACTAGGCCAACACACCGTGATTATGTCTGGTTCTTATAGCACTCAAGGGACAGTTGAAATAAAGTTTGACAATTTTCCAGGGGCATTTTGAGTGCTACCAAAACTTAATTGAAGAATAATTGTATATTCTATACTTTCCCATGTATAATTGTTCTACCACTGTCCTTTTATAAACTAGCACAGATTATTTTAGGCAATGCATAGGTAACACACTGTACTATAGGAGACGTACGTTTATATGTGTGCATGTTTTGGATATGAAACTGTTAAAACTGAATGGACTTCTGTAGCTTTAAAGGGCCTATATTGTGCTATTTTCGACATTATAAAGTTGTTTCCTTCTCAAAAACACATTTAAGAGTTGTGTTTTGTTTCATTCACATGTTTAACACACAAACCTTGCATATTTAGGATGTGCTCTTCTCTCCAACGGTAAACACTCTGTTCCACCTTGTGATGTCATGAGTAATATAGGACCTTATACATCTATCTTCATTTGCCTTAACTGGCTTTTCTTTCAAGTGGTGCCAGATTTCACATAGACAATAACCAAAGTATATCTGGCTGATTCGTGTTGGCAAAACCTCAAACTCCAACCACATGATGAGTTATTTCTGACTCATGTGTCAACTCAATACATCATTTATTTTTGGCAGCTTGATATGACATGTTGACTCTCTAAAATCTGGAAAAGTGTAAATTCAGCTGGTTACATAATCATAGTTGGAATAGCATTTCAAATTGCTTGGGTGTTAAGTTGAGAACATCAGCCTTTAGTCATCGCCTTATGAATCAGCCTACGTCATCTCAAACATTTTCAATTTTGCTTGTTTACTTGCCTGGTTTCTTTTTGTATTGCATATTGCTCCTTGTTTTGTCTTAAGGAGTTGTTCTATACATTTGCTCTTACTTTGCATTGTATTTGTATTTACTTTAACGGCTTTTATATATACGTGAAGGTGCAGAGCAGCTTACAGACCCATAATGTCGAGCGGCTGGCACGCACCGCTGCAGTACACACAGCACACAGGCCAAAGCTGAGCCCGCGTGTCTCTACAGTGTGCTGCTTGTTTATGGGGACTGTCTGTAACTTGCACTCGGTGGAACGGCCAGCAGCTGCCAGCCGGCATAAAGCTGCAGGAGAAGTCTCTTCATTGTGCCTTAATGAGCGCTGTAAAGATACAACAGGCCTAAACTATAGTCCTGCCTGACAAAGAACACACAACTGTCTCCAAAAAGTTTAGAGGCTGTTCTGAGGCGTTGGTAGCAAGAGCTGAGAACAGAGGGGGGGGCACAGTGAGAGAGGACTTGGCTAAGTGATGCAGGTTAATTTGAACAGTGCAGTAAATACATAAATATTAACAAGGCAAGGCAAGTTTTTTGTATAGCACAATTTGTACAAAAGTAATTAAGTGCTTTACAGAATATGAAAACAATAAAATAACAATACAAACAGATCAAAACTTAAATAATCATCATAAAATTAACATTAAAAGAGAAAAAAACATATTTAGTCCCTAACTCTGCACTGGCTTCCTGTGCAGTGACCTACTGACCTGCACAGGACGCTCGTACTTCCTGGTTCTAGTCAGGACCCGAGCAGCAGCCTTCTGGATGTACTGCAGCTGTCTTAACGCTCGTTTTGAGAGGCCAGTGAGCAGGCCATTAAAGTAGTCTAACCTACTGGGGACAAATGCACGGATATGTCTCTCCAAGTCTGGTTTTGACAGTATACCTTTAATTTTTGCAATGTTTTTAGATGGTAACAAGTTGCAGATGTTAGTAATTTGGTGTAGCTGTTGAAGTTCAAGTCTGAGTCCATCATTAATCCTAGATTTCTAGTCTGATATGAAGGTTTTAGAGAGACAGACCGGAGGTGACTACTAACATTTTCTCTGTGTTTCTGTGGGCCAAAGACTATGACTTCAGTCTTGTCTGAGTTTAGCTCGAGAAAGTTGTTTTGCATCCACACACTGATCTGTTGGATGCGGTGGCAAAGTGAATCCACTGGTCCATATTCATCTGCTGCAGTGAGACATAGATCTGAGTGTCATCTGCATAACTGTGGACATGCTTAATATCTGCAATACAAGGAACTAAATGGCTCACATAACCTTACAGATCATCCACAGGTTTGTTCTTTTTTGTCCTTGTTGTTAGCCCAAAAATAGCACCCTTGATGTAGTATCCTATTGTTCCATTTATATTATTATCAAGTATTTATTATCACATGCAGCTACATTTTTCTAAAACACGACCCTTGTTGATTTACTGATTTAAGGTTAGTCCATCTCAAATAAATATTTCAAGGTGTGCTTTAACAGCAACAAAATCTAGTTTCCTATTTTCTTTCTAAAACCCTTACCCGAAGCTGTGAGCCCGCCGCCTTCACAGTGAGGCGCTAACACTGACAGAGCAGCTCTTGTTATATAGACATCTAACGCCATCATTAACGGTGAGGAAGCCCAGGTAAGCCCACCCTTTCTCTCTCCCCTCCTCATGTGAGAGCTGTTACCGAGCCAATCCCCTGCTTCTGCACCTCATAAGGACACAGTGAACCAAGCATCATTTAATCAGTCTGCCAAAAAAGCCAGGGGCCAGCCTCGCCATCACGCAGCGCCATTGCCTTTACTGATTGCTATGCCAACACTCCTGGCACTCCCCATTCCTAACAGCCCTACCGCACGCTAAATAATAGGCCGCGTCAGCTACCGGTTATGATGCCATTTCCTCAACTCAACGCTCTAGCACATCGTCTGGAGTTGTTTGTCACCTAGCTCAAGATGCGATGGACCTCCTCGAGAACCCCGTGAGCCTCTCCTGGATAAAACTCATTATCCCAGCCTGCCTCTCTTCAGGAAACTCATTATCCCATCCATCACCAGTGGACTCTCAGACAACGGCATGAATATGGGCCCTCATCACTTAATTAGATCGCTTTGCTCGGAGTTGGTGGTGAGCACAATGGCAGCCCACTCCACTCCTGTATTGGTAGCAATTATCTATCTAATGTGACATCTTTGGTTTGACATATGTGGTGTTAGTTATCACTCCTGCCTATCTGGGCGCAACACTCTTAGGACAACAAGCAGGCGGAGCTGTCATGTGGAGAGGGGGGAGGGACGACACGGAGCTGCGGTTCAGCCAGTGGGATTTGTACAGGCGCTTGCTAACAATGGGACCTCACACAAAGCACTGCTATTATTATTATTCTGTCCTACTTTTCCTGAAATGTTCCGTAATAGGGCATTAAACATATCAATCTTTTACATACTGAATAACAGCTGTTTTCTTGCTCAAAAACACTGGAAAACATGTGAAACTGGTTGACTTTCCGCAGATCTGACTTGTAACTTGACCTGTTAGTGTCACCTGCTTGTCTCCGTGAAGATAGATAGGTTTAATGTCATATTGCGGAACATTACAGTCAGGAATCTGCATGAGGGACATAGACTGTATATATAAATGTACATCGTTAACCTGCTAGCTGCCGTGTTCCAACTACAAAGTGATTATGGGCGGACTTCTGGGTCCATTGAGCCCAATTCACTTTATACTACGTGATCCTGGTATTTTTATTTCGCTATTGTTCCCATAACTCAGAATATGAACATTTGTAACAGATAAATCAGCCACTTTTTTCCGCGAGGTTCCTCCTGCCAGCTTTAGCAACAGGTTTGATTGACAGCGTTGCTAAGCGCATGCTAAACCGTTGGTGTGGAGGTGGGAAGAGGAGTTACCTTCAACAGCTTTGCTCCATATTGGCTTTTTGGTTGCTATGATACTCGTGGTCAGAATTCCAAATATGGAACTTGGCTCCAAATTCATCCTTATAACCATCGGCCTAGGTGAGCTTCATTTGATCTGTGATGGGGGCAAGCAGGTAGCAGAAAAGTTACATAGCGCACTTTGAAGTTCTGTAGTTACCGCAATAGGCTAGTGTTTGTGATGAATGAGAATGGTTTAAAGATTAATCAATGGTCGGAAAAATCACTTCAAGGTTTTGCCTCCAAAATCTGAAACAAACTTATGTGATGTCAAGTGATGGCCTAATAAGGTTACACTGTATAGTGACATGTGAATGGATTTTGCCATGTGCTTAGGCAATGCTCCGTCTCCCAAAACGTGGCCATTAGTTTCCTTTAGTGTGCGAGCAGCCAATCACAGGAGACCTCAGACCTGACCTTCACCAGCACATCAGCGCTGCTCTTAACCGTGTCTGTGTTTGGTGCTATGGCTGCATTACGACCTATAATGGACTGTGACCACTAGTCATTGAGTAGATGGATGACTTCTGGTAGCACTGTCACGCACACCCCGCCCACACCCATTCACAATAATGACAATGGAAGGGCCCTTGGTATGAGCTGGAGAATAGATTATTGACTGGGGCCCAAAGATTTACACGGGAGCCACGGGGCCAGAAGGGGGTCCCAGTGGAGATGAATGGGGCAAGTAATTGAGTTTGGTCAGTCAGTTGTGTTGGAGTAACTTGGACCCAGGGTGGTGCTTGGTCCTCGAGTTCTCCAGAGGCCTGGGCTGTGGAGGTTTACGAGGCATACAGAGTGGCATTGCGGGGTCAGGCGGAGGGCATCGGGCTCCAGACGACAGGAGAATGTGGCAGAAGATGGACAAGAGGAGCAGGAATTATAAATCTCACTGAAAGAAAACAGAGGATTCATTCAGTAGTGTAAGCCCCGCACAGGAGAGGGGCCTGTACTTACATAAACAAGAATGTCGACACACATTCCCAAGGCAGCTGCAGCAAGATGTTTTGTCTTATTTGACTTTTATTTAAATGTATGGAAGGATATCTTGAGTATACAAAAGAAATTAAGTAAGGCATCTCATACAGGAATGAAATGGTTAGACAGGCTTTTTATGTGAAATGAACTGCACTTAGGGATATCGCCATGACTGAAGCCAAAAGATCTAGTCACTATTCTCCCATAGCTCATCATAAAACTGGACAGCAAAGTCATTTTAAAGGAACACTCCACATCATTCTTGAGTGGGACTGTCCAACTAGAACAGGAGAGGCACAGTTACCACAGAAACCAGAGCACAATCATTTTGTGTCAGGAACAGAGGGGTAAGGAGTACTTGTAAGTCCCTTTTCAAACTTAATATGAGATAAACACAAAACATTACAATGTTTTCAAGCACATAAATATTATTGCTATTTCTGTTTCACTGTCTTTTACTAAAACATTATATGTACTCTGCCTTAAAATATTCATATTAACCCACTCTACATGGTCCTGGTATTTTTTATTTGACTATTCTGTCCGTAACTCAAGATATGAACATTAATAACAGACAAACCAGCATCCTTTTTCCCCCCCGAGGTCACTCCTGTTAGCGTTGGCAACCAATTTGATTGACAGTGTTCAGTGTTGCTAAGTGCCTGCTCCCTGCTAAACCAGCAACCTCACTCTGGATGTACTCAGGGTCGGAATTCCTAATATGGAACTTGGCTCCAAATTCGCCCCATAACTTCTAGAGTTGATGAGCTTCATTTGCCTGGAACTGAACACTATGGGTGACGTCACACTCACTTAATCCACTTCTTTATACGGTCTATGTCTGTACTACTAATCTCCAAGTTTCCACTTTGTTCTCATGCCTGTTGACTGCATGCTGCTACTACTACTGCTATCACTACTACTGCTTCTCGTGTTGCTATGAATACATGAATACAGTCCAAACCCAAGCTTCAGTCTTTACACTAATTACATAATTAGAGGAAATCCTATTTAGTGTATTATTGGACCCACTGCCTGTATCGGGGCACTACAGTAGATGTAATACAAGGTGTTGTTTTCGCTCTCTCTCTTGGCTCCATTAGCTCTGTCCCTTGGCTATAAGTGTATGAACATGTGCGTCCTGCGGATATGACTGAAAGGATTATGTGTTTGCCCACAGAGACCATATGAGCTGCGTTTTCACTAACACTCTATTCTCCCAAATTAAATGCAACATACCCATGAGGAGACCGCAGTGTCAGATTTTGTTATTCTGTTTACATTTGAAGCTGAACAGCCTGATTTTGCTATTGTTGTCTGGGATGTGGTTATAATAAAATTCTGGAGGACCTGTTGGCCACCGCTCACAAAGGCAACATGAGGTATTTTACAGCATTTAATAATATTTTCATGTTATTTATAGTTATTTTTGCTCTGGCCATATCTGGTTAAGTAATACGTTTTGATACTTGATACAGATTTTGAGTGATATTCATTTTAAACACATCATTATCATTCCATTTTAAACACAGAACTGTAGTTTCTTTAATTTTACAATGGGGCATGTTGTGGAATTTCTACAAGCAAACTAAAGAATAAACACACAACAGCACATTTATACCATTCAGATAATAAAAAGTTGTAGGGGTGAAGACGTTTCGCTGCTCATCCAAGCCGCTTCTTCAGTTTTGAACCTGTAAAAGGAGCACACGGTCAAAGCACTTCTTGGGACATAGGGTAAGCAGTTTGTCTAATATACATCGGACACAGAAGAGCAGAGCGTGGTGTACTGGATCTTGGGGTCAGATGGATAAGATATAGTTGAACAAAGAGTTAAGAAACAGGCAAGAGGTCTATGTACTATTTCCCATCTCATACACCAGTCTATATAACTGTTGTAATGCTGGTGCAGGTGGGACCAAAAAGTGCAGAACTCGGGGCAAGTTTACAGTGTTTATTTACAGTTTGTGAAATGTCAGACAAGTATAGGTTAGACCGGCGAGGGGCGAGGTGCCAGGTGCGAGCCAGAGTCCGGGAATGCATCGCGGAGAGCAGGGGCAGGAACAGGGAGTAACCAGTACCGGAGCGGGAGACAGGAACAGAGACGGGGCCAGGGGCAACGGAGGCAGGGAGCGGGAACCAGACCGGGAAGCAGGGTGCAAGTCTAGGACAAAACAAGGTGGTGGAGACAAGACAGACAATACCAGAGCAGGAACACGGGGCCAGGAACAGAGCCAGAGGCAGAGGAGCAGGGACGGTCCAGGGAGCAGGAATCTGAGGGCAGCAAAAATCCAATCAGCATCAAAAAGTAACAAGAGAGTACAAAAAGACAAGCAGGAATAGTCACGTTTGACACGCGGACGTTCTGGCACCGAGTGTCTGGTCCTGGCTCCTCTTATCCACGGCAGGTGGCGATGATTGCGCTGATGGGATGCAGGTGTGTGCGCGGGAGGAGCCAGGAACTCCGCCCAGCTCCAGGTTCAAGCAGGTGAGGGAGGGGAAAAGCACACAGGGAAACAACACAGGAGACAGAATGCGTGCATCATGACAATAACACTGTGAGTAAAGCTTTCCATAAGAGCCAATCCTATCCATATTGATAAAGTTCAACAATATTCATTCTACAACTTTTCTGAAAGATTTATGTGATTGAATACTACTTTTAGTTAGTGAATACTCCCTTTTTTTTGTTTTACCAGTGTCCTACAAGTTTTAGGAAAGCACAATTGATGTGTTTTTTTTTTGTCTTCAAATCCACAGCAAGCACTAACCCAAGGCTTGCGCTGAAAAAAGAGCAAATATTGGTATTGGTCTGTTGTTTCTTTGAACCCTCTTCCCACCAGACCACGTTCATAGAATGTGCTTGGATGGAGGCCAGGCTTAGGAGTGTGAGTACAAATCACAAGTGTTATTACTCACCTAGATGCTCAATGGCCACTCTGTTTTCCTGGGCAGTTGGCTCTCACAGTCTTAAGGGCTTTGGGAAGCATTGATAACCACTGGGAACCGCACACTGCAGACAATTATTGGAGACAAGACAAGTGAATAGAGCTCTACCTCAATGGATTACATGTTGTTTTTATTTTAGTGGTAGAGAGACATTGTGGCACTAATGAAGCTAGATACTGGACAGTTCAGTACGAGGGCTCATATGTAACATGCTAATCCCTGCATGTTTTTGGAGTTACATCTTCTGTTGAGAAACTCGACATTCTCCTGGAAGTGCTCCTACTCATTTGGAAAGGAAATCCATCAAATCTTCTTTCAAATGCACTTTTCAATATTCAAAATGTATCTGTTCGCATCATGTTGGTATAGAAAACAAAATACAAAATACCAAACCATGAAATAATACTGTGTCAGTGTATTAGTGCCTAGTCGTAAGCCGCATATCAGAATGAAGTCTTAAAGGGACAGGCACCTATATCAACTGAGTGCAAAAAAACACTTGCATAAATTTTGTTCTAAAATGTAAGACACTAGAATAAATAAACAAGGAATCACATATTATCTAAATCACTTATGGATTTTATTTTTAATACCATTTTTTGATTGGCTTTGCATGTTCAGGACCCAGGTAGAGCTGCTCAATTACAGTAAAAAGAATCATTGTAATTGCTTTAATCATAATTTAAATCACGATTATTCAAACAGTTATTTGCTTTTCATCTTGATTATGCCATTTTTCTAATTGCCGGTTTTAATTTCTTGTGTATTTGATTATTATTATCATCAGCTCATTGCATAGTCCTAATTGCAGTAAGTTTTCATAGTTACTTCTTCATCATATAGCTTCATGTAATTATATGCATGAGATATTGTAATGTGGACATGTAATCTCGCCATCAACCTTTCTGATACAAGGCGCAGTCCAGCCATTAGTGGGAAAAGGTTGCTGTAATCGAGTTGCTCCTTGAAATTAACCTATGTCCAACACGCCTGAAGAAATAGATCAGGAAAGAAAAAGTGCTGAAAGTTGCTGAGACTGCGCACGGGCTGTCACCCCCTCCTCTACCCCCTCTGCTCCCCCCTCCTCTCTCAAGCAACCCGTTTGTTTAATATTATTGAACGACTTCAGACCCGGCTGACTTTTAATGAAGTGCGAAGCAGCACTATTGAAATTCAAGTCAATACGGGGAAATATATAATTAAACACAATGAGTTTTTATTTGTGGGTTGAATTGTGTTGTGCAGAGAGATTTAAGGGCAGAATGAGACAGCCAATAATTGTTGAAGGAGACACGGCTTAGCTAGATGGATCGCCTCCCAGGGCTTTTCCTCCTCTGGCTTAATGGCTGCTACAAGTGCTGCAGCAGATGTGACTGTAATGGTAACTGCATACAAAATAGCAGGCTTGTTTTGTTTTATATCGTTGTATAAAGCATACAACATTAATTTTAGTCCTTCACAGATGAGTAAGTAGTACTTTTATTTAACTTATGATTTTTTTTTTTTAGGGTTACCTTCTGTCTGCAGTAATTGGAATATTGAGTTACTGCTACTGTTGCTACTAGTACTATTACAGTTGCTACTAGTACTACTGTCATTACCACAAAATCGGTGTAATCTCTCAGTCGTCCAGGTATGATCTATAGTAAAAGAAAAATTCAAATCTGTCAGATGGACAAAAAGTTGCAGGAGTGAAGACGTTTCGCTGCTCATTCAAGTCACTTCTGGTCAGATTACTGGTGGACACTGCCTTATATCTGTCTGAAGGGAAGAGCTAACTACATTGAAACTAACACGACTATTGTTTACAGTTTCTGGTTGTAGGCTATGTCTAATGAGCTGCTCTAAGTGTGAACTGTGCATGAGTCAGACTTAGCATAATCATTCAGGCTCCTAATAGGTGCTCTTACAACTATTAGCTGAATGATTTTAATTTTTCTTTTACCACTTACTCCAATCACAAAATATGCTAGTTACTCACCTATGAATATTTTATCTTTCTTATAGAGTCTTGAGCTACTATTACCACTACCACTATTACTACTACTGCAACTACTTGACTAGTACTACTACTACTACTACTACTACTACTACTACTACTACTACTATCACCACTACCACAACTACTACTACTACTACTATAAAATGATGTCCTCTGCTTCTTTTGTTGGTCTTGTTACTACTACTACTAATACTACTACTACCACCACTACCACTACCACAACTACTACTACTCCTACTATAAAATGATGTCCTCTGCTTCTTTTGTTGGTCCTGTTACTGTAAGAAACAAACTGTATTGGACATGGGTATATTTTATTGTATTGTATATCGTATATTATTGTCTTATAATGTAATTGTAATGTAATGTGTATTTTTAATGTGTGTTCACCTGCACACGCACTGCAGATGTAAAGTAGCAGTAGCTAAATCTGGCACACATCATCTTTTCTTTTGTAAGATGAATGCATTTGTACATGGTCTCTGATAAAAGAAAGAAAGAAAGAAATAATTGCTGGAAACGTGGCTTAAACCTAAACATGCAGTACCTCTATCAGAAGCTATAGGGTCCTTTCTGTATTGTCCACGAACACTTTATATAAACTTTCCCTGCTTCATAATATTAACAAATCTTGCACATATTCAATTAAATATAAAAGTAAAGGAACCCCGGGTCGTCCGCAGTCCAGATAAGTAGTATCTATTATCTGTGACCCAGACTTTCTTATCTTATGCGTCTCTGTTCTCAGCATGTGATCTAAAGTCATGTCAGCTCCTTAAAACTTAATAAGACCTACTTCCTCACTCTCTCATTATTCCTCATTCATAATCATCTCATTTATGTTGGCAGTCGTAGCCTCCAGGTGAATACATTTCCAAGGAGTCTATTTATTTTGTATTATATATAATGGTGTGTTTCCCAGGCTTCCTTTAATGAATGGTAAATATTCATCAAAGAGGAGTTGCTCTAATTACGGCAGTGTGCACAGTTATTTCCCCATAGACTTCCACTGATGTGAATCCAAAGCGCTGGGACTTGTCAGTGTAACACGCAGGGCAAATTCTATTCATCTGTGTTGTACGGCCTTTGCTTAAACCGTTATCACACATTTCAGTTACTTTTATTTCAGACGCGACAGTAGCTCAGTTGGTAGAGTTTTTCTCCGCTGGTCTGAATGTTGGCGTTTTGAATCCCGCTCTCGACGTAAACATCATTGGCAGTGCGATTCCAGCTCCTACAAATGAATACTATTGTTGTGTCCTTATGTAAGACGCTTAACCCAGCTTGCCCCCAGTGTCTACGTACACTGGTGTATGAATGTGTGTGTGAATGGGTGAGTGGTTCCTTGACGTAAAATGCTTTGAGTCCCTAAAAGTTGGAAAATCGCTAAATATCTTGCTAATTAGTTCAAATGGCAAATAGCGAATAGCCTCTACTCCATTTTATTTTTCACAATTACCTTTCGCGCTTCCACTTTATCGCTTTTTTCATTCTAATGTCAAACCATGACAGAGAAACAACTGTCCTAGATGGTTTGTCTGACAGTTTGTTTGACCTTTTCTCCCTGGCATTTAATATTCGCTAGTACAGTATATCTTTGTGTTTTATTATTCTTTGTCTATGTATCTGTATATCTGTATATTTGTTTTTGTTTAGTTTTTTAGTTTTTTTTAATATGAAGTACTTTGAGCAGCTGAAGTTAAATGTGCTATACAAATAAAATTGAATTGAATTGACAGTTGCTTCTTTATGGTTCTCATTCAACAATCCTTTAAAAACTTTTGACATTATTTTTATATTAGTTATAGTACTAATATGCTCAAAATGAAACAAAAATCGTCATGTTTAAATAGATTGTACAGATTGAACATTTAATAGAAGGGACATAGCACAAAATCACACTGGCTTGTAACGCTCGGTGGCTGTAGTGGTTGAGCAAACTCAGACATGAATATTTCTTTGTTATTACCACAGACTGTGTAAAAAAGTGGACTGAGCAAATGTGACGTCACCCATAGCGTTCAGCTCCAGTCAGATGAAGCTCATTGAGGCTAGCGTTTACCGGGACATATTTGGAGCCATGTTTGGAAATCCAACCACGAGTATCATAGCAACCAAAGAGCCAATGAATGAGTGAAGCTGTTAAGGTAACGCCCCTTCCCACTCTTCCCGCTGGTTTGCCTGGAGGCAGACGCTTAGCAACGCTGTCAATCAAACTGGTTGCTAACGCTTCCGGACAAAAAAGGCAGCTGATTTGTCTTTTATTAATGTCCTTTGAGTTATGGAGACAATAGCGAAATAAAAATATCACGGGTCATTAGAGCGTAGATCGGGTCATTATGAAAGTTTTAAGACCAAAATGACAAGTCTGACAGCAGCAGTTACAGAGAGAGGGACGACAGTTTTCTAATGTAAAGTAGCCGGAGTCAATAGAACCGGAAATGCGCCTCTGATCAGCAGGTTATCTACAGCTATATCAATTTACATATACAGTCTATGTTTTTTTTACAAATGCTTAAATTGCTTTGTCATCGGATGAATCCTTTTGTAATTGCTTCTTGCGGTTTATGTCATTATTACATCAACCCCTCAGGGCTCATAGACGGTACATGATGCTGAGTGTAACATCATCAACAACTGAGGAAACTGCACTTTATAAAGCATGCAGTGACAACTACAAATGAGACAAGTCTGCGCTCTGGCCAACTGTTACACTGCGCACCAGATTTGGAGACTTGGGGGGGAGGAACAGCTGCTGATGTAAAAATTATAAAGAGTAAAAAGAATTCAAGAAATGAGCTGATACCTAAAATGTTCCACTGTCATTGTAAAAACACACAAACTCAGAGTACGTTTAAATTATTATAGTTGGAACATATGCAGATTTGTAGTGGAGGGCTAAGGTTTTCACAACTTTGCGACTCAGCTTAATCTTTACCATTGTGAGTCCACACCTTGACAGACGTCTGTACCATCTGACTAATTACAGTTATAATACGATTTTGGTTCTAATAAAACCCCGGCTCGTAATTCCTTTTCATCCCATATACTTTGGATTTTCAGTGTTTTAATCCAGATAATTATTAACCAAACTAAGGGCAAACATAATGTATTGTATTGTATTTTATTTGGTGGAGGCTTGTGTCTATAGTAGGACTGTCATGATAACAAGTTTTGAAGTATTGCAATGAGTTGTAGAAGTTATGAAATCAAACTTTTACAGCTTAAATCTTATCATATAGCAAAAAAATAAAAACATTTAAAAAATGTCCCAGTAGTGCAAAGAAAAAGTACACACCCCAAAGAAATTGTATTCCAACTTTCATATATTAAACGATAAGCCTAATCTATAGAGATGTTATTGCTTCGCCTGGAAAATTCCACAGTACGGCATTAACCTTATCTATCTGACATTTATTTAATTACAGGTGTTTTATTTCTCAAAAATACCTACACGAATCTCCACGTTTACTGTGCGTGGACTTGTCTCTCCACAGATCTGACCTGTAACTTGGCCTGGAGAAGTTACTTGATTCTATGTCGAGGTTTAATGCAATCCTGTGGAACATTTTAGGCAAATCACCTGTCACGATAACACTTTTTAAAGGACTATTTTTTAAATATTGGCATAATATTATAGTGACAATATTGAAACTACTTTATGTCACTAATTAATATTAAAATAATGCAAGATAATCCCAGCTTCCCAGTTTCATTACAAGACATGAGCCGCAACAAATAAATGTACCAATAATTAAAGTAAAATGGATTTATTCACCCATGTGCAGCCCAAACAAAATTAACAAAAATCTCTGAGCCCCAAAATATATTGTTCCAGCTTTCATATAATTAACGATAGGTCGATATAGTAATTATCATGTCAGGCCTACTCTGAACCAGAAAACATCCATAATGCACCTATTTGAATTTGATTAACCCGATTTAGCGTCAACCCATGTGAGAATATTACCCAAGTATACCACACATTTCCAAACAAGTACACCTGCTACTACGGACTAACTTACAGTCACAAATCTCAAATCTCAATCCAAAGATCCCCTCTGCAGCAAGTGTGATAGTAAAAGAACAGTGTACACTTTTGCCAGTATCCACCAAGTTCCCTGTTTGTACGTTTGTGTCCAGACCGCCAGTGTTTTCCCAACTCCCATGGGAGAGTGAAGAGTCTGCACAAAAACTCCAGCTTAAAGAGGCTAAAGCTGACACGGATATCATTGTATGTTTCAATGGAGAGCGGTTACTACTCTGCTGCCAAGCCTTGAGCTGGTGCCTTCACTCTGACATGTTGTGCAAAAGCCCTATCACTGAATCCTGTGTGAGACATATCGGCCCGCACGATATATTGCTACGATAATATTGAAACTAGGCAAGGCAAGTTTATTTGTACAGCACAATTCATACACAAAGTGATTCAGAGTGCTTTACAGAATAAGAAATACATTAAAATCACAATACAGCAAATCAAAACATAAATAATCATCTTAAAAATAACATTAAAGGAGCAGAGTGCAGAATAAAACCTTATATGCACAGCTAAACCAAATCATTTAGAGTCTGGACTTAAACATTGACAAAGTTGAGGCCTGTCTCACATCTTCTCATCTTATATCAGGACTTACTGTATGTGTTTGTATTTGACCCGAGAAGTAGCGTTCTGGATGTACTGCAGCTGTCTTAAAGCTCGTTTGGAGAGTGTCATCTGCATAGTTATTGACACATTATCGCTGTGTGACTACTTTATACCTCTGACACAAAGCAAGATAATTCCAGTAAAGCAGTTTTTCATCATTATAAGGCATGAACTGCAACAAAGGGAGCAATAGTAAGCCAGAGAAGTTAATTATTTTACCCTCAACAGCTTAAATTTTACCGTATTACATAAAAATGGCAAAAAACCTCCCCTGTACATAAAATAAATACAGTTGTCCCTCACTATATCGCAGTTCACCTTTCGCGGTCTTGTTATTTGGCAGATTTTTTATTTTTTTTTTTTTACCGTGTATGAACGTGCATTGTGTCCTGCGCCTTGATTGGCTAAGGGACTGTAGACCATTGTCCATCAGTCTCCTCTGTGCCGTGTCTCCTGTACAGTACAGAATGTGTTCAGCCAAATTTACATAAATGCTCGATCACAGTGTGATTCTGAAGTGCTGTATGTTTGAAAATTTTCTCCACAACAAAAAACACAATGTCGATGAAACGCTCTGCACCGACAAATTTCAGAAACGCTTTGGACTTAAAAGTGTTTCTATGCATGGAGAGGTGAACAACAAATTTAAAGCAATCATCGAGGAAGGGGGATATAATATACGAAGGTTTGAACTTTGAGAGTGCTTAAAGGAGAGAGAAATGTGAGAAAATGTTAACGCCTGTGTGAGAAAAGTGTATAAAGTGTGTGGTGAGGGGTTTTACAGCTGCAAGACATGTATAATAATTGTAAAAAAGCTGACTACTTCGTGGATTTCACCTATTGCGAGTTATTTTTAGAACGTAACACCCGCGATAAACGAGGGACCACTGTTCTGACCCCCAAAATATACTCTTCCAGCTTTCATATATTGAACAATAAATTAATGATATAGTAATTATTGTGACAGGCCTAGAGACATATAGGGAATGTCAGATGCTCGTCCCATTATAATGCTGACCTTTCATTAATGAGCTGACCATTGACAGTTAATCATGACTGAGTCTCAATTTTGATTCAACTCGATTAACTTCCCGGCTGTTAAACGTATAGCTGAATTGTATAAAACAACTGTGCAAGATTGAACCAGCAGCTATCCCATATTTACAACTATATACACTTGTGTGGCTGCAAACCATTCATAAAAACAAAATTATATAAAAAAAGGCATCTTTGTTATTGTTTTGCGATATTTTTAGGACCACACAAGAGTTCAACAAAATATTAAACGCAGCTATACACAATCATCACTCATATTTATATTCAAATTTAGTAATACTGCAACTAGCCCAGAGCTATTGTATTGCCTTCATCAGGAACAGTGTGTCTTGCATAGTGGGTGAACTCGCGTAAATTTTTACAATGCTACTCTCTTTTTGCCTCCTGCCTCACAATCTGTCACCATTGTTAACTGTTTGTGCATTTAAGGACAGCGCCATATTGTGAGAAAACTGGCAGAGCAGTATTTTGGGCGCTATAACAAACAAGGAGAATTGTTAGGAAAGACGCAGCCTGTGTTGCCTCATCTTTGTGGGAATATTACAAGGTGCTGTCTTGTACCTGTCATGTTGGCTGTCAAGATTTTTTTTCTGATTCCCCAAATAATTCAATACACGGTTAATGGCCTTCCATTTACGTTTAGGGTTCAGGGCACAGGCTCAGGGAAGAGACAGTTAGCGTCCCTGCACAAGGAGATGGGATATTGTACAACTGGAGAAGTAGGTCTGAAAGGGCATCTGATTTAAATGATATTCCGAACCCATCACTGTATTCTCTATGAAAAAGTAGGGTGGCAATCTCTGTCTAGAAAAAGACGGGAACGGTACTGTATGACATGTAGGGATTACTTCAAAAACCGCACCAAAATTGAGACAGAAAAGAGGTATTTTAGCGATTTCCTTTCACAAAAATGGAATACACTCAAAAGAAAAGTAAACTGGATACATTTGTGACAGAATCGCAATTTAATAATCTGGTAACAAACTTTTATACACACACCTGCCCCTGTTTTTAATGTTTTAAATGAATTTCTATACTTGCTGTCATTGGATTCCCTTGTATAAATAAAGAACAAAGAAATAAAGAGAGTCCCATAATAACTGTAAATGAAGCATACAATTGAAAAAATAAATAAATAAAAATAAGCAAAAACTAAAGGAAGTACCACCTAAGTTTGTCTGGGCGATATACCCATTGATAAAAATCGGATTGTGATTTTATTTCTGTGATAATATGCAGTTTTTGGTGAAATCATGGTCTACAAATTTTCGCTTGAATGCTGCTATTTGGTTGGTCAACAGGTAGAGTTAACCAATTGTGAACGGGCTCCAAGAAAATAGTAATATTAATCCAAGCATATACTAATTCACGATGCTCCTATATTCACACCTAGCATCTTTGGCCCTATCTCGCAATATCCCAGAACCTACAACTAAACATCAAACCTGCATGTGATGTGAATGTGCTAAATCTGTTTTTTTTTAGCAGAGTATTAAATAAATTCAAATTGCAGTCACCCTCCCACAGCCAGTCAATGAAAGCGGGTTTGTTATGCATCTCTAGGGCAAGCCACGGGAGTTAGCTTAGCCCCATCTGTTTGTCTGCTGATCTAACCTGATGAATGAGATCCTCTGGTGCCCTGTGTTTACTGATCTAAACAGCAGCAACAGAAGGACCAGGGTTGGATGACTAAAAAACTGTCTGGGAGGATTTTGTCATGATTTTCTGGAATAATATATACACTTTTGTGGTGATTCTACAACATTTTACACAGATTTTGACAAATTTACCCTTTTTCCGTAGATCTAACTAGGCCTGTCGCAGTAAACACTATATCAATTTGTGCTTCAATATATGAAAGTTGGAACAATATATTTTGAGGCTCAATAGTTTTCATGCGTATTTCTTTGCGATAATGAGGAGATTTTTGATATTTTTGTTGGAATGCAAAACGATTTGAGGTGTAGAGGGTTGAAAAAGCAACTTCTATGTCTAATTATTGCTTCATTCTGCTATTTATCTGTCGCAGCTCATGTCTTTTAATGATACGGTCTATTTAAAAATGTTTTACAAGGATTTTCTTGCATATTGTTATTGTGTCAGTGGCGTAAAATTGTTTCAGAATTTTCATTTATTGCAGTATCTCTGTAGTTATACATCACGCTTCAAAATGTGTTATCATGACAGGCCTAGATCGAACCATAGACTGTATAAAGATATGGACTAAGTGAGTGTGTCATCCATAGTATTAGGCTCCAGTCAAACGAAGCTCATCGAGGCTAGCAGTTAAAGGGGCCAATTTGGAGCTGAGTTTTGTACCTGGAATTACAGTTGCGCGTATCATAGCAACCAAAGAGCCATTCCAGAGCGAGGCGGATAAAGGTAACGCCCTTCCTTTTACGGAAACAGCGAAAAAAAAACAACAGGAAATTGAAAGCATGATTTTTTTGTTTCATTACTTTACTCTTAAACCCTGTGCTGATTACTGTGTGTTACAACATTAAGAAGTACTTGTTTCTCTTTAAGAATGCGAAATATGCTTATTTTAAGAATGGACACTGGCGCTGGAATCTGCTACTTCGGTAACATGATACGGGGTATTCATCTTTCGGTTGACAAGAGGTCTTATGATACATCTTTTTAGTGACTACAAGCATCTGTTAGCGAAGTATTCTACCTCTCTGTGAACAGTTAACAGTATATCCATTTATGACCTTGTACAGACAGTATATAAATATAGTTTAAGTCTTCTATAGATAGTACCTTTCTTGGAGTACTGGATGGCTCCTTTGTACACACACACTCAACTGGGGACACACACACAAACTCACTCGGACACACAAACTCACTCAAACATGTTAAGACTAAAAGGATGAACCGGAAGCACGATTTTAATCACTTCCTATTTCGAACACGGCGGATAGCAGATTAACTACATTCATTTATATGTACAGTCTATGGATCTAACCTGTAAACAAACTTCACATTTATACCAGCTGGTTTGGGTGAACTAAATAAATAGGAAAAGTCATAACAAATATGATTATGATAATGATATTGTACATGCATTTTAACAGGTAGGATTAGGAGTGTCTTGCCTATGGACACCGTGGCAATCAGTCAATGCTGGTGTTGGAAAGAGTCACCAAAACACTTTACATGTAGACTGTTACGCATTTTTACAAGAGCTGTACTGAATAACTGTATGCTCTTCGGTGGGTTTTGTCCCTGCAGCAGATGACGGTGCAGATGGATGGGTGAGGGTCAGGTTGGGAGAGTGTGAGTGGAGGTCTGGGCACTGGCAGTGGGTACAGCGGGCAGCCTGTGACCACATCTCCAGAGACAAGAGGGGCACACTGGTGGTCCCTGTGGTAGAGAGGGAGGCTGACATAGAGAGTGTGGCGTAGGCCTGTCATCATAAATACTGTATCGACTTTGTTCAATACATGACAGATTGAATGGTAGTTTTTGGTGGTCATTATTTATCTTGCGTACTTGTTCTTTGTACTAGTGCGGAAATTTTGGATTTTTTTTTTCTGTTGTACAATATATCCCTAGACACTGATTCATTTTTTTTCAATTTATTTCCAAACCTATTTCCAAATATTATGATTACTTTTGTTTTAAAATTGCATTATATAACTTTTCTGGAGTAAGACCCATAGCCAGACTGTGGAGATTTTATTATTGCTTTGCCTAGATTAGAATATTCCACAGTATGCCATTAAATTTATCAATTTCCATAGAGACCAACAGGTTGCCAAGTTACAGGTCAGATATGTGGAAAGGCAGCCCCACTCAAAGTATAGGAATATACTAACAGCAACTCAAACATCATATAAGACTCTAAATTAACATATGAAGTGAGCACCCTTATTGAATAACAGAGCACCCACATAGCTCCTCCAAGCAAAAATATCTGGAAACCGCCCCTGTATCTCTGTAACAATATATCGTGCTTCAAAATGTGTTATCGTGACAGGCTTATACGTTTTTTGTGCAATTTTTACACTTTTTAACTTCATGAGCGGTTGAATCAGTGCAACACAAATCAGTACCAAAGCAGTAACAAGCTAGTAGTGTACCCTGCACTAGAAAAGTTACATAGTGAAGCTTTACCTAAAGTTTAGATCCATATAAATGAGTTGCTGGGCTGTTTTTGATGTTGCAAGGACAAGCTAATATTGAATCTTTTGGGCAAACAATAAAAAATTACAATCCTACTCGCCAAATACACCACCAGTGACACTCTATACCCAATCTATCCCACACACTCACCCCAGCTCCCTGTGCGCTCGTGCTTTTTATTTACCTTGAACGCTTCTTGCTCAGCCTTCACAGTTATCAAAGTCCATATTACCTCTTCTCTATTGTCTAGGCCGGAATGATTTGTCACAATTTGATGGTTGGCTTTCCTCTGCGGACCGGCTGTCTAGACTGTGCGCTACTGTCTAAGCGTTCATACAGATGGAGATAGGTTTTTTTTCACTATAATAAAAGCAAGCGATACTGTAGACCCTGGAGGAAAGCAGGCTGCACACTTCGGTGAAATTAGCTGCAAAGCCTTGTAGAAGACACTGAGCGGGTTTTGTGGGATGATGTGAATGCACGGTTAAGATGCTGACAGGGTAATTATTATAATAACACTGCACTTAAACCACTTTCTTGGGCTTCACTGGCACTGTGTCAGTAATGAGGACACATGCACTTGCAGGTATCTTTTGTGAAATAAAAGATACAATTTTTTAAAGTATTTTACAACTTTACATTTTACACAATGATGGCTGTTGCAAGGCTCTGACGGTGATGCATTATAAACATTTCATCAGTGGATTAGTGGATCTGATCTTATATAGTAGCTAAGTAAAGTGAAATTTATGTATAAAGCGCATTTAAAAACAACCACAGCTGTCCAAACTGCTGCACAAAGGCGATATAAAGCGCAGTCGTACAAAACAAAACATGCAAAAACCTAGTAAAACAATAAAATACCAGTGTCCAGCTCAGTTTGTGTTAAAAGCCAGTGCAAACAAATGAGTTTTTAAACAAAGGAAGATTGTTCCAGAGTCAGGGACCAGCTACAGCAAAAGCCCAGTCCCCTCTAGTGTTTAGTTGGGACCTTGGAACATCTAAAATCATCTGGTCTGCTGATCTCAAAGTTCTAACTATTGGTACTATTGGCCATGGTCACATTTTTATATAGCGCTTTTCCACCGTCAAGGCTCACAAAATGTTTTATATCAAGGAATCACTCACCCATTCACACACATTCATATGCCAGTGTACACAGACACTGGGGATGAGTTGGGTTAAGAGTCTTGCCCGATGACACAACAACAGCATTCATCTGTGGGAGCTGGAATCGTGTCACCAACCTGTGAATCAGAAGTTTTTTTGTGTTTTTTTTTTTTTGCCGAGAACAGGATTTGAACTGCCAACCTTCGTATCAGTGGACACTTTACCAATGTTGCAATATTTTATTTATTTGAAAAAGGCTCTAGTTATTTGCAATTACAACAAAAAACAAAAAATATATATATAAAAAACAGTATACCTGCATGACATAAGCTTTGTTGGAGAAGTTTTTCTTAACATAAAACTCCTTTTTACAAGCCTTGTTAATTGCACCCTCTTGAACAAAAGCAGTTGTCTAAACGTTAGGGGACTTACTGCTAACACAATGAGCGTTTTATTATGAAACTTATTCTGAAGAAGATAATTAGTTGGAAATACTGCATTTTCCTATTGGGAGTATATATCTGCACTAGACTTCACTACATGTCTCTTACCGCTCCATTGACTACGCACGACTCCTGATGACACCATGCCCCTATCTGATTGCATGTCTTTAATCATTGAATTTGCGTGTACATTCTGTGTATTTGTGTACCCTGGAGAGTTTGATTGCAGCGCTGGGGGAGTCAATAGTTGCCGCTGCGTGAGAGCACAGAACAATAGAGGTTAAGTGAATTAACTCAGCACTTTGTTTGTGCCACTCAGGCCTCACGCAGAAGACTAACGCAGATAAATCAATCCAAAGCCATATCTGCTCCATTGCGCTTATTTAAGAATTCCTGCCCACGGAGACATTCCTAAATCTTCTTTTAATTGTCTAAAGCGATATGAGTAATGATAGCAGCAATGTCATGAAATATTAGACTCAAAACTGCTTTTCCACATTGTAACCTCAGGTGTTGGACACAGAATATATCAGCTTATACTGGTTAATGGAAGTCCCCGTGGCCAAATTGGTTATGAATACTTAAGGAAGTAAGTAGTTTCCCAACTACAGATGAGGAGATGGTGGATGGTGGCCTAATTCTGTACTGTTTTTGTGTTCTTGAGCAAGACATTTAGTTTGATTGTGGTGATCTGTGTCAGTTGCTGGTCAGACCCTGTAATGGTTTTGATTTTCAGTGGAAATTACTTTCGATTTTGGATACTACAACTATTCATTTTATATAAAGCTGGAATATGTAACTTTTTTTGGTCTTTTGCTTGTCAATTTGAACTTGCCTTTACTATCTCCATGGAGACAAGTAGGTGGAACTAATTTATCAAGTTGCAAGTCAGATCAATAGAAATGTCATCCTGCTTTCAGTACAAATGCATGGTTTCTTGGTATATTTTAGCAATAAAAACAACTGTAATCTGAAAATTTCTGAAAAAGTTACATGGTGCATCTTTAAAGCTTCCTTTTCTACTTTATTTGCACATACAAGTGTCATGATAATCACTCTATCTACTTATAAGCTGGAACAATATCTTTTGGGGGTCAATATTTGTTTTCTTTTCTTTGCACTACTGGGAAATTGTTAGCTATTTTTTTTTTTTTTTGTCATATGTTACGATTTGAGTTGTAAAAGGTTGAATTAATAACTTCTATGACTCATTACAGATGCAAGCCAAGTAGTAAAGTGTTTCATTGTCCTATTTATTTATTACAGCACATATATTTGAACAATATTGTAGATTTAGAACAGTTTTTGTGGTTTAAATGTGCTCTTGGGTTTTTGTATCAGTGGAATAAATTAGTTTCAGTATTATTATTTATCGTATCATCGTTTATCGCACTTCAAAATGTGTCAAATGTGTTATCGTGACAGGCCTACACACAGTACTATCGCAGTACTGTTGTAAAGAACGATTTACAGTTTTTCTAAGAGGATGTGCGCAGATTTTCAGTCTTGTTTGATCTGGAGCTAATCAGTCCTGAACAGAAGTCACGGTCGTTTTTAACCTTTGCTTTTGTCCCACGAGTCGGGTTGAAGTGTCCGTGTTTGTGACTGATTTACTCTGTGATTTCTCTTGTAAATGCCACTCCCTGGTTGCGCAGTGGATAGCTAACCTTTCTGCTCCAGCTAATCTTTGCAATCACTGTACATTATAGAACACCAGGAAGCACCACTAATGAGCAGCACTTGTTTTTTGATGCTTTTTGTGTTCAAATGAAACCATATCTCCTAAACCAGATGCTGTCTTAAACCTGTGATACAAGAGTACTACTGATATGCTCATCTAAAGCCATAACATTTCCCCAAAATGCCTTTCGTGGCGATACATCTGAAATCAAGTCAATTTGTGCTAGTTATTGTCTCACCAAAGAAGCAATTTTACCAAACAATTGTGCAGCTATGAGATGTTTTCAGATGACTGCCTGAATTGTAAGCTATGTTTGTGATTTTGTTTGTCTTGCACATTGTGGTAAATGTACCTCTCCACACACTTGAGGGAAGCAAAATATCTTGTCCTATTTCTTGTACTCAAATTGGTACAGTATAGGTCTGTCTGTTGTGTCATTGACTGAATCTGAATAGCTAATATAACTAAAATGCCAGCACGCTACTCATTACAAACTTTGCTCTGATGACCTCACACATGGAAAGAAATACAATACAATGCAAAAAAAATCTCAATTTCAATAGTAATAACAATGGTAATAAAAAACACCTTTGTCACTTCCAATAAGAATTTAGAATTTCCTTGTGATCTTATGCTGATATAGGTAAAGTCCAATGAGGTTCATGGGATCTTCCATTAATTTATTTTAATAGATTTAGTTTGTTTTCATACGTGACAGTTCTGTCCTGACAGTTTGCTCACTAACGGTTTTCCTCAGAGTGGTCATGTGACGTGTCTGATCAACTGATTTAAACAGGTTTCGGCTCTGTTTTACTACGAGACTGGCAAACATCACTGGGACAGAGGAAAACAAACATTGTCGCTGGATTCAGGAGGCAATTAAAATACAGAAATGTGCCCAGGGGCCTTTAAACCGGGACGAGGGGGCTTTTTTACTCTGGCACACCTGGGATACGGTCCTGAAGAAGTCGTACTGCAGATGGCGCTGTTGTCCTGCTTCCACTGGTAGGAAGACAGTGCCAAAACCTGTTTAAATCAGCTGACACGTCACAGCAACGTCACATGATCACTCTGAGGAAGAGTGCTAGTGAGGAGTCGAAAATGTCATGTATGGAAGGTATAAAAAAGAATCTATTAAAGATACAAATCAAGGCCATTCAAAAACTATAACAGCCGTACCTTGAGGTAAAATACTATTTTGGTCCAGCTTTCAGGTTTCAGGTATATATAGAGAAAAAGGTGGTGCTAGATACAATAAACTCCTAATAGCAAATGGAGGACAAACAGAGAGTATACAACAACAGCATTCAAGTTGTCTGCACCAAACCACAACAAAGAGGTGTGGGCCAATGTCACTTCGGCTGTAGCCTTATCTGGAGGTTGTTTTCTACTGGGGCTCCATGGGGCCATTAGGTGTAATCCTTTGTAATGACAGTATCCTGAGGGGACAGAGGGGCCCATACTACCATTTGGTTTGTTGGCGATGTTTGGCTGGGGAGTTCTCATCCACCTGTCCTCCCGCTCCGAACACACAGTCAACCTTGCCAAATAGCACCCAAGAGCTGGGCACCCGACGGGCCACCTCACTCCACACTGAGAGAGTATTAGGAGCCAAAACGGCAAACACTGGGAGGAGGGACCAGGCATTAAATAAAGACTTTGGAGCTACCTCACACTGTCACTGCTGCCCTTGACTAGTCCACTGGAACTTATGGCTTTGTTTGGCCAGAGAAGTTTTAGATGTTTACTACTACTCTCTTAAGTTAGACTGGCTCTCATCCAAGTACTAACCAAGCCTGAACATACTTAGCTTCCAAGGTCAGACAAGATCTGGCAAGAAAAAAAAAGAAAAAGAAAAAAAGAAACAACTGGGATTCACGGATCACGACACCTATTTTATTATTATTATTATTATTATTATTATTATTATTATTATTATTATTATTATTATTATTATTATTATTATTATTATTATTATTATTATTATTTTCCTCCATTTACATTCTCTTTATCTTCTTTTTTTTAACTTACATATTATTAGTAGCACCTCTGGACACTGACTGGCCAGTATGTGATGTGAAATGGGAGACACCCAAGAAGGGGACACGGAGAAGCCGCTGGAGAAGGAGAGAGAGAAAGAGAGCACATGACCCATACAGTCTATGGCACGAAGTTCCGTATATTGCTGAAGTAAATATAGATGATAAATGATAATACTGAAACTTATTTACAATCACCCAGGAGCAGATTTAAACTGCAAAACTATTCTAGTATTGTTAAAAATGATGAGCTGCAATAAATAAACAGCAGAATGAAACACTTAAGTAGTTAGTTTGCATTTATAATGAGTCATAGAAGTTATGAATTCAAACTTTTATGGCTTAAATCTTAAATCTAGCAAAATAAATAAATAAAAATTGCCAGTAGTGCAAAGAAAATACACGATAAATACTGAATATTGCTCCAGCTTTCATATACTGAAGTATAAATACATTAATTATCGAGACAGGCCTACACATGACCCTGTTGGTATTATATTTATTGCTTTGATTCCTAGATTGGAGCAAAATATTGGCCAAACTGCATCAAAATACAGGAATTATGGTGTCTGGTTCAAATGGAGAGTGGAGACGCAATGAAAAAAAAAAAAAAAAAAAAGTTTTTCCAACAAGCTTTGTTCCACTTAAACAGAGGTGCTGTCCCACATTTGGTCACCCTAGCTAAAGGTGCACTATGTAATTTTTCCAGTGTCCAGTGTTGGGTTTGCAACCTTCTTGTCTTCATTGGTATGTTATTGCTCTGCATGGAATGTTCCACAGTAAGTCATTTAATTTATATATGTTGTAGCTTGTATCTTTTTTTAGTGGTGTTGTGTTTATTGCTCATGTTGCCATAGAAACGAGCAGGTGACATCAGAGGTCCACCAGAAACATAATGAACAGTGAATGAATTTAATTGTGTCTTAAGCCCATTATTTTTAATCACAAAAATAATGCATATACTTACATCTTGTTTAAATGTACACATGTTTCTTATCTCAGACGTGTGTTCATCCGATGTGTGACCTGGACTCGGTCAGATGAGGACTATATCCCACGTATAGATTAGTGCGTTTGAGACAGGCTAAATCTCAGCACTAATCAATGCTCATGAAAGTCAAAGATGTTTTGAAGAGCTTTAATTGCCACTATCAGGGTGTTTTTGTCTGGTCAGGCTGATGGATATATATATATACCCCAGATGCAAGTATTTTTGGATGATATCAACACCACTTCATAAATGAGTCATATTTCACATTAGAGAAAAGATCCAAAAATGTGACTAGAATTCTGGATCTCATCTTGTTGGTCTTGGTTTTGCAATGATGTTCTAAAACCGAAACCATTTCACCAACTTAAACTGTTCTGGACAATGTATTATTCTTCTGAAATGAGAATCTAGTTTTGGTAAAGGTTTTTTATAAAGCGCTTTTCCTCCTTCAAGGCATTCAAAGCGCTTTACATCAACAAAATACTCACCCATTCATGCGCACATTCATACATAGGTGTACGCAGACGCTGGGGGCAAGGTGGGATAAGTGTCTTGCCCAAGGACACAACAGCCTCATTCATTTGTGGAACCTGGAATCGCATCGCCAACCTGTGGATCTAATGATGTTTATGTCGGGAGCAGGATTCTAACCACCAAACTTCAGATCGGTGAACACTCCACCAACTCATACTACTAATTTTAGTATCAAGTAGTTTCTGGGTAATGTTTTACAACCACAAAAAAAACTGTTTGAATTTTGTCTTAAAATTATGTTAACAAAACCATATGATGCTCTGGACAATCGTTAGAACCAGGACAAATTCTGGGTTTGAAAAAAAGGTCAATTGAAGTTTCTTATCTAACTTGTTTAAACTCCTATGTTCTATGTCCATTGCTTATCTGTATCAGTAACACAGTGAAAGTTGAACCTCTTTCGGGTGCTGATGAATGGGATAGCGAAAGAAGTACCCCCATATCAGCACAGCATATCAGATCATACACAGCGGGGCTAAACCTTAATACACCGCAGTACATGGAGAGTGAATGTGGCTGTGAAAAACCTCAAAGCTGGATAATCATCTACTTTGGCAACTTTTAAGTCACCTCAAAGGGACATTTTTCCTTAAGTGAATGGCTCCGGTGAGCTCCAGTCTCCCTGCGCTTCTCACCAGCTCTTTGTTTTTCTGTTTGAAGACCCCGTACTACTTTTCTTGTCATCTCTACATGGCTGTCACACTCTATCACATCAGCTTTTTAACCAGTACTTTGGTGAAGGAACATTATATTTTACTAAACCCAATTAGTAAAATGTGTTGCGATGGTAAAAAGGAATAGTTAATTTTATTCAAACTCAAAAAGCAGTTTTACTATTTCACGAATCTGTTTGGTGCATTTTATATTTTCTGACAACAAAAGGCATAGTTTATATTTCACACTTTTCAGCATTAAAAGAATGAAGGAGTTTCGTCAATTGAAGTGTTTGTCCGCTGATCTGAAGTTTTGCAGTTTGAATCCTGGCCCCATGTATGAGTGCTGCCATTGTGTCCTTGGGCAAGACACTTACCCGCCTCGCCCCCAGTGATTGCGTACACTGGTGTATGAATCGGTGAGTGGTTCCTTGACGTAAATCTTGTGAGTGTCTTGGAAGTAGAAAAGCGCTATATAAAAATGTGACCAACCTGTTGCATTTTCGGTCTTTTTTTTTTTTTACATATTTCTTTCGATACCTGGATGATGTGAGATGTTACATTAGAGTCTATTTTTAGTTTATTTTTAAGTCTATTCTTTTAATTATTTTAAGCTATTTATCTATTATCTTGTTTTATTGCATGTACCGTTTTCCTTCTGTACTTTAACTGTGCGGTGCAATACTGGAATTTCCCCACGGTGGGACTAATAAAGGCATAACTTATCTTATGCTTCTGCTCTTTCTTCTGTATTTTTTGGCATTAGATTGGCAACTTGCGTCCATTTTCTATTTTAAACTTTACACTGCATCCAAAATGGGAATTGGGCGGCTTATTGTGTAACCAGTTTATTTGCAGGGAAAACCCAACAACAGTAGAGTGTGATGTCTAGCACTTTCTTGTTGCATAATGAAGATGCAGAGCTCAGTTTTAATTCAAAGCTACACATCTCCTTGAATAATGAATGAATTAGCATTAGCAACCTGATTTAGAACGAGTCTGAATACTATAGTCCATGTATAGAGAGTTTTTTGACCTTTGCCCCCTGTTGTTAAAACTGGACCTGTCTTACAATTACATACACTTATATCAAGCCTATCTTTGAAGTTAAAAGGATTTGTCTGTATGTATTACGATATCGATATGCATTTGTACTTGTGCTCTGATCAAAGGGTTTCCGTGGCCGCACTGGCTCCTCGGGGAAGTGTTTATTTTTAGGCACAAAAGCGATGCATTAATTTGATCAAAGAGGATTTGGAATGAGATTTAAAACATGTTCATAGGTTGTAATGGGAAATGTGACCTTTCCTGTGAGTTTTATCCAACATGGCTGAGTTTAAGTACAGTGTGTTCTCATTAAAACACAGAAAGATGCCCAAATATAAAGAGTTATTGGCATTAGAACAGACATATCTTTAATCATTCTGTTACTTTGTTCTGCTATATTACAGACTCTTGACTCCTGTGAGCTTTTAGCCATGTTAAAATGCTGTTATCTCCTCAAAAACATAGCTGGAGTTGTGTTTTGTTTCATTCACACATGTTTGAATAACCCTTTATTATTAGTCTGTCTACATCCCCAAAGCTCAAAATACTCCGTTCCACCTTGTGATGCAATGAAGTGATAGTTTTCAAGTTAACAGCAACATTTTATCTTGTGTTTAGTAGAGATTTCAGGGCTGAAATCATCCAGATGATTCTAGTGAAGATCTATGGAGTTTAAAAACACTTCTTGTATTACCTCATGACATCACAAGGTGGAGTGTTTTCTGATTGAGAGAAGAACTCAACCTACATGTGTGAATGAAACAAAACACACATCCAGGTATGTTTTTGATGACGAAACAACATTAAAAATATTCTAATATTCTAATGTGGGTCCCTTTAAATTGTGTCCTTAGTCATAAGTTTATCAAAACTGTTTTCAGTAAGGGTGGTTGATACTGACAAAATATACTATTGTTTTTGTAGTATTGTCCCAAGATCCGAAGTAATATCCCAGATGGTATTATGGCAATGTGCTAGGTGTAATGTGGTTCAAATATGACAATAAACATAAATATCACTTTATACCCTGCAACTAAGTTTAACCTTTTAAATAGCCCCATTTTTTTTAAAGATAGACAATAATTATAGACTGTATAAAGAAGTGGACTAAGTGAGTGTGACATCACCCATTGCACTCGGCTCCAGTCAAATGAAGCTCATCGAGGCTAGCACTTATAGGATCGAATTTGGAGCCAAGTTCCTACCGCGATTATCATAACAACCAAAGATCCAATCCGGTGCCAGACTGTTTAAGGTAACGCCCCTTGAATCCCGCACCGCTGGTTCAGCAGAGGGCAGGTGCTTAGCAATGATTGATAGAGAAATCGATCAATTTATGGACAAAATGGCAAAATAAAAAGCCCAGGATCATGTAGAGCGGGTCAATACGAGCCTTTTAAGACCAAAATGATGTGGCTCACTGCAGCAGTTACAGTGACAAGGTTGACAGATTTTCAATGTAAAGTGAATTGGAGCTGATGGAGCCGGAAGTGCGCCCCTGATCACTTCCTATTTGGAACGTGATGACTAGCAGGTTAACTATGTCCATTTACGACTACTATAATTAATATTCTAAATCAAGTAATATTATGATGTTTTTCACTCAGTTGCGAGCTCTGTTCTGTTTGCTCTAATCGTTACTCTATAGAATCCTACAACATCCAGGCTTTCATATACAGTTTTTCATTAATTAGATTATATTAGATTAAAATATTTACACATAACGATCTAAAGAAAAAGTAGGGATAGTCCAAATATTATTTTTATCATTCAAAATTTTTATACAAAATTTTGCTCTGCTCGTCATCTTTTTTCCCGGGCTTTTGTTGTCTTTGTCTAAGCTTTAAAGAGAGCTTAGAGATGAAATTATTGACAATTTGTGCAGCTTTTAATTAGTCCCACCATTTAGTCTCTTTAAACTTTCACTGGTGGTCATCAAAGCCAGAGTGTGTGTGCATTGTAATCATCATAAATGGGATTGTTACGTACAGCCCCATCTCAAAGTGACCTCCATTAACAACACTGGAGGCATCTGGCTGTGAAATGAGCACGGCCGCGGACAGGGCGCTAACGGAAAAGCGCTACGTGAATGCCCTGCTCCTCTCCACTCGAATGTAAAATGCTTAGTGATATTTAACACATGATGAAAATGATACATAACCTCGGTTCCACTGCTGCGGCTCCGAGTGCCACGGGCTGTAAAAATATCAAATTATAATGACCCATCATAATGTGGATGACTGGAAGAGCAGCTTGGGGCGTGCTAGCATACACGTTTTGGGTTCATAAGATAATAGAGTGAGAGATTGTGTAATTACAAAATGCTTATAGCTTTATTGGTTATTATTAGCATGTTTTTGTGGTAAAATGACTCAATTCGGTTCATTTTAATTTTATTTATATAGCACATTTAAAACAACTTCAGCTATCCAAAGTGCTTCACATAAAAAGTTAACAAAAAACAAATATACAGATAATACAATACGTGGGAAAAGAACAATAAAACCCCAAGATATCCTGTCTAGCTAGTATTAAATGCCAGGGAGAAGAGATGGGTTTTCAGACATATGATAAACTGCAATAAACTTCAATTTTTGACCTTGTAGACTGACATGTTTCTGAATTTAACACATGTTAGTAGATGTTACTCCTGATCTATTTTAACTAGCACAACAGGTTTTATGTATTTATTTCAAAACTTTTACTATATTTTTGACCCCAATCTTGCCATTTTGTGTCACAATTAAGTGCAGTTTTTGATCTGATCACAAGTCTGCACCTTGTAAGTGCAGAAGGTAATATCAGGAGTGCTTAGTATTTGTTCACTATTTTCATGGTTTGCGGTTTCTTAAGACAAGGGAGTATTGTTTGTTAAATGTTTATTTCAAACTAATACATGTGTTCTGTTATCTAGTGCCCAAATATCCTCTGAAGCTCCTTTCATATGATTGAAAAATAAGACACAGAAAGTTTTAAATTTATGCTACGCAATTAGCGCTCTACTCAGTTTGTACGTATGCAGCATAGACTCTATAGATAAATGGACATAGCTAACGCACTAGCCACCATGTTCCAAATAGGTAGTGATCATGGGCCAGCTTCCGCCTCCAATTCACTTTCCATTGAAAAATTGTCACCTCTTCCTCTGTAATTGCTGCAGTGAGCCTCATTATTTTGATTTTAAAATGTTCATATTAACCCTCTCTACATGATCCTGGTGTTTTTATTTCACTATTTTGTCCGTGAATCGATATGAGATATGAACATTAATAACAGACAAATCAGACGCCTTCTTTCCCCGAAGTTGCTCCTGTTAGCCTTAGCAACAGGTTTGATTGACAGCGTTGCTATGCACCCGTTCCCTGCTAAACAGCCTCACTCCAGATTGGCTCTTTGGTTGCTATGATACTCACGATTAGAAGTCCAAATGTAGAAGTCGGCTTCAAATTCACCCCTATAACTGCTAGCCTCGATGAGCTTCATTTGACTGGAGCCGAACGCCAACGTCACACTCCCTTAGTCCACTTCTTTACACAGTCTGTGGTCTGCAGGTACATTTCAACTATATATGTTAGATATGTTAATTCCTGGCCCATTTCTCCTGCGTAATATGTTCCATCACACACCAGGAATCCCTCTACCTCTGTTCCTAAAATTAGATCTGTACTTTCCCACATGGGCCTATTGTGTGTTATGTGCCTTGACATGTCTCTGACAACAACCAGGCAGGAGGGGTGAAAGGTTGAGCGCTTTATCTGCGTGTGCCAGTAATTCTTTAAGGCATTGGCAGCAGTACAGGCACTTAACATCAATAATTAGCTCACTATAGAGCGTCAATATTCTTTCCTGAGATTTAGGAGGTCATAACCAAATGCCTGGGGAAAGCTTGACTCGCTGCCAGACCTCAAACAGTCAAATAAATCATGCTGGGTGTGAAGATTGTATAACCCTTTTACCAAACCGGTTTGCATCCATTCGTACCAAAACACAAAATGGCTAGCATGCAAACAAATCAACAAATAATATCAAAAGATGAATAATTAAAGGTGCACTATGTATTTTTTTGGCAAATGGTCCACCACCTGCTTGTGTTAATAAAGCTCCAAGCCAAGTTACAGGTCAGATCTGTGGAAAGGTGACCCCACTCACAGTGAGAAAGTATGCAGAATGAATATTTTAGAGCTTTTAACCATGTTATAGTTGTTTCCCCTCAACATTTACTCACCCAAAGTTGTGTTTGGAGTGATTTGTGCATGTTTGAGCAATCTTTAGTCACTTATTTTCAATACAGCATATTACCGATCAATCCCGCCAACAACATACACCCACGGCTCTGTACTTACTTCATTCTACAATTTTATTTTCTTAATCGGTGATACACGTACTGCTCGCTAGCGTGATCTGCAGCTATCCATCGGAGGTGTTGACTTTTTGTTGTGATGGCGTGTACGGCAACGTCAGCTCCCATTGCGCTGTTTTAGATGAATATTGCAATTTAAAGCAGACATAAGCACGTAAGCAAAGTTTTCTTTAATACCATTTTGTGAAGCATTCCGGGCAAAGCATTGTAGACAAGCTTGTAGTGTACTCCCATCATAAAAGCGACATAGTGTACCTTTAATTAAAACAAATTCTTCTGGATGCTGTAGATTAGGACTCGAAAAGCAAATTTGACAACTACAAGCATCTGTAGTACTGAAAGGCAGTGGTTTGAGTCCAGGTTGTTTTCTTGGGAATAAGAAGAGTATCACATAACAGTGATAAGGGCAGGAAGAGGAGGTAACCCTGAGTGAAGCGACAGGCTGTGTAATGTGTTATCATTGAAAAACAGAGAGGTGAGACTGGGACACAGATAGAGCAGGTACAGCAGCAAGATGGCTTCAAACTGAATAGGAGCGGGAATTAAGAAGATGCCAAGAAAGATGAATATAAGTAATATGAAAGAAAATATCAGAATAAAATGTCATTATCCACTGAAGGACATTGAAAGTTATGGGTAAATTGGAAAGTTGTTATATGTTTTACCCATCCGTTACCACTTTATTCCTGTGGCTAACTATTACATTCCTCTCTGCCGGTTCACGCTTGTACTATATGCTTAGAAGAAGTCAAATGCTGGCTGTCAAAACAATTTCCTACAGCTAGATGAAAACAAAAAAGGAGATGATGTTAGCGCATTATCTGTCAGCCTTCATAGTTTTGTCAGAAATCTTGTTTTTATCTTGACTCCTCCCTAAAAACAAATAAGTAATGTTGTTAAAATCAGTTTCTTCCAACTCTGTATCGCAGCTAAAGTAAAACCAGTCGTGTCTTACAAAGGTTTGGCAACAATTATCCATGCATTTATAAGCACCAGGTTGGACTACTGCAGCTCCTTATACAGTATGTGGGCATCCCAAACACCAGCATCGGCAGATTACAGCTTGTCCAAAATGCGGCAGCCAGGTTTTTAACAGCTACCAAAAAAGAGACCATATCACCCCAGTTTTAGCTCAACTCCATTGGCTGCCAGTGAAGTTTAGAACAGATTTGCATTTTTTACTGTTTATGTTTAAAGCTCTTAATGCTGCTGCTTGCCTAGGTTACCTGTCTTACTTAGATCAGCCTCACAGCACAATCCATGTTAAGAATGCAACATCTATTGATCATTTTAAGACTCTACTATTTCACTGTCTTGTTGTTGCAAATGTGCGGTTGCTATTTTTAGATCTGTACTATATTATGTTTTATTTTTTTGTTTGTGCGACACTTTGGTACAACTTTGTTCTTTTTAATTGTGCTATATAAATAAATAAATAAATAAATAAATAAATAAATAAATAAATAAATAAATAAATAAATAAATAAAGTGGCTACATTGCAAAGGATCATATTCAGTACATACGCTTCAGTGCTGACAGGGAAACTTTTCAAGAGCAGTGGACTATATACAGTTGAAAGTTTACATACACTATTTTTTTTTTTTTTTTTTCCTAATTGTCTGACATGAAATCAAACTAAACTTTTCCTGTTTTAGACCAATTAGGATTACCAAAATTATTTCTATTTGCTAAATGTCAAAATAAAGAAAGAAGGATTTTTTTGACAATATTACTATGCCTTTGGGACCTTCTGATTCTTTTATTGACAATATTTGAGATAATTAGAGACACACCTGCAGATGTATTTGAAGGCACACCTGAAACACACTGCTTCTTTGTGTAACATCATAGGAAAGTCAAAAGAAATCAGCCAAGACATCAGGAAGAGAACTGTGGACTTGCACAAGCCTGGTTCATCCTTGGGTACAATTCCTAGATGCCTGAAGTTGTCACTTTCATCTGTGCAAACAATTATATGCAAGTAAAAACACCATGAGAATGTCCAGCCATCATACTGCTCAGGTGATATGATGGGTTCTGTGTCCCAGAGATGAACATACTTTGGTCTGAAATGTGCATATCAACCCAAAAACAAAAGCAAAAGACCTCGTGAAGATGCTGCTGAAGCTGGTAAGAGTGTGTCATTATCCACAGTGAAACGAGTACTGCACTGACATGGGCTGAATGGCTACTTTGCCAGGGAGAAGCATTACTCCAAAAGAAACATTAAAAAAAGACCTTCATTTTTGGAGACATGTCCTATGGTCTGACGAAATTAAACTTGAACTGTTTGGCCATAATGAGCATTGTTATGTTTGGAAGAAAAAGGGGGAAGTTTGCAAGCCTGAGAACACCATGCCAAGTGTGAAATACGGGGGTGGCAGCATCATGTTGTGGGGTTGTTTTTCTGTAGGAGGAACTGATGCACTTCACAAAATAGATGGCATCATGAGGAAAGAACATTATGTGGAAATATTGAAGCAACATCTCAAGACATCAGCCGGGAAGTTAAAGCTCTGGCACAAATGGGAATTCCAAATGGACAATGACCCAAAGCATACTGCTTAACTGCTTACAAAATAGCTTAAGGATAACAAAGTGTGGCCATCATAAAGATAAGTTGTCACTTCTATTAAAAATGTATGCAGACCTGAAAAGGCATGTGCGAGCAAGGTGGCCTACAAACTTGCCTCAGTTACACCAGTTCTGTCAGGAGGAATGGGCCAAAATTCCTACCAACTTTTGTCAGAAGCTTGTGGGAGGATATCCAAAATGTTTGACCAAAGTTACACAATTTAAAGACAATGGTACCAAATAGTAATGAAATTAATAAAAAAATGTCTTTAAAAAATTCTTCTCTCATTATCCTGGCATGTAGCAAATAGAAATCATTTTCAACCCAAAACAGAAAAAAAGTTTAGTCTGATTTCATGTCAGATAATGAGAATAAAAAAAAAAAACATATGTGTCTTTTATATAGTGTATGTAAACTTGGTGGTGGAAGAAGTACTCAGTTAGCTTACTTAAGTAAAAGTCCAGATACTGGGGCAAAAAAACAACAACAAAAAAACCCTCAAATAAATGTAAAAAAAAAATCTTGAGCAAAAGTATTAAAATACCTGTTTAAAAATGCACTTAAAGAGTAAAAAGATTTTTGATTTTGATGAAGGTTTGTGCTGATTTCTTTTCATAGAAACAATTGAATTGATCTTTTTTTTTATTAGTTTGTTTTTGTTTTCTCAAATTATGAACATGTTAAAAATAAACCTCTGATCCTTTTCTGCAGGTCTCAAACAATAAAAAAAAATGATTTGACTTTTCAGACCAGTTAAAAATGTAGTGGAGTAGAAAGAACAGATACTCTCAAAATGAAGTTGAAGTAAAAAAGTATCAACCTATACATGTATTTAAATAAAATACAGATAACCTTTATATATATATATATATATATATATATATATATATATATATATATATATATATATATATATATATATATATATATATATATATATATATATATATATATATATATATATATATATATATATATATATATATATTAATACAAGTTCATGTCAAAGTACAGTGTAATCAATTGTTAAATCTGGCTCTTGCCCCCCATCTGGGAGTATGACACCATCACATTCGAGAATTTGGAGCCCACCAGTACTAGATTAGGCATCCAGAAATCCTTAACAATTTTCATCATTTATGACACAATAGGTGTAATGCCCTAATGGTAAGTGAATGGTGCATGTTAAATGTGGTGGTGGGCCCGCTGAACACGGGGCCGCCCCTCTGTGTGACACCACTGACAGGCTGATAGGTGGGTGGGGAGGCAGGCCCTGTCATTGCTTGGCTGGACTGATTGGATTGCGCTTGTCTCAGTGGGAAAGGCAGCGATTACAAACAGATAAACAGAGTGCCACTGAGCGGAGGTTAGCCAGCGCTCGTTTCAGTCTCCAGTGACAGCCCGGGAGATGGAGAGTGTGAGAAAGTGGTGGGCACAAAAACATCAAGTTTCAAGGCAAAGTCCTGTTCACTGAGGAACTCTGGAGATATGTTGGGTCATATTAGTTTTGTTTTAACAAAGATAGTAGGCATGATTGAATTGGTGTATGTTTTATGTCAGATGCCCTCCCTAATACAAGTGTAAAGGATAGACTAGGAATAGACTTGTGACGTCTTAGAGAGATGAGCAGTTGATCGAACTGGAACTAAGACTGAATTGGAATTCAGTCATGTCTAATCATCAGTGATGCAATTGGGATTTTTAATCCAGTCTGCCTTGTTTATGTTCATGAAAACAATACTGAAAAGATTAGTTTTTGATAATAAAATATGAAATAAAATGAAAACTGAGAGCAATCTGAGAATAAAAAAAAAAGATATGATGATGTTTTTACCATATTCCTCAGCCCTACTTTACTAAAGGGCTGGGCAGTATGGTAAACAGTATACTGTACAGGAGGATGACATCAGTATGAGTCACAGTCTTAATACAAGTTTGGACTGGTTGATTTGAGTTGGATATTTGCTTACTCAAATTGAGAGTTGAGATTAGAATAAACACTCCAGTGTTTGTCAGGAAGACAGATGGTCAGATTATTTCCTGCAATAAGTACTATTTTGATTTTGTCTCAAAGAATAATTTTGTTGATTGATCTTTCTATTGAGAGCTTAATTTTGTTGATATAGTATTTCACACCAAACAAATAGAATTTTCCATCAAATGCTTTAGATTTTTTCATTGTCGAAGACACCTTTTGGCTTGCAATAATTGGTCACATGTTGTGAATGTGATATGTGATATGGATCTACTCAAATCAATTATATTTGCCTCGCCCCTCTATATGAAAATGTAACCAAATCTGATGTTTCCTTTTTTTTAGACAATTTGCAACAAACTACTGATTGTTAATGCCATTTTAAAACCATATAATTACCCTGCATTTAAGTTTTGCTTGTACATCT
This sequence comes from Periophthalmus magnuspinnatus, assembly GCF_009829125.3. Lineage (NCBI taxonomy): Eukaryota > Metazoa > Chordata > Actinopteri > Gobiiformes > Gobiidae > Periophthalmus > Periophthalmus magnuspinnatus. The sequence continues at coordinate 22,209,514 of NC_047146.1, forward strand.
TCTTTTGGCATGTGGCGCCTCTGCTGCCCTCCCCTCGGGTTAATAATGAAAAGGAATATGTGGTGGAGTGCTGGTGGGGGAAGGACAGGCCCTGTTAACTTGGCTCACTGGCAAGTCCCAATGACAAGAGGCTTCACGGGCCATAAACTCGGAGGGATGAGGGAGAGTCCAAAATGGCCAACCGTCTCAATTTTATGCCAGACTGCCTTTCGCCTTCCTCTCATTTTTGCTGCCCTTGTGCGTATGTGTGTGGGGATGTGTGGTTATATTATTCACAAGACCACTTCATAGATTTTCTAGACTTGCTCTTTATTTGATTATTTTATACGCTGACTCAATTAAAATTTCATCACAGATTTGCCTGCTGTCGATCTTTACTCACGGTTTACACAGCTCGGTATAACATCATGTGCAGTCACTATAGTTGGAACATTAAGACCTCTATCTTGTCATTCTGCACAGACAGCGTTCGATTGACATCCCGGCCTCTAGGGGGAGTGAAGCCAAGATGATACTGGCAGGAGTTAAACAGTGCAGGTCTTGATCTAATAACAAGCTAATTGTACAGCAGCGTGTTTTGCACTAAACAGGCACTATACGGGCACCAAAGATAACTTTGTTCATTCATTGGCCTATAGTGTTGATGATTTAAGAATGGTTATTTATTTAAAGAAAATATGCAATTGTGCTCCGGTAATAAACAACAGCTTCCACCTGGTGTTCATGGCCCTTTATATATTCCTTTACTGTCTGCAACAGTGGTCCAAAGCAGCCTCCACACTGCAGACTCACATCAAACTGGTCTTTGGAGAAAAAACACACACTGCATGTGCGTGTCTGCCACTGACACTCTCACTGACAAGGGATATAGGGAGCATTGCAAAGACCTATATTTTGTGTTTTTTCCATTAGAATTTTCAATAAGAAAAGACCAATCTGTGACAACGGATGGAAATTAGCCTTTGGCTATAATCTGGTGTGTTTACATTTATGTTGAATCATGCCTGTTCATTAACATGCATTGTCCAAATCAAATAAATAAATAAATAAATAAATGAAAGCTTTTTTTTAGTCGTGCTATGCGTGCTTTATGTGTGCTCCTGCACGCTGCACTGTGTATGTGTGTGTGTGTGTGCTAACAGGTCACATGCCTGTGCCTTGTCTACCACTGCTCACAGGATAGGAGAGCATTTGAGAGCTAATATTGTTTATTCAAAGTATAAAATGACCATAATGAGTAAGGTGCTGTAAATGTGCAACATGTAACTTTTCTGATGAGGAAGTCAACTGGTTGGATTAATTCAGTTTGGTTCAAACAGGTATTTTTATTGCTCAGAAACACCCATTTGTCTGGAGATATGGAGATATTAATGCAATACATTGGAACATTCTGTGCAAAGCAATAATATCTCTATGGTGACATGCAGGTGGGGAAGTTCCCAGAATATAATTAATTATTTTGTATACAAATTGTACTACTGTAACTACTCACACTGTACAGTTTATCTATCACTGCCTTGTCTTTGCCCTTGTCACCAACATATTTGAAGCTGTTTGTATGAAGTGTTGTAACTCTATAAGTTGTGTGCATTGATGTGCACATGTGTGTCTGTGCTGTTCATGTTAGCTTCATTATGATTGCTGCTGGCATACCAGGTCACCATTATCAGCACTGGCTTATTCACTCTTTAATTGCCTCATTTAATTTGTTCACATTTGGTCCAGAACAATGTCAGCCTGCTGCAGATGAAAGCAATTTACTCCAAGGACATTGGACATAGACCACAGCACCATACAGTACACGGCTCCTGTTTGTAAGTGAGCCAGACAAGCGGCTTAAGGCAACAGTCAAAAGGGACATTGTGGTTTTATATTATATCAAAGGGATGGGAGAAAAATAAAGGGAACGATGTCTCACTTAGAAGTAGCCCTAACCTTAATCATGTACTGTACTTTTCTGGTGGGGAACCAACATCTGCGTGTTTATATTGAGATGAAATTGCTTTGCTGGCAATATTCCACTATATGGCATTAAAGTGTGTTAGATTCAGTTATAGTCATTGTAACTGTTCAATTGAAGACAAGTTTAATTAGTTAATATAAGTTTAATGCCATTCTTTGAAACATTTTAAGCAACACGATAACATCTCCAAGTGGCAGACCTTCCATCAGAAAAAGTTACACCGTGCATCTTTAAAGCTCTAGAGGACATCAAGAATCATAAATTAAAATGACTCTAATTTTTTGACTTACGCTATGGGACTTTTAAGATCACATGGAATTCATGACTGATTGGTACGACACAGATTCATTTGGCAGTTTGTAGCCAAAATTCATCAAAAATGAACATGAAAGGGATTTGTTTGTAGTTTTAGTACAGCTACTTAAACTGACTGTGTACACAGCCAAGTTGTACAGTTTCTGGTTGTCACTTCAAACTAGGGATGTTCAAACTATGGCCTGGGGACCAAATTCGGTCCTCAGAGCAATTTGTGTTGGCCCCGCTGAACCGTTCAGCAAATTCAAGTAGCTCTGTCACTAAAAACTCATCATATTGTGTTGTGAGACAGACCTAAAATGAATGTTCCAAGCCTTATTAAAGGTACAGTGTGTAACGTGCATGCATCTTAACAACTCACTGTACTGACCAGCTGTCTGTGGCCCTCCATTTTAAATATGTTTAGATATCTGGCCATCTGTGAAAAACGTTTGGACATCTCCTTTCTAAACTTTCTTTGATCAGTTTTTCAAACATACACATATAACTTTACTACTACTACTACTATTTTCCGACAAAGCAAAGGGCGGCTACTTTGAGGATATGAATATAAAATTTTCTTCACTGCATAATTCCACACATCTTACTTCATATATTTGATGTCTTCTGTATGTATATGAAATGTACAAAGTAGTAAAAATAATGAAATAATAACTCTTGTACTATTTTATACACTATGTACGATCGTCTCCTGAGTTTGTTTCACCTTGTCATCTGACCAAACATTATTTGCACATCTACTTCTCACTGTCAGTCACTCTCACTTATTATTAAAGAGCTTGTCCCTCTCCAAAGTTCCCAAGTTCAACCAGGCTATTTAAGGTAAGGCCTGGTGCACTTCCCATCCGACCAAACTGTGTCACTCTGGCATAGTGTGTAGTGTGTGTGTGTGTGTAACTGTGTGTGTGTGTGAGTACCTCATTGTGGAGTCCGGTGCTGGTGCAGGCCTCATTAAGATTGATGAGGAGCGCCCAATGTCATGGCTGGGTTAGCAGCCCATTGGCGAGCTAGAGTCGCCCCTGCGCCGCGCTCAGGGCTTGGAGACGCACCACATAATTATCTGGTTAAACGTCAAATGAACAGGCTAATTTATTCACCTGGGTTATTTATGAGCCTGAGCCGGGATAGAAATGTTTCCTCGCTGACCGTTAAAACAGGGACAAGAACACACTCTAAGGTGAAGCATGCTAGTAATGCTAACAGCCAAGAAACAGCAGAGGACTTTAAAGGGCTCATATTACACTATTTTCTGATCGATATTATAATGTTTCCTCATTACAAACATACTGGAGTTGTGTTTTTTTTTGTTTCATATTTACGCTATGTTCTTCTCTCAAACAGACAACGCTCTGTTCCACTTTGTGATGTCACGTGGTAATACAGGAAGTGCTCCATGGGAAGTGTTTGTAAACTCCATACACCTTCACTAGAATCATTTGGATTATTTCAGCCCTGGAATTGACAATCTCTCAAACTAAAGGTAAAAAGTAGTTGTTAGCTTGAAAACGTCCACTTCATGATATCACAAGGTGGAACAGAGCATTTTGAGCTTTGGAGATGTAGACAGACTAATAATCCAGGATCTCAAACATGTGTGAACGAAACAAAACACAACTCCAGGTATGTTTTTGATGAGGTAACAACATTCTAACATGACTTAAAGCTCACAGAGGTCAATTTTGCGTAATATAGGAACTTTCACTCGCAGCTCAGAGAAATAGACTTTATATATAATTGAAGCTGCTTAGAGAGCGTGATGCTAATGTAAAGTGGGGATTTGACTGTCAGATGTTTCATTATTAATAGTGCATGGTGCTTCAAACACTAGTTAAAATATAAAGAGTGCTTCTTATTGATTTACTTGTGATTGTCTATCAATAGGGAATTGAACTCTCCGCTAGACAATATTCAGCCAACGCATTTAGCGATGAAAATACTATAAAATGGGCTTGAATCCAGGTCATACTGTTGTGTGTCCTTGGGCAAGACACTTCAGCCATCTTGGTTACGTGTGAATGTGATGTATGCATGAGTGAACAGTGATGGTCGGAATGGACCTTTGGGCAGCTCCACAATAGCAACTCAATAATTCTTTGTAAAATGCTTAAACCCAAGGCAATATTCATGATCCTATAAGAATAGAAAATATGACCCATTTTCAATATATTTTCTGAAGAAATCTGTAGTAACTCATTGTATTATGATAAGCTTATACAGGGACTGAAGAACTGGTAAAACTATTAAGGAGTACTATTTTTCATGAAGACTTATAACTACTTATTCCTCTAAATTCTGTTAAGTTAGAGTCTGAAAAGTTGATTCCACAACATCTTCCTTACCAGTGTAGAAGGCTTTAAAGCACAGCGTCTCTTCTAACCTGGATCAGCGCCTGACTTAAGTTTGGGGTTAAACCAAACACAAAACAAAGTACGGATTTGGACAATGGCTGCTTCCTTAAATCCCTTTGTAATGCCTTGACTTGAATAATAAGCTCGCCCCAGCTCACAAGATGGAGTAAAACAGAAATTCACAGGCACAATGATTCAAGGAGACTTTGTTTTTTACAAAGTGGGCCAACAGTGTGCAGAGAATGTCTTATGAGGAGGAGGAGGAGGAGAAGAGAGCAGCTCCCCCCCCCGCCTCCCCACCACTTCCTCTCGCGGAGGAAGTGAGAGCGGAATACCAAGAACCTCCTCATTAGGAAACACCATATGGTCGCACCAAACAGGAGCAGTTAGCCAGTGCGCCGCAGCCGTTTAGCCAAAACGATCCTAAAATAGTTTATTGGTCATTTGGTAAAACAATAGAGCAATTTGTATTTTAATTTAAAAAAGTTAGCCTGTGTGTAATAGTATACAATAGTTCAAATCTTACATAACCAGACATGATTCCCTTTAAAACATAAATGTAGAGATTTAGATCATTTTGAATTTCAGTACATATGTTTCAGAGACAAAAAACAAAACAAAAAACGACAGACTCAAAATCAGTCCCCGTTATCTTAAGATGGATCATTAGAGGTATAATACTCCCTACAATGGAAGCATAGCCAGAGTGGACTGTACTAAACTGTCACACACTATCACAATGTGTTGAGGGTTCATGTCTCCGGGTGCTGGGTCCCGTACGATGACGGTAAATAAACTTCATGCCTCTTCTCTTCAACTCTCTGGCTACTACAATTTATTCTACAACACTTTTTCGTGTGTGTTCTTTTTTGTGTGTGCGTTACTCCTCTCCTTTATATATTAAGTGTTAATAGATATAAGCTTCAGGGTGAATGGTCACATTTTTATACTGCTCTTTTCCAACTTCAAGGCGCTCAACAGCACTTTAACATCAAGGAGCCACTCACCCATTCATACGCCGGTGTACACAGAGGGTGGGTTAAGTGTCTTGCCCAAGGACACAACAGCAGCATTCATTTGTAGGAGCTGGAATCGCACCGCCAACCTGTGGGTAGGTGGATCTGACCACTCAACTAATGATGCTGATGTCGAGGACGGGATTCGAATCGTCAATCTTCGGAGCAGTGGACAAATACTCTACCTCAATCCTTACGCTCTAGTCTAGTTCAAAGCGCCTGGTCTGTTTTGAAAAGGGGTAAACAATCGGTGAATGATATTTGAATTGTACAGTTGTAGCCTGTAAAAAAGTGTAGCGGCGGTGGTGTCAGTGATCTGATTACACAGGCGGATGGGAGGTTAACAACACCACTCCCAGATGCTGCATTAGCTCCAGAGCAGGTCACACAATCATCAGACAAGTGGCCGTTTGGAGGGCAGAGAACACATACTATACTAACAGCTAAGTGCCACTGCTCCAGTAATCGCGTTGAGCACATTACATCAGGTGAAAACACGAATACAAAACACCACTGAAGTCACTTGATGGGCCACTCCAAATGGGTAAAACTGTAATTACTGTTTTATACTGTTCTTCCTGTCTCTAATGTTACATGCTTAGTATATTAAAGGTCCTACATTACGCAAAGTTGACTAATATGAGCTTTTGGTCACGTTAGAACATACCTGGAGTTGTATTTTGTTTCATTCACACATGTTTAAGTAACCCTTTATTATTACTGTTTACATCTCCAAAGCTCAAAATGTTCTGTGCCACCTTGTGATGTCATCAAGTGGTAGTTTTCAACTTTACAGCTGCTTTTTTACCTTTTGTTCAGTAGAGATGGCTGAAATGATCCTAATGGTTCTAGTGAAAGTGTATGAAGTTTAAAAATGCAGTGGAGTATCACAAGGGGGAACAGAGTGAGAAGAACACAGCTTAAATACGCAAGGTTTGTGTGTTAAACGTGTGTGAATGAACCAAAGCACAACTCCAGGTATATTTTTAATGAGGAAAAAACATAAAAATGCATAATATAGACTTTTTAAGCATAAAGAAATGAAAGTAATCCATAAAATAATTTTGTATGTACCTCAGCTAATATTGGTTTTCCTAAACTTTAGTTTCCTAAAACACATCATAATAAATCAGTTGCATGATGTGGAATCACTTAACTAGTTAGGGTGAAAGGTCAATTTTATGCATCAGCTCTGCAAATTCTGAAGGTGATGTTTTCATATGACTCAATTCAATTTCTTCATTTAGGACAGTAAGCAAATGATGCAAGTTTTTATTTATTAGCTATAGCCTATAGCCCGCAGACGTCTAATATTTGCAGACACAGTTGGGAGTAATTATAAAACATCTAACGTAAATGTGAATTTAAATAGCGCAGTCCTTGTCCTCGTCAGCGTGTCCTGTTTCCTATTCATGCGTTATGTTACATGCAACATTTTTCCCATTCTAAGGATATATTTTCTTTTAAATTCTTTATTACTATGGCAACGGTCCTCATTTTTCATCATTCCGGACCCGTGAAAATACATCTCTTGTGGTCTCTGCCAGTGTCCTGTGTGTGTGTGTGTAAACCTCAGTGATTCTGCTCTGTCTGATCCTCAGAGGTTGAAAGGGAATTATTAACACCATCCATGCCCTTCAGCTGTTTTTCCTGTCCGACCGAGAAGATGTGTGAAAAATAATAATAATATGGTTGGCATTATGTCTACATACCTCTTGTTTTTTTTTAGTCTAAGCTAGGGGCTGTCAAGTGAGTAGTAGCCTGTGGTAGATACAGGTCCGGCTCTACAGGGGTGCAAAAGAGTACATTGCGCCCTTGTTTAAAAGCTTACAAACAAAATAATGTTGTCAAAAGCATCGGAAATCAGGTACTAATCGATACTAAAACTAGTAGCAGAACTTATTATCATCATGTTATCGCAATCGGTATTGGAATATTAAGCCTATTCCTTAGTATCGAAATCGAGTTTGACATTTTAGTATAGTGTCAACACCACCAAAAAGAAGAAAAAAAAAGAGAAAAACAATCTCTTTTGGAATGGTGGCAGAGGACATAACATCCATCTTGGCTGACCGAGGTTGCGGTCGGCTGCATCACTCAAACGCGATGGCTTTTGGTGAAGTCTTTGTGTTTGGTTTTGTAAGTGTGAAAGTAACACTCACCCTGGCCAAGATCAAAAGCTCGGAAAATGGCTCAGGAGCGTGCTGGCAGCCGATAGCTCTTTCTCCGCACAGCTCCACAAAATGATCCTCCATTTTCTCTGCGATGCCCTAATCTTGTGGGCATTTGTGATATGACAAGGAATGTAAAATATGCAGGTGAAATAGACAGTGCAGGTTCAGTGTACTCTAAAAATGTTCCATCCTCTTTTTTTTTTTTTTTTTTTACCACTGAATAACATTTCGATGTTCTTTTTCAACCTGTTGTGTCAATGTTGAAATGAATGTGATTTCGATTATGTATTGAATGAATCCTGTCCACTCACTACTTTCTTTATAAACCATAGCACTGATATAAACTGCACAGATGAGCTCTACAAGGCGCTAGACGCTCCAACAGAGATGAGTGGGATGGACTTGTGCAATGTCTACCTGGGAGTTTCTTAGTTACAACCATTGGAAAGATGAAAGAGAGGAATATAGTGTTTTTCAGTGTTTTAGTCAAATGTCGTAGTAGCTTGTTGTTTCGTACTCTTTTAGTGTGACTAGTTGAGGTTTTATAAGAAAAAAACAACAAAAAAACATGGATCAGACCAATCAGAGCTGTGTTTATTATTCCTGATACTCTCACCATAGACTGTATAAAGAAGTGGACTAAGGGAGTACGACGTCACCCGTAACACTCGGCTCCAGTCAAATGAAGCTTGTAGAGGCTAGCAGTTATAGTTCCTTATCTGGAATTCCGACCGTGAGTATCATAGCAACCAAAGAGCCAATCCAGAGCTCGTTCCCGCTTGCACCGCTGATTTAACAGGGAACGACCGCTTAGCAACGCTGTCAATCAAACCTGTTGCTAACTAGCAGTAGTGACCTTGGGGAAAGAAGGCACCTGATTTGTTTCTTATTAATGTTCATATCTTAAATTATGGACACAATAGTGAAATATATATATAGTCTTTTTTTTTCCCAATTTCCAATGTGTTTGTCAGAATTAGTTGTCATAATGTTATGGCTGATAGACTGATATAGAAGTAGGGCCTACACAATTAGAAAAGCAGGCTCCTCTCGAACTCCAAATCTCTTATTATATTCACCGCACAATAGCACATCCTCCTTAGAACGTTTCAGAACTAGTGACACTCGGTCTTTCTCCTTCACATATAGGTTTTTATGACATTTATTGATTCCTGGATGCTCCTCACCCACGCAATGAGGTGCAAAGCTCAAACTGAACTGAGAATTGATCCAGGTCATTATTGGTCCCCAAGCCCCGCTTACCTGTGCAAAGGTCACAGTACTCACCACCCATGTTGCACTGTCAGGGCTCTGCTGCTTCTATTGATTTGTGAATTGGATTTGAAAATTTACTTCATTTTTTTCCAACTCTCCGAGGTTTTCCCAATTAAATTTAAGGCCGTTTAATGCAATAGAGCAAACACTTCCTCGAGGACCTCCAGGATTATTATGTTTTTATTTAATGCCTAGTAGATAAAAAAGTTAAAAAAAAGAAAAAAAAAGAGAGTTTTGAGAGTTTGAAAGTTGATATGATGACAGTAATTTCTGGTGGCTACTCAAGTTCAGTTCAACTTCCTGTTAAGTGACATTTAGACGACTTTTGCAAATTCAAAAGACACAATATTTTGATTTGGATTGTTAATTCCTTTGGCGATGTTGCTAATTTGACCATTTACTAAAACCATTGATATATTTTCTGTCATCGTGTGAACAATTATGCCAAACTGCCCCTAGTGAATGTGCATCTGCCAGTGCCATCCCTCCTAAAGCCAAGGCAAGGCAGGTTTATATGTATAGTAATTCAAAGTGCTTTACAGAATAAGAAAGACATTAAAATCACAATGCAAACAAATCAAAACATAAATTATCATCATAAAATTAGCATTAAAAGAGAAGAGTGCAGAACAAAAAGGCCTGTCTCACATCTTCAGGAAGATTGCTCCAGGTTGTAGCTGCATAAAACTAAAACGCTGATTCCCCATTTTTAGTCCTGACTCTGGGCACCAGCAGGAAGCCGGTCCCTGAGGTTCTTAGAGTGCGAAATGGTTCATATGGCACTAACATGTGGGAGATGTACTTTGCTGCTAGGCCATAGAGAGTTATACACAAGCAGAGCAGCTTTAAAGTCTATTCTCTGGGCCACAGGAGCCAGTGCAGAGACCTGAGCACAGGACGCAAGTGTGAAATACTTCCTGGTTCTAGTCAGGAGCCAAGCAGCATTGTTCTGGAGCTGTCTTAATGCTCGCTTAACATTCATGGCTGTCTCTAGTCACACTCAACCCTCAATAATAACACAAATGCTAATGCTAATTTAATACCCATTCAATTCTTGTAAGGCCTTCTATCTCCTCTGTTAAGTATTTATTATGCGTTCTTTTGGCAGGGGAGCATCCACCAGGGCGTTGCTGTTTGGCTAGGCTGCCCACTGTGAAGTTGCAGCTTTGAACGCGCTCCCAGATGTGCTTATTCCGGCGTAGTGGTTCATTTGAGGAGCCTGCTTAATTAGTGTGTCTGTGGGATTGTGTTTTTGTTTGAATCTTTCCGAGTCTATACACATAAATGGCTCATTGTAGCTAACATTATCATCCGTGAGTGCACGTGCCCATGTGTTCCGGGGTAATTGTCTCTCAAGAAGCTCTCAACCGGCTCAGGGCTTTTGAATGAACTCAGAGCAGAGTTTTTCTGCGCCACCGAGCATCAAAGATCTTTTTTTCTACACTGTTCCCTTTGTGGATTTCAGACTTCCGTGTATATTTAGCCATCATCAACCTTTTCCCTCTTAGTATTTACTCACTAATTTGTCAATTAAAAAAAAAAACAGTCAACAGAGCAGCCATCTTGAAACCCCTTGTAGTCAATCATCTACTCACTGTTCCTTGGATTTTCTCTTGATTATTACATTGAATATATGCCCCTTGATGTCTGCTGATGGAAATCTGATCAAACATTTTTTTATGCTCAAATATTGTACAGATATGTCGGTAATGATGCATCAGGCAGACATAGACGCAGTTCAATTAGCATCAGTGTAATGTTTGATGGTTCAACTTCAGTCTGGCAAGGAGCTGACTATAAAGCAAGATATCAAAGTGTGTTTACGGTTTTTAGGGTTTCTGCCTGATTATGTTGTACATAGGCAAGGCAAGGCAGTTTATTTGTATAGCACAATTCATACGTAAAGTAATCCAGAGCACTTTGCAAAAAAGAAAGACATTCAAATCAAAATACAAATAAATCAAAACATTAATAATCATCATCAAAAGAGGAGAGTGCATAATAAAAACCTTTCAGTCATATATACAGCCACAGAACTGTTTTGAGGCTGGGGTTTAAAGTCCTCAGAGTGCGAGATGGTTCATATGGCACTACATATAGGTTTTGTTGAGACTTACATAATTTGAGCACAATTGAGCATAAAGCGTATGTTATAACAGTATTTGCCCAGTCATTTAAGCGTGACTGTAAACAGCGTTGATTTCTGGATCCTGAGAGAGAGAGACTTTAATGTCAAATATATGCAGATAAATTTACCATACGACTGACAAATAAAGAACATACTTGCAGTGTACCTGTTAATATGCAACCATCAGGCCTAGTGCATTTGCTTCACTGCTGCGCTCTCTCAGCACAGGGAGGGCTGGTCTCAGATCAATAGGTGCAGTCTGGTTCAGCCATCGATCAGCGAGGAGCACACAGGCTAATTTATAGTACTGCTCCTACCACTCACATAGCGACGCACTAAGGCGTGAAATTCAAATTATTATTATTATAGCCTGGCAATTCCATTATCAGAGGGAAGGATATGCGGCTGTGGCACACATGTGGAGGCAGAGGAGGGGAGCGGGATGGGGCCAAGGAGAACCCCGTGCGCCCCTGTGCTGGGAGACTGGTGGCCCACTTTTCACGCTGGTCTTAGTTCAGCGTCTTATCAAAGTACCACTACTACATAATGAAGGAGTAATCTTTCTAGACATTTGACATCATCTTGCATGTATTACAAATGTTTTAATTGTTCAAAAATACTCTCAGAAACATGCACTTTAACTGTTAGAATACACAGAGTTTCACAAAGCACCTAAAATGATACCGTATGACCTCAATGAGCAGTATATTATTGTCTCCATGTTATAATATAGTTAATCTTTGATATTGTTTTATAAAATGGTGGTGTGGTGTCTGTTATTAGAATGGCACCAAACTGACTCATCTTGACTCATCCTGCAAATGCCTGAAGCTTTAAAAAAAAAAAAAAAAAAAAGTACTACATTTTTCAAGTGATTGTGTTCAAAATCATTTCTTTGTAGACTTGTTTTAGTCAATTGAACAAAAGTAAAAAACATACAGGGGTAAGTCAAATAATATAGTTGTATGAAGTAGCATAGCCAGACCTTGACATAGAAGAGCTGAAGATGTTGATGGTTTTTTCAGGGGTGATGAGGATGGGAAGGGCAATAAGTGAGTGCACTGGAGTCAGAGTGGCCATATTGAGATGGTGTAGACATAAACAGATGAGGGATGGTGTATAGACGTTGATGGATGTTAAGGTTGCTGCTAGAAGAAGGCCTTGAGCAATCGAAAAGAGTGTTTGTTGTTGATGTCAGGATTATGAGGCTAACCAATTATTTTGAAAGTCTGATTTCAAAGATGGCAAGGCAAAGTAAGTTTATTTGTATAGCACAATTCATACACAAGATAATCCAAAGCGCTTTACAGAATAAAAATACATTAAAATCACAATACAACAAATTGAAACATAAATAATTACAAATAATCATCATAAGATTAACATTAAAGGAGAAGAGTGCAGAATAAAAACCTTTCAGTCATGCACAGCTAAACCGAACTGTTTTGAGCCTGGATTTAAACATCGTCAAAGTAGAGGCCTGTCTCACATCTTCAGGAAGACTGTTCCAGGTTTTAGCTGCATAAAACTGAAACACTGATTCTCTATGTTTAATCTAATTTAGGGCAGGGGAGACTTAGGGGGGGACTTAGGGAGCTGGTTCATATGGCACTAACATGTGGGAGATGTACTTTGGTGCTTGGCCATGGAGAGACTTGTTCACAAGCAGAGCTGCTCTAAAGTCTCTTCTCTGAGCCGCAGGAGCCAGTGTATAGACCTGAGCACAGGACGCATGTGCTCATACTTCCTGGTTCTAGTCAGGACCCAAGCAGCAGCGTTCTGGATGTACTGCAGCTGTGTTAAGGCTCGTTTGGAGAGGCCAGTGAGCAGTAGTCAAACCTATTGGAGACAAATGCATGGTTAAATCTCTCCAAGTCTGGTTTTGACAGTATAACTTTGATTTTTGCAGTGTGGTTAGAGAGTAAAAGGCTGCAGATGTTATTGATTTGATGTGGCTGTGAAAGTTCAAGTCTGAGTCCATCATTACCCCTAGATTTCTAGCCTGATTTGAACGTTTTAGAGAGAGAGACTGGAGGTGACTGCTGACACTTTCTCTATGTTTCTGTGGGCCAAAGACTATGACTTCAGTCTTGTCTGAGTTGAGGTTTTCAATTATACACTGTGAATGAAAGATATTCAAGTTTGAGTAACCCTGCATAATTAGTCTGTCTACATCTCCAAAGCTCAAAATCTATGTTCCACCTTGTGATGTCATGAAGTAGTTTTTAAGTTAGTAACTACTTTTTACCTTTAGATCAATAGAGATTGCAATTCCAAGGCTAAAATTATTCTAGTGTGGGTACAAGTTAAAAAAAACAAAAAAAAAAACATAGTGGAGCACTTCCTGTATTACCACATGACATCACAAGGTGGAGTGTTTTCTGTTCAGCCTAAATATGCAGGACCTAAACATGTGTGAATGAAACAAAACAACCTCTGGTATGTTTTTGATGAGGAAACAACATTGTAACAGAACAAGAAACAACGTAATATGGCCCTTTAAGGATTTCACAATAATCGTAACACTAAACTTGGATATAGTGACATCCCTGGTTTATAGTAAGTAAAGTTAAATGGTAAGAGAGAAGAGGGCAGACTGTATACACAACTTTGCAAATTTTAATATCTGCAAAACCAACTTCTACTATCTCACCATGTGCACATTTAATTAGATCTAATTGAAAGTCTAAAATTTGTTTTGTTGTAACGATAGTGCCATTGATTCTGCTGAGAGGGGCCAGAGATTGGGAAAATCGGCCAAACGTCTTGCGAAGAGCCCAAGTGAGAGAACAAAAGATAAGAAAAGTGGAGAGGAGGTGGAAGAAGTTTAGAGGAACTCATTAAACTAAGTACATCAGTAACAGACAGTGTTCTATACTGTTTAAATAGGAGCATGGCTTTTCACAATTAGTTTTTACCACCAGGGATATAAGCATTACATTACAAGAGAATGGGTAGCAAACACAACTTAATAGACAATTAAACTGATAGTTGATTTTATGGCCGGATTATTTTCTTCACTCTTTTATTATCGTGTTTTTGTAATAGTTAAACAATCTATCTTATCTTATCTTATCTTTCCATCCTACACAATTAAACAGTGAACATTAGTCATCCTCAAGGAAAAAGCAGAAATACGCAGATCGATCTAGCGCTTCGTCTCATGGATAAGTCCATAAGTGACCTGTGACCTGTGGATCTTTACAACTTTATGAGGTTTGCTTAGCTGTTATGACAAGGTCTGAATAAACTAAACAAATGCGTCTCGTGATACAACAGTAACAAGTGTGAAACATTGGACTTTATTAGTTGGCTTCCAAATGACGAGTACATTCTACCGGTTCTATGTTTATCCTTAGTTCACCCGTGTTTGTGCTCTCTGTGGTTCGACCCCCGTGTCACTAGATTTCATTCTGTTTACTTCACTTTTGGTTGGCCTTGTTCACATACACTGCGTATCATTCACCCCAAACACATCAGAGTCCATCAGCTGATCTCCGACCTTATTTCTATGACAATTCCTCCTGAGCTGGTTGGAATATACTGAACACTGAATATACCTTTCCGCGTTTGTCCGTCGTCTACCTTGTTGAGAGTTTTTTCTGTTTTCTTTCAAGATCTCCCAAAAATATCTCTGAATGGATTGGGGTTTGGAGGCCAGAGCTTAGTAATCATGCTCTTTGCTTAATGGCCACTGCAGCCTTGTACTTGAAATACTCTTAAATCTATTATTCTGTCTCAGTGGAATTGCTACTCATCAGTGCAATTTGAAATATTGAAAAAAAAACAACAAAAAAAACAAACAAAATGGGTTTGACCTGCCCTTCCCTTGTGGCTGATTCTTTTCATGTTGGATGTTTTAAGTAGAGGCCATATGGTGGAGTCTTACTTATCCTTGTATGTACTTGTGCGACACGTGATTGATTTTCTCCATTCTATGCCTTGAGAGGGTTAAACGTCACCAGCTTTTGTGTTCTGCCGAGATTGGATTTTGGGCTCACGCCGCCACGCCAAATACACCAGAGTCTGACTGCAGAGGGACAGAGGGGTGAATGAGCGAGGGGTGAGCGAGGGGGCACCTGAGAAGAGCTGGAGAAGCAGGATCAGGGTCATGGGCAGAGAATGAGAAACAGGAACATTTACCTTGCTCAATTTTAATAGCATTTTTCTAATATTTTCCAAAGCCTTAAAATGTATTGTATTACAAACAGGTAAATGGTTGGTGCGGGCGACAGTAGCTCAGTTTATCGTTCGTCCAGTGACCCAAAGGTTGGCGGTTCGAATCCCGCTCTCAACAAAAACATCATTGGTTGAGTGGTCCAATCCACTGACCCACAAGTTTATAGCGAGATTCCAGCTTCCACAGAGTAATGTGGTCGTTCTGACTTTGCGTAAAACACTTAACCCCGTCTTCCTCCCCAGTGTCTGCGTACAATGGTGTATAAATGTGTGTATGAACAGGCAAGTGGTTCCTTGATGTAAAGTGCTTTGAGTGCCTTGAAAATGGAAAAGTACTATATACAAATATAACCATGTACCTTTTACATGTTTCATTTTTCTACAAAGAGTTAATGAGATTTAAAAAAACTGACCCTGGAAAAAAAGTAATTAAAACAGCACTTCTTTAACAATAATGCAATGTCTATAGGGTTTCCCCCACAGACCACCGTATGTTACAGCTACAGCATGTACGTGGTCCATCATCCGCTGCTCTAACTGTCTTCTCTGTGTCTGTGTGTTGCAGGTAATGTCCTATGTCTTTATTCATGGTCCCGGCCGCAGCCTAAATGATGACCACCTCCATCTCCAGTTACAGCTTCATTTTATGGGCCACTGCTGAACAATGAACAATGCCTTAAACCAGAAGGACACAGTAAATCTCACATACAGTACATGCCGGCTACACGCAGTTCAGTAGTACTTTATACTGCGGACACATGTACATAAACACAAAGCAGTAACGTGCAGCTACTATTTGTCGTTTTTCTGTTGACAGATAGATTTTTTACTATGCATTTTTATATATTCTCTATTTCATTGCATACATTTTGGCGATGAAGTTATAACTTAAAGGTCATATATTATGCAAAATTGACTCTTGTGAGCTTTGAGTCATGTTATAATGTTGTTACGTCATGAAAAACAGACCTGGAGTTGTTTTTTGTTTCATTCACACATGTTTGAGAAAACCTTTATTATTAGTCTGTACATCTCCAAAGCTCAAAATGCTCAGTTCCACCTTGTGATGTCATGAAGTGGTAGTTTTCATGTTAACAGCTACCTTTTACATTAAGTTCAATAGAGACTGGCAAATCCAAGGCTGAAATCATCCAAATGATTGTAGTGAAGGTGTATGGAGTTTCAAAACACAGTAAAGCACTTCCTGTATTACCACATGATGACATCACAGGGTGGAACAGAGTGTTTTCCATTTGAGGTAAGAACTCAAACGTGTGAATGAAACAAGACACAACCGTGGTGTGTTTTTGATGAGGAAACAACATTATAACATAGATCAGCGAAGAAAATAACATGGACCCTTTAAGTTATAAGCTTGAGTTATGTGTCAGATGTTTACAGTAGGAATTGATCTGGTGTAACAGTTGTTTTGTTAAAGTAAAAGCAGACAGAGTTGCTCAGATGTTGTTTGGTTTGTTGTAGACTGAGCGATAAATTTTGAGCGTTCAAGCTAGCATTTGAAAAGAAAAAAAAAACACTTGTCGTCCCACAGTTTGCATGAACGTATTGACCAACGCTGCGGCTTAAATCACCGTGTTATTAGTTGTAAATACAGCTCCACATACTGTAGATTGATGAGACATTTCCACTGTTATGATTTCCCTACTGGGTGCCATCTGTGTATATACATGGATCTATACTTGATGACTTAATTCCTACTGTTCTACAATACTGATGTGTGATGTGAACATAACACACACGTAGAGAATCAGCATGTGTCCCTGAGCTCTGCTACTGAGACATGAAACACAATGGTGAATCTGTCAATAAAATGCTGGGTGGTAATTGTGGCAATATTTAGCTTGGCAAATATTGGAAGATAATGTAGACTAATGCAAATGCGTGTTGATTTGAATCCTCCAAAGGCTAAACACACACTGTAAAACCCACGAGAGAATAGTACACAGCTAAATACTTTCAACAAAATCATATGTTGTAAAAGGAATTTTTTTTTTAAACGTATTAAATAAAGAATGAAACATAACAAAAGGCAAGGCAAGTTTATTTGAATAGCTTAATTTGTACGCAAAGTAATTCAAAGTCCTTTACACAATAACAAAGACATTAAAATCACAATAGAAACAAATCATCATAAAAATAACATTAAAAGCGAAGAGTGCAGAATAAAAACATTTCAGTCATATGCACAGATAAACACAACCATTTTGAGACTGGATTTAAACATTGTCAAAGTAAAAGAATAATGTGTGATTTCATTAACAAAATCATCATTTTAAAGCAACACACAGTTAGACAGTTGCACTGCAGACATGTTCAAACAAAAGCTCTCCAGCTAATGCCTAGCTTAACTCAAACCTTGACCATTATGTTTTGCCAGTGTAATGCATTTTCCAACACTTGTGGATTATGTAACTTTATTATTATGAACAAATATAGTATGTCACATGTCACTGTAATTATTCCTACTCTCTACATTTGTAAATAATAATAATAAAACATAAAAATAAATAAAATAAAAATATTAACCATTTCTTACTACATCTTAGTTTTGCAGTGTAGCTTGCACAAGAGTCCTCATGCCATGGGAGTGTCACAAGCAGATTTGGAGTTAACGGTCAAAAGTTGTGCAATGTGTGTGTGCGTGCCGGTGATGTGATCGGGTGTGACTGGGCTCAACAGATGACACTGTTGGCACGACTTGCACAAGCTTGACCTGCACGTTCACAGGCCATAAATGAAACTTGTACTACTCACGGAACATTTACAGTTGTTCGCTTCCCTGATGGACACTGTCAGACTCTGGTAGTCAAGAATACAGATTCTTACTTGCAGGGCTGGACTGGGAGAAGAAATCAACTGTGGACATTTTGGTCTGGACCGGCCCCCTGCATGATCGCAGCTTTGTCCTGATTCAGTAAAAAAATTAATAAAATACAAAATTATGTCAATTCGATATTATCAATAAGCTAAGCTCACTCACTGTTTGTCTTAATAATATTTGGTGGTATTGTTGCAGGCCTGTATTTATTGACCTGTATTTGTTACACAGACCCTAATGCTTTTGGCTGTTTTTAATAAGCCAGTGTTATTAATTGTTACTGAGTGTTGTTTTTAATTCTGATTGATTGATTGGTAGAAATCTAAATTGAATGTAAAGTAGAATATGTTGAACAGGTTTCCCTGTAGTACCCAGAGTGTGTTTGCTGTGAACGCTCAGAGCGCAGTCACAGTGTGAGCAGCAGTGACAGCAGTGGTCTAAAATGCCCCCTAAACTCCACAGGCTTCACACACTTGTGCCAGGACGTCTGAACTCATGTTTTATGTCACTTTTAAAGAGAACAGCTTTTGCTCCTTTGCTGAAATCACATAAGAAACATCATGTGTGCATCTGCGGTAAACACTTTGATCGAGCTGCATAGAAATGAGCATCTTTTTTCAATCATCTAAAAATAACCAGAACTATGTGAATATGAGGTCTATCAGAGTAAGATTATAACTGATGTGAAGATTGACGAGTGTAGAATGCCTTTGCAGGCATGAATCTTCACAAAATGCCTTGATTTCAGTGTGATTTCAGCATGATTTCAACAAATAGGCTCAGTACCAGCAGCAGCTCTGAGCACGCTGCCGCTTGGGGCAGGGCTGGCGCTCCTGCTCCAGCAACGCCCCGTCGGCTTTGGAATGGCACAAGGGAGGTTTTATCTGGAACAGCATGCATATGAAACTGTGTATCCATTTAGCATTTTGCATGTAAAACTGCAACAGTAAACATGACATCATATTATATTTAACTGGTTTTCTGTAATGTGCAGATCATTGCCTGAACTTGCCAGGTGCAAGATGCTTGGTTCTGGAACATTTTTGTAATAATGTGTCCTCTACCCAAATCTTCTTCTTAGGCCTAATTTATACATGCTTGCGGTAAACTATAGCAAAAATAGCAATGAAATGCCAACAATCACCTATTTAAAGTTTCGAAATAACTACCCTGACTGATATATTGACGTTAACTTGACTGACCTGTGTTGTCCACAAACACAAACATATGCTCCATCCTCATAAGGAGAGATAACAGCATTTCCATCAATCAGTAATAAGTCAATCAGAGATGAAAAAGCACAAAACAGAGCAAGCAATCAATGTCTACCTCCACTCAAGCCTTCAAAGCGCTCCTGTCTGCAGAGTACTTACATCTCCAGATAAACCGTGAAACTTTAATGTCCCATCCAACCAAACTGCTCTCACTGCCTTCAATAAAAGAAGCTGGCTAAGACCATGAATTATAAAAAGTTTGCTAAGCTTTGTTTGCTCTTCTCGATCAGAGGAAGAGATAATGATGACAGAGAGATTATCAGTGGAGTTTAATGCGATTCGTGGCTCTTCCAAAGAATACCAAGTGATGAACCTAGTGCCCAGCGTGGCCCCCGTGTCTTCTTAACCTTCAGCTGAAACGGGACACAAGGGAATGATGGTATGTTCATTACGGAGGAGCAGAGGGCATAGATCCAGTTTAATTGACACGAGGCACTATATCGACTTGTATGTATGATGTACTATACGGTCTCGCTCTCCACTCGATATCGCTGTGTGCAGTGTGTGGGACATACTGTGTAATTGGGTGTAAGTACGTTACGGTAAGGGTTTTTGATCATATGATAAGGTAACGATGATTTTGATCACAGAATTTATAATAGCTGCATGTACGGGTGTCTTTTTACAACCGTACCAAGGATACAATTAGAGAGACAAACTACGACACACTGCCATGATGTGAAACGGCAGTGTTAATTAATCTGGTACAAGGAGCTAAGATAAAAAAAAAATAAAGAAAATGCTATAGATCTGCAATAAAATCCTTAAAAAAAAATACATCCATTTAAAGGATAGAGAGTGTTCTCCGCAGAGACACATTAAGATGGTCATCCGGTTTGAATCAGACCCGTGTCAGTCCAAAGTGAAGGCTAATAATGCAGAGAATCTTTTAATGGCGGCCTTGGCCTCAGTGGAGCGACAAACGGGACAGAGACATGTGGAGAGATGGAAAGAGAGAGACAGAGACATGTGGAGAGGGAGAGGGAAAGAGAGAGAGGTAGACAGGAACAGAGACATGTGGAGAGAAGGAAAGAGAGAGACAGAGACATGTGGAGAGAGGGAAAGAGAGAGACAGGGACAGAGACATGTGGAGAGAGGGAAAGAGAGAGATGGGGACAGAGACATGTGGAGAGGGAGAGGGAAAGAGAGGGACAGAGACATGTAGAGAGGGAGAGCGAAAGAGAGAGACAGGGACAGAGACATGTGAAGAGGGAGAGGGAAAGAGAGAAGACATGTGAAGAGGGAGAGGGAAAGTGAGAAGACATGTGAAGAGGGAGAGGGAAAGAGAGAGACAGGGACAGAGACATGTAGAGAGGGAGAGGGAAAGCGAGAGACAGGGACAGAGACATGTGAAGAGAGGGAAAGAGAGAGACGGGGACAGAGACATGTAGAGAGGGAGAGGGAAAGAGAGAGATGGGGACATGTGGAGAGGGAGAGGGAAAGAGAGAGACGGGGACAGAGACATGTGGGGAGAGGGAAAGAGAGAGACGGGGACAGAGACATGTAGAGAGGGAGAGGGAAAGAGAGAGATGGGGACATGTGGAGAGGGAGAGGGAAAGAGAGAGACGGGGACAGAGACATGTGAAGAGGGAGAGGGAAAGAGAGACAGACGGGAACAGAGACATGTGGAGAGGGAAAAGAGAGAGAGAGCAGAGAGAGGAAGATGGGAACAGAGACATGTGGAGAGAGAGAGAGAGGCGGACAGGAACAGCAAAATGTGGAGAGAGAGGGAGAGATGGAAACAGCAACATGTGGTGAGAGGGAAAGAGAGAGAGAAACAGACGGGAACAGGGACATGTGGAGAGAGGGAGAGAGAGAGGCAGACAAGAACAGAGACAAGTGGAGAGAGAGAGAAAGACAGAGAGAGAGAGGTAGATGGGAACAGCGACATGTGGAAAGAGGGGAAGAGAGAGGCAGACAGGAACAGAGACATGTGGAGAGAGAGAGTGAGAGACAGGCAGACGGGAACAGCGACATGTGGAGAGAGAGAGAGGAGCTTTTAGCTTTGTCCTTTCAGACTACCCTCAGGAGCGTCCAGACGAGGAGGTATTCAAGTGCTAAATCCCTTTAATCTCACACATCAAAAAGCAACTTACTTCCAGTACTTAGTCGTCTCTCACAGCTGAAATAACCCAGACCTGCGGCTTCATCTTCTCTCTCCCTCTCCTGAGCGATAAATGAGGATGCACTTTTCCTCATACCAGATAATATATTCACTTTTTGTGTTTCCCATTTAGTCAGAACAAGATCTTTTTCTACCTCATTTCTGGTGCAACTGCAGATTGTGTCGGCGCTCACGGGTACATGCACCTGTGTAAAGTGTGATCTGGCGTTCTGTCATTTCCCTGGAGGGTGTCTAATGTATGGTAATACATGGCAGACAATAGTGCCACGCTCGCTCACTCCTCCGCTACGAGAGTCAGTCAAATGGATAAATGATGTCAGTGCTCTTGTCCACCTCCCCGTGTGGGTTATGGCCCCTTTGTTGTGCACTCCCACGTGAATGAAGTCTGACGTCAAATCACACCGTCACTGCCACAGCTGCCATCAATCACACTGGCAGATACGTATCCATACTGTACATATGACTAGACATGCAGAAGGAACACAAAAAGAAAAAAGTCACAAACATATGACATATAATGCAAATAGAAGATGCTAAATGGATCAGACAGCCCCATGTCAGACTTGTATGCATGGGTATGTGTGGGCACTGTCTTTTCTTTGTGCAGGCGATGAAGAGTGTCAGTCAGGCTGCTATTGAATTGAAATGATGGAAGAAAGCCAAAAGCGATGAAGCCTTATCCGGATGAACAAATGAACAAAGACAACATGTCAGACAGAAACAGGGGCCGCACACACCTCTTCTATAACGCAGCCTTCAGTGTGACGTGTGGGTGAATGGGATGTGAGCCGCTTCGTATGTAATTACAAGAGCAGAACACAGTTTGAGGGTAAGGGAAGAGGAGGCAGGCTTAGCAGGCTCCATCGAGAAGACATGACAGCTCCCTCCCAGGTGTAATTAGCTACTTTAACTAAATCAAGTTTCTCCACCGCTACACTTTTAAATCAAACACAAAATGGTATAAAAAAAAGGCTAACAATGAACTTTCGTAAGATTAATTTTGATAATTTTAAAGTCCATGTTTGAATAATCCTGTTTTTTTTGTCTGTCTACATCTCCAAAGCTCAAGTTCCACCTTGTGATGTCATGTAGTGATAGTTTTCAAGTTAACAGCTACATTTTACCTTTAGTTCAGTAGAAATCGGCAAGTCCAGGGCTGAAATGATACAAGTAGCACCGTCGGTCGAGTGTTTGTCCACTGATCTGAAGGTTCGGGGTTCAAATCCCGCTCTCGACGTAAACATCATTGGGTCAGGTCCACAGCGGAATTCCTTGATGTAAAGCGCTTTGAGTGACCTGAAGATGGAAAGCATGATATAAAATGTGACCATTTACCAAATAATTTCAGTAAAGATGTAAGGAGTTTATAAACACAGTGTAGAACTTCCTGTATTACCACATGACATCACAAGGTGCAACATAGTGCGAGAAGAACTCCGCTTAAATATGCAGGATCTGTGCGATAAACATGTGTGAATGAAACAAAACACAACTCCAGGTCTGTTTTTGATGAGGAAACAATATTATAACACAGATTAAAAAAATATCAAAATATGGGCCCTTTAAAAAAAGTTGAAATTAGAAGTGAATCCTTATTTGTTTGATGTTTGTTGCCATATCTCTTAGGTCTATGACAATATTCTGCCCCGAACCCAAAACACCAAAAATAATACATGAGGTAATAAAAGCTCCATAGCGAAGCACACATCACGGCTCTGAAGAGACAGTTGGAGCCTCCAGGCCATATAAGTCACAAACAGCACTTCTCCCACAGCCCTGTTGTTCTGCGGGTGACTGCGGCTCGTGCATCCTTTTATTGTCAGCTTCTGTTCATTTTACTGCAGGTGTTTTGATGCCAGGAGTGTTTTTGTTTTATCCCTTTAAATCTGTGCCTAAAAATACATAGATTTATAGAAATGGTCTAATAATAGGTACTCTGTGTAGGATAGTTACTGATTTTACTATAGCTTTTCTAAACCCTTCAACAAGTTCAATTCCCCTAAAATATATTGAAAGACAAAACTGGTATTTTCAGTCAAAACAAGTTTTTAAAGTAGACTGGCTTGGATGGATTTTAGCTGGATCGGTACGGTGCCTCAGGAGCGCTCGCAGGTAGCCACCTTTTAAACTGTCAATCATTTAAAACAAAATAATACAGATGCATGTAATGGAGCAAGCCAGTCTCCATTACTGCACATAAATATATCTAGCTTTTATTTAAAACCATACACGGACATAGTGAAACTGCTAGCCGCTGCGTTCCAAATAGGAAGTGATCATCAGTGCTTCATTGACTCCAATTCGCTTTACATCAGAAAACTGTCACCCCTCTCTCTGTATTTTGGTCTTAAACTATTCGTATTGACTTGCTATACATGATCCTAGTATTTTTATTTTGCTATTATGTCAGTAACTTAAGATATGAACATTTACAACAGATAAATCAGGCGAATTCTTTCCCCGAAGTCGCTGCTAGTGTTAGCAACAAGTGCTTTTTGGGTGTGTTCGCCAAGAAAATGAAATAAAAACAAGCCTTATTTTTCTAACTCTTGAGTGAGCCTACATCCATTTTTGAGTGCCTTTCATTATGTATACTCACAATACATAATGAAATATTTCTTACATTCTAGGTGGTCTTGTTTCTGTATGTATATAGTTCTTTTCTGTTCACTACTATTTTTTTAACAATGAGGCTCAACATGGCCATTACCTTGAATAACCGATTTATCATGACAACCCGTAGTTCTGCTGCAGAGAGCACGCTGGGATCTAATTGCAATGACTGAAAAACTAGTTACCCTTTTGACAAATCTTAAACATGTACAGAGCGTCACCTGCCTCTGTTCCTTGTCAAATGAAAAACAACAGTGATTAGTCGGTTGTCACTGGCACTGTGCTCTTAAACCCCAGAGGAGGCGCTCACGTCCATGTCCCCGGGCTAACCGTCGCTTTGAAAACCCCTCGCTCGATATTAACTCAAGTGAGATAATTATTCCATCACTGTCAAATGAAGCCAAGTGGTCAAACTGTATTATTATCTACAAAATAGACATGCGTTCCTATTGGCACATACTCCACAGTGAAAATGTAGCTGTAGTTTTCCATGTATGAAGTGGCAATTGCATTTGAGATCACAGAGGAGAGATTAAACACGATGACCTTGGACCAGTTGGAACGAGGATAAACCCATTGCACTCCTTTGTAGGGCTCATACGTAATTGTTAGTGACTCATTGGCAAGGTAGAACAAGTTATCAAAATGGAATAAACATCGATGAGTAATCTACATCCAATCCTGAATACATTTAAAACGTCTGTGTTTGTGATTTACTTTGAGCAGCGGTGGAAGAAATGCAAATGTTAAGGAAAAGAACAGATACTGGAGCAAAAAGTCAAGTCAAGTCAAGTAAAAAGTATCGCATGAAACAATCTACTTAAGTAAAGGTATTAAAGTATCCGTTTAAAAATGTACTTTCACGCATATTTTGAGGTCTTATAAGGCTTCAAATGTCGTGATTCTGGTGAAGATTTTTGCTGGATTTTTAAAAATAAACCCTCAGCCTTTTCAGCAGGTCTCAAACAACAATAAATAATACTTTTCAGTCCTGTTCAAAAATGTAGTGGAGCAGAAAGTACAGATACCTTCTCTCAAATGTAGTGAAGTAAAAGTAAAAAGCATCCACTTTAAAGTTTACTTAAGTACAGATGTGTAAATGTTTTTACTAAAGTACAGTGCTTTATTACTTTTACTTTACGAGGGACCACACCTGAGTCTCACAGCAACAAGGAAATGGGTATGGCTTTTCTGTGTGGAGTTTATGTGCTTTTCTTATGTCTTGAGAGGTTTCCACTGAGCATTCCATCAACCCAAGTGTGTATGTAAACCTGATGTTTACTTGCTTTAGGCCCATAGTTGCATAGTTAAAGTATAAAGTCCAGCCACTCTCAGTCCACATGCACCTGCTTCCCTTATTTAAACCACTGGCCGAACATTGCTTTTAAAAAAATCCTTGATGGGAAGGCCTATCTCTCGTCTAATGGATCTAAATGTGCCCGTCCTTTTAAAAGATGAATGCTGGGCAAAAATGTCTTCTCCTGTTTGGCTGATGTTATTGATTTGTGCACACACTCGATGTGTTTTTGTTGCGGATTAAGGTTGAATTTTCCACTAGAATACAACAACTGTCTGTCCCGTGCTTTTGTATTTCTAAACACAACACATAATCCCGCTGTATTATTCCTTATGCACATCAGTTACACTTCAAGATGAAAAAAATATATAAGACCAAAACAGCCTAAGTAATTACAATCTCAGAAAGGCTTAGAATATGCAAGTGTGGTGTCCTGTTTATTGCTATGTAAATTTATGCTCATACTAAAGCCCACACATGAAATGGATTTTGTGCTCTTGGTTATTACATAAACAGGAGTTCTGCTGCCATCCAGATGTTGCTTTAACTTTAGTTTTGCAGGAGTTTAATAGGGTTTAGGTGTGGAAAGCCTATATCCTTATCAAATGCGTGCCTCTTATGTCGAAGTTATTATAATTGTATTATTTTTTTTACAATGCTTAAGGGGTTGTTGGTTACACTTCATAATAACAACACCTTAAAGCCTCATTTCTACTGGCAGGGTTCGCTCAGGGCCGCCTTGCATTTACAATACAAATGGCCCAGGATGCTTTTGGGTATGACACAGGTCTAGCAAGACACGCCCACGCCACGAGGTGCAGGGCAGCTATAAGACCAGTGCTACAGGAGCATCAACACAGATCAACAGGGGCGCAACAATGAGCTCAAGGGGGTTGGGATTGGATACACCTCCAGTCACTGAAGGACCAGCAGCATGTCATTTGCGGCACAATGATCTTTAAGATGGCAAAAACAGATATAAACATAAAATAATAGTTTCTCACCAGACGCTGACTTGATCTTGTGATATACCGTTGTATTTCTAATGATGGCAACCTATATGTTGAGTCGATATGCTCCGCAAAACAGACCTAGCCAACTGTTTCCTGTTTATTGATGCACAACTCTCCCGTCAAGTTAAAAAAAACAATATTACATTTGCAGTGTATAATGCAACTAGCACTAGTAAACCCAAATGCATTAAATAAAGAGGAGTTAAAACATTGTGTAGAGGTGCAGATAAATGAAATAAATGCAAAAAACTGACAATAAACCTGAATTACTTTAGTGTTTACACCTTAGCTTTTGCCTCGACTCACAGCGCCGCAAACGTGGAATACTAAATGTCTTTTTTGTGATGCGTTGACATCAGCCTCATGGGGGGATAATTTAGGTATGACTTAGACTTTATTTATTAAGTTAATTGTATGTTATGTTGAGGTGACATCAGTTGTTCACGTAGCAGAGCCCTGCCTCTGGACCCGGAGCCGTACCTGGAGCATGGAAACGCAGCTGGAGTTGCTGCTGGTTCTCCAATGACTGATTCAATCTTTCTTCATACTTTATTATGTAAATGGTTTAGTTATAAAGTGTTATCAGGTTGTCGGAAGGTTGCCATGGTTGATTCCTGCTCCGACCAGTACATGTTTGTTGTGTCCATAAACTGTATATACATAAATGGACATAGCTAACCTGCTTGGTCGAGTATTTGGAGCCAAGTTTCAAAAATGGAACACTATGGATGACATCACACTTACTTAGTCCACTTCTTTATACAGTATATGGTTGCGTGGTTGCGTCCTTGGTCAAGACACTTCATCACCATCACGTATTACAGATGTGGCTTGTGAATGATTGACTGTTGACAGTGATCGGCAGCTACATTTCCATCAGACTAACCTCCGTATAATATGAATCTTTACATGTTCTACAGAGTCTATAAAAGCTCATACTTAGTGAGGACAAATTTAGCTGTGTGCCCGCTCACCGTGTCACCACATCTTGTCACTTTTCCATATAAGGCTCTGCGGTGAGACCGTACAGCTGGCCACTACATGGGTTGTGCCTTTCCAATTCACCTCCTCAGCAGCCAGCCAAGGGTCAGCACTAATGAGGGGGGGGGTCAAGCCAAGGTCTCCCTACCCTCCCGCTAACACACGTATCCTCTAGACATTTTTCAGTCATTGTCAATGTGAAGGCCAAAGCTTTGATGTTTTGGGGGATTAAAAAAGAAGAAAAAGTAATCCAGAAAAGGGTACACAGTGAGCTGATGTTCGTGTGTGTTGGCTACTGTAAAAAGTTACTATCTCTTAACCTAGACATAAAATCTTACACAGTTATTTTAAACATCATGGGGCGACAGTACCTCATTTGGGTTTGTTGGCGTGTTTGTCCACTGATCTAAAGATTGGCGGTGCGATTCCAGCTCCCACAGGTGAATACTGTTGTTGTGTCCTTGGGAAAGACACTTAACCACTTGTGCGTGAATGGGTGAGTGGTTCCTTGATGTAAAGCGCTTTGAGTGCCTTGAAGGTGGAAAAGCGCTCTATAAAATGTCACCGTTTACCATCAGTGTTCCTTTCTTATTGCTATTTTAACTTATCCAGAGAACACCAGCTTGCAACACAAAAATATACACCAGAACGCAGCATAAACCACATTGTGAGTCAGTAAGTTTATTTTAAATGTATACAGTGCAATGCCTATATAAGCTGACCTACCACCCACCAGAGCCCCATCATCTGTTCCCTGAAAAACATGTGTGCAATGTTTCTATGGCAATACTGTAGTTAACCTTAAGTCACAGTGGATTAGACAAAGTGGTAAACAATGAGGTGTTGCCACGACTTTGCATTGTTGTCGTAGAGGTGTAGACAGGTGCTTCGCAAGCCTTAACTTGCCTCGCATAGACAGGGCAGTTTGATGCTCCCATTAGCATAGAAAAACAAACACACCCTGCTACATCATGGGAATGTGGATCGCTCACACTGCTGGCGATGTACAACAGCTTTTTGCACCACACAACTTATCTGGCATAACATGAAAGATATATGAAGGTTTTTTTTTTGCCAAACTAATGTCACACAGGGCAGTCAGTGCAGATATTGCATGGGTGTTTAGGCCGCTGACGTCATATTCGTTCTATATTGAGGCTTTTCTGTGGATTTTCACAGACTTACAATGGACAGAGATTGTACTTAAAAGTCCAAATCAACTAAAAACTGATGTGAAGCTGAAGTATCTAACTTTTTTTCTCAGAGTAATAAATGATGTTTAGCCCCCAAAAAGTGTATGTATACGTTTTACAAAGAAGCATCTTATATTTTGCAAACTTAATGCTTTGGGATGAGAGCTGACTGGGTGTTTAAGGGTGATTTAAAAGCAGTCCTAAAGCTGTCTTAGTAACCAACAATCCATGCATGTGTATACTAGTGATACGCTAAAGGGTGTGTGACAGCTAGGAAGCAGTTAGATAGATGTGAATAGAGCGTTTGTCCACTGATCATAAGGTTGGGAGTTCGAATCCCACTCTCGACATCATTGGTAGAATGGTCAGATCGACAGGTTGGCAGTGTGATATTATTCTTATAGATGCATGCTGTCGTTGTTCTTGAGCAAAACACTTAACCCAATTCACCCCCACTGTCTGTGAATGGGTGAGTGGCGCTTTGCTATATTAAAAAAAAAAAAAAGTGACAAAATACTTTTTCCTTTCATGGTTTGAAAATGTGGTACTCCAGCTTTAATACTCAACATTTGGACAGTCATTACATGTTTCCTTCAGAGTTTAAATGTGTTTACAGCAACTAGAATTACTACGGCAGCAGGTGGCCAGAGCCAATAATGTTTTCATTGTAAGAAAAGCTTTTAGATGAATCGGACGTACTGTGCACTTGTGTATTATATATAATTATCACTACATCACACACAAAAATATGTTTATATAAATCTACTGTGTTAATTATACATCTGAAAATGTTGCTTTGGACAATGTGCTGTCAGTCAAATGACCCAGTACTTAAAATTCAAAAAGGGACTGCGATGAAATCAGGGCAAATTTATTCTGTATGATTACGTTTACATTCCCCTCCCTGTCGCACACCTCACGACAGTCCAGCAGTGTCCATATACCTGTTCTATGTAATCCACAGTGCTCCTGTTTATCCGCTCCACTGCATTCAACTCATTGTTTACCTATCACTAGCCAACACACGCATGAGAGGTCCGATGGCTAAAGGCCAGCTAACCATGCCAACAGTTAACAATCTAATAGCTGGGAGCGCGGGTGTTGACATCTTTATAGAGACACTGGATTAGTACTTTATAAAGTAATAGAATAACTGGTTAAAGTTTCTCTTCTAAGTAATACCACTATAAAACATCCAATTAATAACAAGTTGTGAAAGATTATAGAGCATATTTGCTTTCATACCTTTGAATAATGTGTCTTCCAATGTGGAGAAGTATACAGTTTGTCAGAGGCTCTGTCTGACACAACCTTGTAAACTCAGCTGGATTTTAACAGGCAAACAGACCATGCTGGCAACCTTGTGTGGCTGTAGTTACAACCAATGTGTTATACAACTGCAGAAACAAAATGCATACATATATAGTACTCACTTTTGGTAATAGATCTAATTAAGTTCCACCATAAACAAACAGGACCTGCATTTCTTCGTAAAGATGTTGAAATTCAAATCACGCCTTATTCATTTATAGCTATTCTAACTATTTGAATACACAGAATATGAGATATAAGTATACAGTATGTATGTATGAACTACTAAAGGCTGTTTGCTTAAGTTTACTTTCCAACCTTTCCTGTGAGTCCATTAAACATGTAAAGTAAACATTTATGCATATTAATGCAAATTGAGCTTCACAATGAACTGTAATGATCCCCAACATACTGCACGTACCACACACCTACAGACCAAACAGGCTTTTATTCACCCACTGACTGTAACGATCATGCACAGGTCAAAGTGTAATTGCCCTGATTTCCAGCATTATTAAACCAACCAATATAACAGTGAAACCACATGGTTTCTTTACAATGAATTTGAGCCAATAGAAGCAAATGTTAAAATGTGTTATATGCAGTGGTGGATGGTAATGAAGTAAAAGTAGTGAAGTACTGTATTTTTTTTTAGTATCTGTGCTCAACTTCAATACATTTTACAGTGGATACTTTTTACTTTTACTTCACTACATTTGACAGCAGGTATCTGTGCTTTCTACTCCCCTACATTTTAAAAGTAAAAAGTACTTGAGGGATTATTTTTACCATGTTCGTGGTAACATCCTGACGGAAGTTTTTGAGTTCAAGCTTCAGGTTTAAGCAAACAAAAATAAATACACAAAATTCATGAAAATTTGATTCGTATTGTTACTGTTGGCCAAAATTTGCATAATTTTCCATCAAAATCACTACATGTAACACTTAAACAAATTAA
Organism: Periophthalmus magnuspinnatus; assembly: GCF_009829125.3. Classification (NCBI taxonomy): domain Eukaryota; kingdom Metazoa; phylum Chordata; class Actinopteri; order Gobiiformes; family Gobiidae; genus Periophthalmus; species Periophthalmus magnuspinnatus. Next base: position 22,240,516 of record NC_047146.1, read on the forward strand.
CAGTTTTGTGACATACTTTTACTCTTAAAGTACATTTTTAAACAGGTACTTTCACTTAAGTAGATTTTTTCATGTGATATTTTTACTACTTGAGTAACGTTTTACTTTTGTATCTGTACTTTTACTTAAGTAACAAAACTGCATACAGTGGTCCCTCATGTATCGCGGGAGTTACGTTCTAAAAATAACCCGCAATAGGCGAAATCCGCAAAGTAGTTAGCTTTATTTTTTACAATTATTATATGTTTTAAGGCTGTAAAACCCCTCACCACACACTTTATACACTTTTCTCAGACAGGCATTAACATTTTCTCACATTTCTCTCTTGTTTAATTAATTAATAGTGACTCACGTGAAACAGGGAGACGGCGAAGGATGAACCGCGATATAGCGAGGGACCACTGTACTTCATCCACCACTGGTTTTATGTGTCAACTCTGCACCGAAGTTTCCAAACTTGCCCTAAGTCTTTATGCTGACTGGTTTTTACATAGATTTCCCTGTTGAGTTTTACAGTGCGCAGCCATCTCTGCCGTGCTCATTTCTGTGAGCTGAACCCAGTGACCTGCCTGTCTGCCGCCTGGGGTCGGCCCTGTTCACCTGTCTCTGCACTTTCACATAGCGACACAGGGGATTCCCAATCACATAACAAATCTGTCTCAGTATTTATGATCTGTACGCTGTAAAACTTAACTAATTTGGTGAAATACATGCCATTGCCCCATTACCCAGGAAAAAAAAAAGGGCCGTATTGCGGTGTGGTCATTCGTAAGCAGCATTAACATTTAAATACACCTCTAATATGAGCAGATTTATTCAGAGCGTGATCTAAAGTTGTTAAAACTTCTTCCAGTTTTCATTAGCTTTTTTAGCTAAACATGTTCCTCAAAGTTGACAGCATAACTCACTCCATCAACAATACAAAATGTTAAGATGATAATACCTGTGATTACCAGGATGACTAACGACTCAATTTACCGTTGGTTTTTAAGCCTAAATAATCCTGTCATTTTTAGATGGGCATTTTGAAATCACTATAATGACAGTATTTTATTCTGTATCAAAACTGAAGACAATTATATGTAACTACTGCCTTCATCAGATGTATAATTTAAGAGGCAGTCCTATTGGAAAGCATTGCAACATTTTCAGAATCCATTCCTCTGTATTGTTTATCTGGCACACTCCTCTTAAGTATGTTGTGATGGAGCAGTTATTCCACTCCAGCATGACCACACACGCTCTTATTAGAGTTGTAGAAGCCAGCAGAGATTTGTGCCTTATGTAAGCCGTTTTGCCTCAAGCCGCCGGTACAGTAAGTTGAGTGTGTGCAGCAGATAATAGTTGGAAATATGCCCACACATTTTGTCTGTTCTCAGCATCATGGCCAACCTGTGAAAACTATCTCTCTTGTTCTTGGCCTGTGAAAAAAGTAATTAGATATATATTTGACAACCATTTTTTCAAACTTTCATTGGGTGTCACCTATCAACTGTCATGTAGGAGTTGTCTGTGGTTTGACACTATGTACACTTTCATTTTGATTGGCAGTTACGGTGTAGTTAAACAGGATCAACTGGAAATGCCTTTTGATTTTAAAGCAGGTCTATTATGCAAAATCGACTTTTCAAAGCTTTTAACCGTGTTAGGGTTGTTTCTAGTTCAATTCAATTCAAGTTATTTTTGTAAAGTCCAAAATCACAACAGCACTTGCCTCTTAGGGCTGAACATGAGAATTGATTTAACCAACAGAAAGTTAGAGAATCAACAATGAAGCAGAAACAGACAAGCAAATTAATCAAATGGATAACTGTCCCATAACATCCTCTGACTCTCCTTCTCGGCAAGGAAAAACTAAAAACAAACAGTGGGAAAAAGAGAAACCTCGAGGAGAACCATAGTGAAAGAGAGATCCACTCAAATGAACAGACAGCTGCAGATGTGTCCAGGACTATTGCACATCCATTAAAGATAGATTTCAAGTCTGTAGGACCAGAGCCCTCTCACGGGAGACTTATCCACGGTAGAGTTGGAGCCATCCTTGCCAGGTATTGGGTCATCCAGGGAGGGTTCAATAACAGGATCCAAAACATAGTATTTGTTGTACTTGTATTTGGAGTGATTTATGCTTTATGTTTGAGCAATCTTTAATGACTCATGAGGCCATTTTGCCAGTGAACTCCTGTATTCACCACCTCTGGCATATGCCCACTGCTCTGTATTAAGTTTGTTCTCCAATTTTATGTTTTTAACCTGTGATACACGTAGGATTCAACAGCATTGTGTAGTCATTTTGGTAGAATACAAAAAAATATCTGTGGCTCGCTAGCGTGATGTGCCCAGAACTTTGCTACTCTTTGTTGTGATGACGTTTAGCTCCTATTGGGCACTGCAGTTTTCTAATGCGGAAGTCAGCAGATTTGTTTCCTTAAGTTGATTTAGGTGAATATTGCAATTTAAAATGATGAAATTATAACATAATCATCCAACGGTGTCATATATTACAATTATATAGAAGTCACAAGCACAATAGGTCTTCTTTAAAGTTGATATTCAAATCATGAAAGAGGAAGGTTATTTAAAAATGTGTGCAACTCTTTGGCGCATCGCTAGTATTCACATGCATGCTTTTTAGGGCATATGCACAACTTTAGAACAGCGTTTCAAACAGTGAAGTAAAACAAAGGTTGACCAATAATGCACAGCCAGTCAGCTCTCATTCCAAAGTTTTCAATCAGTAGCATGTATTTCTCACAATGGGCTGCTTCTTGGGAGGAACAAAATGTACTCATTTAGAAGAGAACATCTGGGTCATTGAACACTTGAATTGAAAGTATTGTATTGGTCAACACAGAAACCAAGATTGTTTATTAGATTTACAACAGATTTCATTTTTCAATAGTGGAAGAAATATGAATTTGAATGCATTATTATTATTATTATTATTATTATTATTATTATTATTATTATTATTATTATTATTATTATTATTATTATTATTATTATATATTTATTTTTTATTATAATTATTTTTATTTTTTTTATTTTTTGTATTTTTATTATTTGGAGTAGTAGTAGTAGAGGTAGTCGTTATCATTATTATTATCTTTATTATTATTCCTACTAATGTTACTATTATTATGAATATTTTTACAATGTAGGAACATCATCCAGTGCCACCCATGGAGCCACAGTAGTATTTCAATTTGAAATGTTGACATAGTAACTTGAACTTCTTATAACCCTTTTTGAACCTGATCCAGTATTTGTAAAACCACTAGTGCATAAATATGAAATATAGTAAGCAGCAGAAAGAAGTTCATTTGAGTTTTTTGCTGTTTGTCTTGGCTTAGTCATACTTCAGCTGGTGCACTTTTTACTTCCCACACTTTTAAAAGCCAGTCTGTATCTTTGCTGTTTTGATGTAGGTGTGACATAAAAGACGAACCCTTTGCTTGACTTCACTGCGCTGCTCATAAATGCTGTCTGTTTTTGGTAAACACTGAAGCAATAGCCGACAGTTTAAACTATTCCCATGCATAAAGTAAATGAGGTTATATACCCTGTCAAAACATACGGCAAGCCTTTTAGCTCTTGTTATTTGAAGACCCCATTTTTCTTTTTAATTATAAACGCACTTTAAAGAATGTTGATGCGTATTATCTACGTTTTCTTTTGTAAACAAGTTGACTTAAAAATACTTCAGTTTTGAGAAGTTATGAGTGCTTGTGTGCACAGTGTTTCGCATGTAAACAGTGCTGACATGCCAATTAATGCGTTTGATGAGTCTCCACAGCGGGGACGGTGACCTGACCAACACAAAGACGATACCTTCAAATGAACACACCCTGGGACTGACTGCACTGCACCAAAACATACAAGAGTTTAATTAGATAACGACAATGGAAACCGGTATTTGATTAGTTGTAGTTGCACATAGGCCTGTCACGGTAACGAATTTTGAAGTCCATCCATCTAACATATATTGAACGACAAGGCCTATTCGCACATGTAACTTGAATACAAATCTAACTAATGACATTATGATTGCGGCATGTTTTAAACCAATTGCAGTACTTACATCTGTTTCAGATTTTTATGTTAGCTCATTATCTTTGAAAATGATACCTGGCAAACGCATCCTCCTCATATGCAGCAACAAAACATAAATCAAAATGACAAACTGTGACACAGGGCGTGATCGCAGTTGTGAAAACACGCACATTATATTGAATACAAAATTGGCAGTTCAAACTATATCGATGTTATCTTTCAATTTAGAAGAATATATTGTTAGCCTCGTAGCATTCCTGTGTTTTTTCGGCATTTTTCAAGGTTATGCAGTACAAAAATAAATTGCGTAAGTCAATAAGATGATTGGGCTCTTTTTTTCTGTTTTGTTTTTGTTTGTTTCTTTCGCTGTAACAAATGTTCTCATTGACCGAGGACGGAGCCAATGTCATGATGCAGCCGGGTCTGGAGAGTAGAATTTGCCCCGAATTGCTTAGTAGTTATGCGAAAAAGAAGCCAGCGATATACTCATCAAAACGTTTATAGACCCAAAGGAATCAAACGTATTTACGAAAGGACACAGGAAACAAGGATTCAAACAGGTGGTGTTTATTTTTATATGGCTTCGGAAAAAAACCCTTAGTAAACCCCGTGTCCAACCAAAAGAACAAAGTAACAAAGAAAAGGGACCATGGTGAGCCGGCCAACGTAAAATAAGGGCGGTGCGCTGTCCCTACGCTAACAAAAAACACAACCCATAAACCTTCCCTACAGAAAATAAATAATGAAAACAAGACATCCGGACTCACCAGGCCAAACAAAAAATAGCTAAGCTTAAGAGTGTAGAGAGTAGAGTAGAATTTGCCCCAAATGGCTTAGTAGTTATGCAAAAAAGCCAGCGATATACTCAAAATATACGTCAAGAACCCACACATTCACACACACATTCACACACCAGTGGACACAGACACTGGGGGCGAGGAGGTTTAAGTGTCTTGCCCAAGGACACAACGACAGCATTCACCTGTGGCAGCTTGAATTACACCGCCAAGGATATGACGGCTCAACCTGTGATGTTTACGTCGAAAGCGGGGTTCAAACCGCCATCCTTCAGATCAGTCAACAAACGCTTTACCAACTGAGCTTTGGCCAGTCTCTTTAATTGTGTCCATAATTACTCACATAGTTTGATTAAGGTTTACAAAAGTGTCTGCATCAGCAAAGACTAATTTGGGTCACATAAAAGTCACAAGTTTTCCCATTCAAAATAAGACAGGCAAACATTACGCAACCTCTCTCCCATTTAATAATAAACCAGTCTTATTTAATCATGAGACTGATAGTCCCAGATGTCACGGGAAGAGTAGCGCCCATAAAATGTTAATATGCGTGTAAAAACAGTGCATGTAAATATGAATATTAATGCCTCACTCACAACAGTAGAGTGACAGCATCAGAGGCGCTGCAGTTAAATGTACATCTGGAGGGGAACAGGTCTTGTATTTCTGTATTATGTGCCCAAACAGTGAGCAGAGCACCCAGAGCTGCAGTGACAGGCCGAAGATGGTGTGTGTAATTGACAGTGTTTCTATGGGCTGTGATGGATTGCCTGATTAGGGACCCTGGCACTACAGCCGATCACAGATGGCAAATTAAACAGTGGACAGATGCCCCCCAGGCCCCCAAAGCACCCTCCCCTCTGCCCCGCTGCCCCCTCTTCTGCTCAGAACTAACCTCTCTATGTCCGCACTGTGTTAACCTCTCAGCCTCAATGATATGGGAGCAATCTGAGTATTTATTTATCCTCATCATCATCAAGGCACAGCTTTTAGAACTCACACATTCAATAGGTGAATGAATGAAGGTGAATTTACCCCTGAATTTCACACTAGCCAGTGAATCTTCTTTAGTCCTTCTGAGTAACTTTCCCCTGTATATGAGAGAGAAGCACTAGAATATAAATAAACATAAATCAATTCTACATCCAGTGTGTACTCCAAGGATTTTACATGAAGAAATGGGTGAAGTGTCTTGCCCAAGGACACAACAACAGAATACATTAGCCTCCAACTTTTGGATCAGTGTACGAACGTTGATAATTGCAAACATTGTCATGACCTGCAGTATACAGACTCTAAAACACAGTTCACAACAATGTTTTCTAACAAAGACAGCACCATTATTGTATCAAATTGCAAAAAATAAAAATAAAAAAAAGAAAGAAAAAGAAAAAACTTTTGAAATTTTGATTAATATACTGTTAACTACTGAAATAGTAATAAATTATACTATAAATTATAGCCCTACGATCAACTGAGCCCATTGAGAGAGGAAAAGTGGTAGTAAGCAGCAGTGATGGAAGAAATACTCAATTTTGTAACTTAAAGTATATGTAAATACTCAAGTTAAAGTAAAAGTATCACATAAAAACTATCTACTATCATCTACTTAAGTAACAATATAAAAGTACCCCTTTAAAAATGTACTTAAAGAGTAAAAAGTAAAAGTATTTTCTGTAGATTTCGAGCTCTGATGAAGCTTCAAATGTTGTGATTTTGATAAACATTTGTGCTGAATTTAGATTTTTTTTTCCTAGGTGTTTTTATTTGCATATTTTTGTTTGCTCAAACTACAAATGTGTTGGAAAAAAAAAAAAAAACCCACAGCCTTTTCAGCAGATCTCAGACAATAATTAAAATACTTTGACTCTTCAGTCTAGTTAAAAAATGCAGTGGAGTAGAAAATATACCTGCTCTCAAATGTAGTGAAGTAAAAGTATCCACTGAAAATGTATACTTAAGTACAGTAAGTAGGTCACATCACTGGTACACAGAGATAAAACATACACACAAAAACACGAAACAGCCAAAAACTTAAATGCCCGCTATATTTAACAAAGTCATTCCAGCCCATTTAAACAACATCCTTTTTGTCAGGTCCAGGTGCCTTGACTTTATCCACACGTGTCTCGCCGCTGCACATGAAGAGCTTTTAACCACGGCCAGCACATCGCTAATGCGCGTCTACCGCAGATGCTTCATCTCGACAAATCACAAGGGCCTTCCATCGTGAGCATTACAATCCCGCCTCACATCAGGACTACACATGTACTCCGAAAGGGAACACAAGTTTTCTCTGGTCTGTTATGGGTAAGGCCTGGGCGGTGAAAGGCTCTGGGGCAATGCGACGGGCTAAGTACTCGCGCACCGAAAAAGTAGGCCTACGTTCTAATGCCCGCCTAATCAAGCTTTGATGCGCTCCCTCGCCTCGTAGCTCTGCGCCTTTGGAGTTTTTTTCATCCCTTTCTTCAGTCTTGTGGATCTCTGCTGTTCGACCAATTACCCTCACGCATGTCTTTGTTTTATCTCGCCTGGATGCGTCTCTCATATTTTGCTTTTTCCCGGGGAGCTTTGGTGGTCTAAATGGTCCTAGTAGGAATAGTGACTGTGAACATTTTGTTTCTATTTTCTACTATCAAATCAATAGTGCATCTCCAACAAATATGTAACGGTTTGAGCATATTTGTGTGTTGTATTTGAACCATTGGAATTGTGAAATCTGTTGGCTTGTTGTGAATTAGAAACTGGTGTACTGTGAAATTTTGTGCATGATTTGGAAGTGGGTAGTTACTGGAGGTTGGAGCACTTTTGGACTGGTGTAATGGACTGGGTGAATAGGCCAGAATGGTTCCTGGAACAAACAATTACCGACAATTATAATGGTCTCTGATATTTTATTTATTTACCTGATTGTTCAACAAATATTTCCTGCATTTTTTCTAAATCTAGAGAAGAAACAGCAAAACACAAAGTTTATATCGGTCAACTGGACAAATTGTTGTAGAATTGAAGATGTTTCGCTATACTGAAACTGTAAACAGCTATTGTCTCCAGTTTCAGCCATAAGGACCCTATTCAGGCTGTAATGGCCGCCTATTGTTCCCTTTGTTCCTGTTTGTTTTGGGTCTGAGGATGGAGTTACAGATCGGTGAGAGATGATGTCTCAGGCCCCCATTCCTGTTTAAGGAAGGATTGTCTTTCCTAACAAAAATAGCTTCTTTATCTCCCCTCTCAAACCATTTCTTTTCTCTGGCTCAGATCTGAACCTCACCATCTTCAAAGGAGTGGTTAGTGTCTTTGAGATGGAGATGTACGGCAGACTGTGGCCCTGAGGAGGTGTGGGAACATTCTCTTATGGAGTGGCTGATACGTTTCTCTAATGTTCCACTCACTACACTCTTCACTACACTGAATGGAATAGACAAGAGAAGAAATGGAAATACTATGCAACTATCTCACTTTTCTGGTGGAAGTCATCTGTAACTTTCCACAATATGGCATTAAACTCATCCATCTCCATGAAGTCGATCAGTTATGTTTAATTTTAATTTGTGTTTTTGTCCCTATGTACACTTTTTGTAAGAAATCCAAGTTTTATAAATGAAACCAATGATCTGTGTAGACATTTTTATATATCACTTTTCCACCTTCGAGACACTCAAAGCGGTTTACATCAAGGAACCACTCACCCGTTCATGCACACATTCACGCAGACACAGGGGGCAAGGCGGGTTAAGTGTCTTGCCCAAGGACACGACAACAGCATTCATCTGTGTGAGCAGGAATCACACCTCCAACCTGTGGGTCAGTAGATCTGACTGCTCAACCAGTGATGTTTACGCCGAGAGTGGGATTTGAACTGCCAACTTTCGAGTCAGTGGACAAACACAAGCTAGTGTCTCCCCATACATATGTAGGTTTCTATAATATTACTTCACCAAAGATTTAGTTTTTGTTTTAGTTGTTGATGGTGGTTGATACTCCATTTTGTTACTTGTTAACGTAAAAAGACAGTAGTTTACTTTAATGTCGAGGTCCGTGACTGTATCTCGACAATACACATATTTGCTCGCCCTATACTTCACATTGTCCCGTCCCATGCCACAATCACCCGCTTTGTTTTATCTCGCTTGAATGCACCACTTTTAATTTTCTTCTGAACCTCTCCTCCGTCTCCGTCTAAATGGCCTCTTCTCTTCTCGGCAAATGGAAAAAGACGTATTAACGCTATTCCGCTAATGCTTTTTACCTATGTGTGGCGACAAGCTAGGCCCACCGCGCCGCTAAAGTGTACTGCTGACGCTCCAATGGGTCGGAAAGCGTTACATCCAGTCCGAGGAGCAAGTGCATGATGCAGATGGGAGGCGGGAGCACTTGTCATGTCTTAGGCTTTCGTGAGTGCCCTTTTGTAAATGCCACAGACAATGATGTGTAGGAGTGAACGGGTGCCTTCATCTCCATCTACATGCCTGACCAAGCTCGCTGCTGCACTGTGTCAAGCTCTGAACTCTCGCCGAAATGGGCTTTGTAATCCAATGATATCTTGTCAGCTCAAATCTGGCCCTTGTAATGTGAAGAGGGGTGTTTTTCTTATTGGGATAACGTCGAGAGGAAATATTGGGGAAGCTTTGATTTGCAGAGGAAGAGACGTGGGGGTAATGGATCATGCTGGAGAAATAAGTGGTGGACTGTTTGACATGGACAAATCAAATTCTTAAGGAGTTAGAGAGCTATGTGTAAAGTGTAAATAAAGCAGGAAGTGTCTATAAAAACTTAACTGTTTCTCAACTTAATAAACTTGTACTATGCAAAGTTTTTACTACACCTGCTTGACTTTTAACCATAGACTGTCAAACTGTAAGCTGACTGTAAAGAAGTGGACATAGGGAGTGTGACAAATAAAAATACCAGGATCATGTAGAGCGGGTTAATACAAACATTTGAAGACCAAAATGACGAGTCTGATAGCAGCAGTTACAGAGAGGGGTGACGTTTTTTTCAATAGAAAGTGAATTGGAGCCAGAGTTGACCTGGAAGCACAATGATACTCACTTCCTGTTTGGAAAGTGGCAGCTAGCAGGTTAGCTATGTCCATATATATATATATATATATATATATATATATATATATATATATATATATATATATATATATATACAGTATGCTTTTAACAAACTAATTCCCACAGAGACCAGCAAGTGACGAGAAAGAAAAAACAAACTAATTTGATGTTTTTTTGTTGTTGTTTTTTTTCAGCAATAAAACACATGCCACTAAATAAATGCAACATAGATAAATTTAAACTAATAATCTGGGACATTTTCAGTCTCCATGAAGCCTAGGAGGCAGATAACCTTAAGTTACATACTGCACCTTTAAAAAAATTTCATAATGTAACCTAATGAATCCTATGAAAACAAGTCATAGAACATATTACAACAGAACATATTCACATATATGATCTTTTTTTTTGTCTGTCCCTCCCAGTATATACACCCACACAGACTTTTTCTTGTTACACTTTTGTTTCTCTGTTGTCACATCCCTCTCCTCTGTGCATCTTGTCATTGCCAGGATCGATCTGTAGGTTAATCCAAATAGTTGTGGAGCTGCAGTGTCTGTGTACACACCAAAGTACACATGCGAGCAGTGATGCAGGCGGGGATAGGGCCCAAAGCCCGTCTCTAAGTGGGCCGTGAGGGATCCAAGCTGCCACAAGCTGCTTATGGCCACTGTGTGCTCAGGAAATATGCAGGATTTGTCCGTGTGCATGAGTAAGTCTCTCCACTCCTCTGGTCTCATCTCACAACTTTTGTATTTATTTTTTTTTGTCTTGTTTTAAGTTTGGGTCTACTTCCTGGTCAATAAGTTTATAAGTAAGAACTGCTTAGAAAGTGTCTACAGGGAATGAAAGGACAACTCTTCTTATATTCCAAAGATATATTTGGTTTTGATGTAATGTCAGCTCTTCTGAATGGCTCTTGAATGCGAACGGTCGGATCTGGATCTCATTTTTTAGAAGAGCCGAATCTTTTTCTTTCTAATTTGTATGCATTTTTTTACTGATTAACACTAAACTGACTCAGTAGAGAGGCAAAGCAGATGACGTGAGTGACAGATTTGTGCACAAAAAACATATTTATGCAGCGGAAAGTCCTATCACTAGTTTTGATTTGTTACTTGCTATGGCAACGGTGCAAATTCACTCTGAAACCAATTGACAATGAACTTTTTTGTCAGTAAACAGAGGCATACAACTGCAAAAATAGCCAAATCTGGACAAATCTAGTATCTGATTTGAAAATTGTCTCGTTAAGATACAAAAAAAAAAAAAAAAAGTGTATGTATCGCCATCTGAAATGTGCAATTCAACAAGCCTTGTCCAGAGTTTACCCACCAAAAAAATACATTTATACATTTGAATCAGAGTGTTTGTCATGCCATTTATTCCCCTTGACCTAATATTATAAGCTAACATTTATTTTACATGCTGTGGGCTGTCTGATCACTTTAAATCCGCAGACATTTCAACTGATTCACACCTTATAAATAGACATGTACCGGTTGCGCGCCTGCCACAACTTTAGATTCCAAAATAAGCCAGCTGGTTTATTTCTGAAATCCAAACTTTGCATGTCTCAAAGTACATCCACCCAGCCTTCCTACAAGTTTGTCTCCGCTTCTCTTCACCTGGATCACTGCGGGCATGTCCTGATGTTGCAGTGGATTGCGCATCACCTCCCACCTGCCTCTGCTGTACATTTTCATATTTGGAGTGTGTATAGACAGGTGCTACATCAGCCCCTAAACGTTGGTTATTTTTGCTTTTGGCCCAGCTCAATCTTTATACACAGCTCTTGAGTCTTTTTTCTGCACTTTTCTACTGACTTTCATCTGGTGACTCCATGGAATTGATTTCTAGCTGCCTGTCTGCTGCTTTTGTGAGTACGTACCAAACCGTCAAGAGCCGAAAAGGAGAGATAGAAAGGCCCTATTTTTTTCCTTAAAGAGTTTTTTTTTTTTTTTCCTTTTTTGCTAACCCGTCAGTTTGGGTTGAGAACAGACAGAATATGTGGGCACAGATGCATCAGGTTGGGTCTAGCCGCTTTAGCAGGAGAATGCCGAGTGAGAAGGATAACCTTTGACCTCCACAATCAATTTAGCTGCAGAAGGCGTAGCTGAAACCCAGGCGCACTAAATGGTAACGCAGGGCCCCTGACATTGGGGAAAAATAGCAGCATGCAGCAGTGGGAGATACAAACATCTTTTGTCAGCCCGTCCAAAGTTTCCTGTTTCATCTAGTGTAGGCTCAGTACTTCAGGGATATCACTGCATTTGCTTTGGACTTCTGAAGGCAAAATTGCTTTATAGTTTTTAGGAGTTAGAATGAGCTGACTTTGCCGTTTTTCTCCGTTATTTGTGCACCTGTCAGCTGTTTGAGAATGTTCATCACATGCGTTTGTTTTGTCCATGTTATAATGGCTGGTCCAAGCTCAAAGGGCGTGTAATTTGCTTGGAATGAGAAGTAATCTGGAATCTCAGGTAATGAAGGTAGAAATTAAGTTAAATCGTCAAATTGTGAGTTGAAGCAATTATCAGATTTTTATGGGAAAATCTTGTGGTAGTTTAGACCTCTACGAGCACATTCTGAAATACACTGGATTCTTGTATTAGTAGAAAAAAATGCGGTTAGATTTGAATTTGTTCATCTCTACTTTTACGATTATATTGTTTCCTGAATAACACCCATTATTGATTAACCTATCGTGTTGACATCCTACAGCTTTTTCTTACCACTTCTCGAATACTCCATTGTTAGTTCACTTTATAAAGTTGATGTGAGGACAGTCCTGTCTTGGCCCTGGCTCGGTAAGTGAGTGTGAACCACCATTAAAGGCTCTGAACGAACGATGGTGCGATAGTTTAAGGAGTCCCTGGACTTAATCAATAACAGCTTCAGGCCTAAAAGCACAAGAAAACACAACCAGCACCGGAGTGGCCCGAGTGTGTTCAGTTCACATAAAATGAAAAGTGTCTTTGTAGAGATCATATTCGATTCGTGAGGAGGTTGATGTGTGAGAATAAAAAGCAAAGTATTGGAGTGTGAGAAAACTGTAGAGGCTGGTACACTGTACTAGGTTTCCAGTGATTAAATTCATTGTGTTTGGTGTAGCCCACTTGCTGTTTTCCCTCAGGTGTGACTCTAATAGTTTTGAGGAGAAAAACGCTGGTCGAACAACACAATGTAACTTTAGCTCGCTGCCTCACCGTCTAACACTGAATATATTTTTCACTATCTCTTCATCTATAGAAGGATCAACTGCATGAGGTAAAATTACAATATGTATTAGTTCAATATGTGATGTTATTAGCATGGGGACAAAAAGACATTTGCATTAAAGTAACGCTGTAGCTGATTTTTACGGTTTTAAAAACGTTATAAACAGAACTTGTTAATTTTACATGGTTTGCAGTAGTCCAACGTTATTCCTCATTTTGTATTCCTTCCTTATTCACTGCAATAAGTTTATAAGCACTTTTGTGAGTTTTGTCGTGATTGTAAGGCTAACAACAACATGCATGCTAATACGCACTTCCTGATTATTGACAAGACCAAAATTCTTTCTAATTAAGAGGTGCTTATACAATATACTGTATCTGTACTGCAGTGGTGGAACGTCATGAAGTAAAAGTAGTAAAGTACTGTACGTAAGTAATGCATTTTGGTATCTATACTTTACTGTAGCAAATTTAAAGTGGATTCTTTTTATTTTTACTTCACTACATTTGAGAGCAGGTGTCTGTACTTTCTACTCCTCTACATCTTTGAATGGAAAAGTAAAAGTGTTTTTTTTATTATTGTTTGAGACCTGCTGAAAAGGCTGAGAGGTTTATTTTTTGACACATTCATCATTTGAGCAGAAAAAAAAAATGTTGAACAAAATTCAGCAAAATCACTACATTTGAAGCTTCATTAGATCTCAAAATCGGTGCAAAATACTTACTTTTACCATTTAAGTACATTTTTAAATAAGTACTTTAATATTTTTACTTAAGTAGATTTTTTGTGTGATATGTTTTCTTCTACTTGAGTTTTGTTTTGTTTTTTTTTTGCTCCATTATCTGTACTTTTACCTAAGTAACAACACTGATTACTTCTCCCACTGCTGCTGTGCTGGGGCAGGCCAAATTTTGCTCAAATCCATGGGAAAAAATCTAGTACAGGACCAAATATTCTGAGATCCAACGTTGTAAAAGGGTTGTTCTCTGTATATAATCTATAGCTCTCTCATTGTTTTTCTGATGTCAGTCCACTCTATTAGACATCAAACTAAGAATCTGTAAAGGTCTCATCTGGAAGAAAGGTCAACAAACCAATTTAGTGTTTGCGTTTCCCCTCTGCACACTCTATACTCATGTGTAAAACCAGACTGATCGCTTCAACAACAAAACACTTTATTTTTACACTGGCTTTTTTTTTTTTTTTTTTAATGGGAAGCTGTGTTGGTTCCAGCCTGGGACGAGAAGTACACAGACATGTTAATAAGAGCTATTAGGAGTGACATTTAATAGCACTTATGTTGTTTTGAAAGTTTCTCTGCTTTTCATGATTCATCACTGTGCATTGTAGTCTGTTCATGTTTATGTTCACTAGGAAAGTTTCAATAATGTCATAGACTGTATATATAAACAGACATACTGTAGCTAACCTGCTAGCCGGCGCGTTCCAAATAAGTGAGCATGGACGCACTTCCGGGTCACTTCACTGACTCCAATGGCTCCAATGGCTCCAATTCACTTTACATTGCAAAACTGTCGCCCCTCTCTCTATAACTGCTTCTGTCAGGCTCCTCATTTTGGTTTTAAAATGTTTATGTTGACCCACTCAACATGATCCTAGTATTTTTATTTCACTATTGTGTCTGTAAATCAAGATATGAGCATTAATAGGAGACAAATCAGGTGCCTTCTTTCCCAGAGGTTGCTCCTGGTAGCGTTAGCAGCAGGTTTGATTGACAGCGTTGCTAAGCTAAGATGGGACGCTACCTTCAACAGCCTCGCACTGGATTGGCTCTTTGGTTGCTATGATACTCGAAATTCCTAGTACGGCTCCAAATTAGCCCCTATAACTGCTAGCCTCGATAAGCTTCATTTGAGTATATTTTGAGTTAAACTGTGATTGCCATTGGTCAATACACTTAAAGTTGCACTGTGTAACCTTTCTAGTGGGGATTTCCCATTATTGCTTTGCCAAGTTCCACACTATGGCTTTAATTATTAATCTACAACTTATTTCATTTGAGGTGGTTTTATTGCTCAAAAATAGCTTGAAAAACATTGAATTCTTTCTGTGAGTGGGACTGCCTCTCCACAGATCTGAGCTGACACTTGGCCTGGTGGTGTCAGCGGCTCGTTTCCATGTAGTTGAATACGTTTAATACCGTTCTGAGGAGATGTTACTGTCAAACAACATCATCTTGATAAAGACAAGACGCCTAAAAAGTTACATGGTATACTTTTATCAGTATATTAGCCACAGTGCTAATCCTGTACAAGTCTTTTGCTGTGTGCTGTGCATCTTAGCGTGTTACCATGAGTTTAAAGTGTTTTGGACTAGTTTGACTGTTGCCGGGGGTGACTTTGATGCTGAACTTGTGCTCCCTGTAGTGCCACTGAAACGCTGTCATCCGGCCTCAGTGTCATGGTGTTCAGTTTGGAGTGAGATGCGACGTGTGTGTGTGTATGTGTGTGTATGTGTGTGTGGAGGGGTCATAGATGTGAGCAGCCAATGATGGGGATCGCGTTGATTGTCTGCATTTTGTTGCTCTGGTCCAGGGCCAGCTTTGTGCTTTGACTTCTACTCGACTTCTGCTCCAGATGTTCGCAGAGACAGGACGGAGTGGCCTGTGTAATATATTTGTGATCTTTTTATTCAGCGCATTCTTATATTAAGCTGCATTGTGTTTCCTTGTTTTGAATTCCCTTTAGGCTATAACATGTACTATTGAAATGTTAATAACTGCTGACCTCTGTATCAAGCCATGTGCCATTTGTCTTATTCCTTTTCTCCCCCTGAGGCTGTTGAGTAATAAACATTGCACATTCAACCAACCAGGCAGAACAATACGACCTCCAGCTTTATATATTGATGGTCTAAACATTACGTGATTGTGAAATGTGTATACGGAACCAGCATTTTACCTCCATCAGTGTTTTAAGACACATAATAATCTCTGGATAGAACCACATGATCAATCCACATTAAAACAGTTGAATTCCTTTGCATAGAATGTTCCAAACTATTGCATTGAAACATATCTATCTCCATGGAGACAAGCATATGGCAGCATCATGGTGCACTTTTAAAGGGTCCGTATTGCGCTGTTTTATGATATTTGTTATAATGTTTCCTCATCAAAAACATACCTGGAGTTGTGTTTTGTTTCATTCATGTTCAAACAAACCCTGCATATTTATCTAAGTTCTTCTCTCAAATGGAAACCACTCTGTTCCACCTTATGATGTCATGTGATAAAACAGGAAGTGCTCCGCTGTGTTTTTAAACTCCACCTTTATGAGAATCATTTGGATGATTCAGCCCTGGAATTGCCAATGTCTACTGAACAAAAGGTAAATGGTAGCTGTTAACTTGAAAACCACCACTGCATGACATCACAAGGTGGACCAGAGCATTTTGAGCTTTGGAGATGTAGACAAACTAATAAAGCATTACTCAAACATGTGTGAATGAAACAAAACACAACTCCAGATATGTTTTTGATGAGGTAACACATTCTAACATGACTTAAACCTCAGAAGAGTCCATTTTGTGTACTATAGAACCTTTGCAGTATATGGAAGTATTTCTTCATGAGTTTAATACGGGCCCTCAGATAAACAGATTTTTATAAAGATCACAGTGGAGCAGCCTGGAGCTACAAGCCGGCAGCACTTGTCTTTAACAATCTCCTCTTTACAGGTTTACTCTCTCCTCACTATTTCAATAATGTCCTTTTGACTCCCATTGACTCTGAATTGCTTTTCATTGGGCACTCTGCTCCACTCTTGGCTCTTTCCTCTCCCTGTCTTTATTGCATCTCATAAGCCACGGGGAGACGGTCCAGCTGCTGCCGTGATGCCACTCAACCCCTATGCACTCTGACAGATTCCAATTAAGTCTGAAAATGTAATGTATGAAAATTGGAAAGTAGTGCGACACAAACATGGTCCCCCGCTTTTGTTGCATTGTGCAGCCTGCCGTCAGGGGGTCTCTGGTAGGTCACTGTTTTCACTTGATTTGCTCCGTGCCTCCCACTCCCTTGACTCTTCCGCTGCACGCTGTCTCCCCTGCAGCTATTTGTTAACACTTGTAAATATGGCGACCGTTCACACATAAACCTCCATGTAAAAGGCTTTGTCAATCAGACCATCTCTGTCTTGCATATTGTGCTTATCTGTGTACTGGGCTGTGAATAAGAATTTCACAGTAGAAGTATATGAATGAATTTTGGACATTATGATTCGTGTGGCTAGCGCTATAGTCTGGATAAACAACATCTGAATGGCGCTATCTTTGGCTTTATATTTCTTTGGATTTCCCAGTCTATGGTGCTTCATATCTTTTGTTACTGTTCTTGGGGCCTACCTGCAAAGAAATAGTCAAATTAATGTAATACCTGAAGTTTAAATTGCATAAGACGTTGGAAAAATGGCTCAGATTTCATACAATCGTTAAGGTTCTTATTACTTGTCAGGCTTTATTTAACTTGAAATCAGACACTTTTCCACCTGTTTTTGATCTAAATATGTAAAATATGAATTGAATAATCCATCCTGAGCTTAAAACGTGTTCTTTTAATCAATCCTGTCTAAGTATAAATAAGATGTCCTTGTGTAACACTTTATCAGCACATTATGACAATTAGGTCTTAATAAAATGAACAGTTCTGGCACAGTAGCTTGACGGATGTCCTTGAAATTCTACCCGTCCAATTGTTGAAACTTCCAGCTTGCCTAAGAGTGAACTGGCGCCCCTCAGTCATACGGAAGGGGCCCGGAGTAGAGCCGCCGTTCCTCCACGTCGAAAGGAACCAGCTGAGATGCCTCCTGGTTGCTTTCCTGAGGAGTCTCCGGGGAAGACCTAGGACACGGTGGAGGGACTATGTCTCTCAGCTGTCCTGGGAACGCCTTGGGGTCCCACTGGAGTGTCTAGGGTGGGGAAGTGTGGGAGTCGCTGCTTAGACTGCTGCCCTCACGACCCAGCCCAGGATAAACGGAAGAAAACACTGGATGTAAAATAATAAAATGGGATATACTGTATGCATATTTCTTTTAAGCAAAATTTTGGTTGTTTTTTGTACATGCAGCAAATTTTAAACCAACAAATATCGATTCATTCTAATTTAAAAACACAATGTCAGACTTGTTGTGATCAAATATGCAGTGTTGTTCTGTAAATAACTGTAAATTTCTAAACTTTCACCATTGTTGTAAACTGGCTATAGTGGGAAGTGTGCATAAAACTACAAAATTGTCTGGGAAAACATTGAAAGTATGACAGCTGGTCCAAACTTAGCCATATGACGTGAAACTATTGTGGAGGGCAA
Organism: Periophthalmus magnuspinnatus; assembly: GCF_009829125.3. NCBI lineage: Eukaryota > Metazoa > Chordata > Actinopteri > Gobiiformes > Gobiidae > Periophthalmus > Periophthalmus magnuspinnatus. Next base: position 22,258,974 of record NC_047146.1, read on the forward strand.
AAAGGCAGTTTATCATCTTCAAAAGCATTCCACTGAGACAGCACTGAATTCAAAGCTCCATACCCTCCCTGTCCGGCTTATAAAACAGCAGACGGCCGATGTTTTTTGAAGACCGTGCATATAGATTTCCCTGTCAAGCAAAATGGACCGATAAAAGACACTTATATTTTTCACTTTTACACAATTTGAAAGGAAAATTTCAGCTTTCTGTTTGTACAAATGTTCTTTATATGCGTTCTCCCTGTTGACACAAGACAATTGAATGCCATATCAGCTGGGCCTATAGGCAGATGGTACGTAGTAGTGGAGCTGGAGCATAACCATGTAATAGTAATGATGCTGTACTCTCATCCAAAACATCTCTGGAGTATTTATGTTGTAACCATGACAACCAACGCCTTTGTGTTTTTAAAGTCCAGACCTAATGCTAATTTAAGCTCAAGCAAAATCATTTAAGGTGATATCGCCTGAACTGTAACCACTACAATCTGTCACCTTCTTGTTTCCATAGAGATGTTATTGCTTTGCCTGGAATATTCCACAGTATAGCATTCACTTATCCACTTAACCTATATATTTGATTAATACCTTGAACAGCATTGCATTTCTTTATAGATAGACACGTTCAATGCTCTACAGCGGATCATTACAGTTGCATAGTGCATCTTTAATATAATTACTATGATTATGAAACATGAACTTGATTTATGGCTATTGTATTCCTCTCCTGACGTTTTCCCTACTACTCAACATTGTTTGTGCCAGTGTTTCCATTACCATAGCCTTTTCATTACGTGTTGTTGGCGTCCTATAGGTTTCACATTGGTTCTCCTTGACAGATTTATAACTACCGCACAACATTGGAAAGATAAAATACCAGTTTGGGGCAGGAACTTGTCGGCATATCTCTGTTTAATTCTCTTTTTGTCTGCTCTTTGATTTTCACTCAATATCCCTTTTTACTTTTAACCTCTCTTCTGTCTTGTGCAGTCTCGCAGCTAGATAATATTTCTTTCCCGTATCTTTACGTTTCTATCGGAGACGACCCATGAACTCCATCACCAGAATGAGAAAACTGTATCTCCACGTAGACGGGCTGTTATTTTGGCCACAAGTGCTTCAACGTAATGTGTGGTCTGGCCTCCATGAGATGTAGTGCTCAACAAGCCATTAATCTCCCCTACGCACACATACACACACACACGTTCACACACATAGCCGGCGGACTCTGGTGTTGTTGAATGTTTCCTAAATACACATAGCAACAAAAGGCATACATGTGCTCCCTTGGCATCGCCTTTGCAGCCAGTTGACCCCTGTACCGGGAAAGCAGGTTTAGTAATGGGATCAGTGGCCACCGGCAGGCCCTTTCACCCCCAATTTCATCAATCCGGCTTTACTGTAAGTGGATGAAAGACAAGCAGGAAAGGAGAAGCAAAAGTGCAGACATGGGATACACTCATTTGAGACCTAAATTTACAATAGCTAGTGGTTTGGAGACGTTCTGAAAGAAGACTATGATTTGTAGAACATGTGGAAAGTGTTAGCTTTTACTTTGAAATTCTTCACCAACTCATCAATAAACTTGGTGAATTTGTTTTAGGTTGGTCCAATTGTTTCATTATAGTAAAAAGGCATTAAAATTTGATTGTGCATGACCTTGACTCATCTATTTTTTTCACTTCCCCCATGTAACTCCTTTTACGTTCCATGTCCTGTAATGGGGACTAGGACCAGAGGGTGAGACCACATTACACCAGTTTTAAAACCACTGCATTAGCTCCCAATGTGTTTTAGGATTGATCTTAAAGTTTTTTACTGTTTTTGTTTGGACTTTCTTATCTTTCAGAACTGCTTTTACCTCACAAACCCTCACTGACCCTGCGCTCCTCCGGCAGCAGGCTCCTAGTCACTCCCAAAGTCAGAACACACACTGCATTCTAACTATGAGTGGGCTCCGCTCTCCACAGATCTAACTTGCGACTTGCCTTGTGGTGTCACCCGCTTGTCTCCATGGAGATAGATGAATAATAACATCAATAGCATCTCCATAAGCAACTATGGGGTCCTTCCACAGAAAAGTAATATAATGCAAGTAAAATAAAAATATAAAATCTGTCAACTGGACAAAAAGGTTGTAGTGAAGACGTTTCACAGCTCTGGTTAAAATAGTGCAAATACAATAGTAAACTTTTAACTGAGATGGTTAATTTCTTGTAACATATGTATATTTTGGAAAAGGCATCTACAGCGTATCAATGTAATGTTTTTTTTTTTTTTAGTTTTTTTTCCTGGGACTGCATCAACTGTCCATAACTGTGTTCAAACTTTTATTAATTGCTGTTTTAAAAGTAGACAAGGCTGCAGATTTAGAAATGAGGAAGAGGCTCAGAGAGTGTGTGCCCCGGGGCTGTAGAAGAACATATCTCACTGATTCAACAGAGAGGCAGGCTGGCTCTCATTTTCATGTTAGCTTTAGACTTTGCTTAAAAATACATCTGACGAGCTGAAGGAACAGGCCTTCGGAGGCACTGGAAGAGAGGAACCACACCGCTTTTCATTGACAGATGTGCCCTTTCCTCACAGTAGTTACACAAGTTCTGCAAAGAGCCAGTCATAATGGAGGCATAGCAGGAGTTATATATTTTTACACCAACGCTACTCAGGCCTCCTTCCTAGCCCGTGTTACATACTATTAGAGTGGACTTGTGGTGGGCTGAAAATCCCATTTGTGAGCAGATTGGTGGCCGTGGGAATCGTGCTGTGAGACAAAGCCTTGCAAAAACACAGAGGTCACATACAAATCTAATTATAAGAGAAAAGAGCAGAGATGGAGGAGAAGAAGAGGTAAAGTTGAACAGCGCAGAGGGGGACGGCTGATTAATAATTTTTCATTTGAACTCACTGTGATTTTTTTTATTCTTTTAATTCATGTGAACCGTTTTAAGTTTAATAAGTGATCATAATAGTACAGAATAACTTTATGCTCAATGAATAAAGGCAGTATTGTAAGTGAAATGGTCACATGTGCAATTCCATACAAATAACATGACTCTGAATACATAGAAAGAGAGAAAAAGAGAGAGCAGAAATGTGGAGGGGGGTTAAAGAGGGATGGAAAGAGAGCGGGTAGAAAGAGAGATGAGGAGGGAGCAGAAAGGAGCTGAGAAAGAGGGTGAGAGAACAAAGGGATGGAAAGAGAAAGAGGGGAACTGAAGAGAGGGAAGAGAAAGAAGGAAGAGAGAGAGGAGGTAGGAAGAGATGAAAAAGGGAAAAAGAGAGGAAGGACTACTATAGTATACTTGAAGCACCGGTACAGGTTTTGTCTGATTAAATCAACACTAAAGATATCAAAAGTTACTCATTTAGTTTTCATTCTTACTTCAGTTCAGTTCTTTTTTTACTATTTTTTTTTTTTATATACATCCATTTTCTTTGGCTTATCCGGGGCCGGGTCACGGGGGTAGCAGTCTAAGCAGGGACTCCCAGACTTCCCTCACCCCAGACATATCCTCCAGCTCCTCCGGTGGGACCCCAAGGCATTCCCAGGCCAGACAAGAGACATAGTCCCTCCAGCGTGTCCTGGGTCTGCCCCGGGGCCTCCTCCCGGTGGGACATGCCCGGAACGCCTCCTTATTTTATTTAATATTTGAGTTGCCTGGGATCCAAAACATGCACTTTTCAGTTCTTTATGAAGATGTGAGTCTGGTCAGTGGTGTATTTCCCGGAGTTCAGATGGGTGTGATTGACAGTTGGACTGGCCAATCAGGAACAGGCATGGTTTGTCTGTATCAAATCAACTGTGGCTGCTTACAAGAAAAAAAGAAAGAACAAAAAAAAGCAACAACAAAAAAACATCAATAACCAATGAGCTCCTTTGTTTCGCATGCATCAAGGCTATATTTTAATGCACTTTTTGTTTGAGTCTGAATGCATAAGACAGAAGCCCTCCTAGTATTGCAACAAACATACATACATTTTTGCATGTTGACCCTGACTTTTCCCATTGCCTGATGCTGCTGTGTGCGTGCTTCATGCGTTGCTTCAGCTGTGAGCTGCAGGTTGTGGTTAAAGGAATGAAAACACTGGAGACGATATATATATCTTTTCTCTCCAAATATTATAGTGAAGCTTTGATATCTACAAGGACACCCGCCTTTCATCCTTGTTCATTTAATTGACTGCAGCTCTCAGGTCAACCTCAAGCTAGAATGATTTGTTTTTAGCTTCCTCTATATTGCCTTTTGGGGATAAAACCTTTAGAATATCTCAACTTTATGTGAGCAAAAAAAGAACATCATAGATAAACTGTTTTTGAGAAATGAATGCAATAATTAAATGAGTTGAAACCTGGAATGTTCCTCAGTATGACATTAATTAAATTACCGAGAGCAGGATTGACATTACACAGATGTGACCAGTAACTTGCCTTTCTGGCTGCCTGTTTCCAAGGCCATACTGTGGACCTACAACATCTCCATGGAAACAAGCAGGTGGCATACCCTCCAGCAGAAAGGTTACACGTAGTGCTTTTAAGATGATCTAGTTGCTTTACCTTGTTTGCAGTTTCACAAGTTTTGGCCTGCTCTGCTACTCTATCTTGTACAAACTTTTAAAGCCACCTGAGTGCTCCAGGCTGAATAATATTTGGATGAAGAAATGCTGCTCTGAGGCGTTTGATGCTGCGAGGACTTATTAAACAGACGCAGTGGACCAGAAAGAGTCCACTTTCCACTGCTGCAGGGACTCATTCAATAAGAGCCGGGACATCACAGGGACAGATGTGTGACCCCCTGTGACCTTTGACCCATGTGTCATGTGACAAGCAGTGGTTGGTGTCTGTGCTGCCACTTCCTCTTGAAGTTCTGTATTTGCAGTAGCTTCTTGGGTAGTAGCTGCAGTAGCTGTCTTGGGTCTACTTACTGACCCTTACTGAATGATAGTAAGCCATTTTGACAAGCAGATGAACAAAAAACAAAATACGAGGATACGTAAGTTGAAAATTCTCAAACATTATTTGGGCCATGTTTTGGGGGTTAGTGGAAAATAGTGCAAATAAAATGAACATTCTCTCAAATAATCCTCATTTAAAATTGATTTAAAACCCCTGAAATTGTGTTGTTTGGGAATGATGTATGCTGAAAGGTCAAGTTACTGTTACTGGTCAGATCTATGGAGAGGGGATGCATGTTTTACAAAGTCTTTAAATGGATATGTTTAATGGCATACTCTGGGACATTCCAGGCAACGCAGCAAGCAGGTAGTGTGCCTCCAACCAGTAAACTGCACCAAGTTTTCACATATTTAGCATTAGTGTACATCTTTAGACTCATGATCTACCAGCTCTAGTGTATAAAATAAAGCTTAGGGGTCTTACAAGGGGCTGTTCGTCTCATTGTGTATTCTGTAAATGTATTTTATTTATTAAATCCTGCATTGTGCTGGCTTAAGCTTTACAGACAACAGTACATGCAGCCGTTGTTCACTTTTGACATTATTCAAATACCAGAGAGGAATTTTACATGACTGCATTTCTCCTTATAGTGAGAACAGACAGCTATAATAAGCCCTCTGGAGACTAACCACTCTGCCACACCGTCCATGATGTTTCCACTGTCTCTAAAACATACAAAATAATGCATTGTGTACCAGACAGGCAGACAGGTGAGTGAGGCCTCTCCTGGTGTTTTTGGCTGTCAGCTTTTGACATTCTGTATTTAGACAACTACAATGAGGCGATACGCTGCAGGGCATTGTGGGAGTTGTAGTTCTTCCACCCCGAGTAGAGTCGGACATGACTAGGGTCAGCACATGTGTCTGCGCAGGGCTGTCTGTCAGTCTGCATCGCCGAGGACTTTTCTCATTGACGTGGCGCATTTTTTTTCACATTTCACATTCTGTTGTTTCATTGTTTCATCTGTGATTTATTGCAGACAAAACATTTGAACAACTTTTTATTCAAGAAAGCTATGGGTGACGTCACACTCACTTTGTCCACTTCTTTATACAGTGTATCTACATTACCAAAACAGAGGAAATCTACTTTTTAACTATTGTAAATGCAGGATTTTTAAACCTTGCATACGTATTAAACTACATCTCCAGTTAAGTTGCGTAGAAACATACTTTTTCTGCAATGTTTCATGGTTGTTTTTCTGTTTATCCTCAGTGCAGCTGTCAGACACCATGTTACATTATTTGAAACTCCAAGTTAGCTCCTGGCTGCACTCAAAGGCGGATTTCTTCTTCATGGTGCAAGAAGATCCCAGCTTTAACCCAGTAAACAAGTGCTTAATATACATGCTAGCACAACACCGCTATAGGCCGTTCCAGTGCAAAGTGTGACAGTAAATAAGCTCTCCATGGGGCAGAAATGTCTAATCGCCCTTGAAAAGGCTGTGTCGGAGTGCCCGGGTGCCCATGGGTGCTGCAGCTGGTGGGAGGAGGTGTCTGCGTGGGCAAGGGGCATTACTTTCGCACCATTGACTTCATTACCCCTCTCACACACCCAGCGCCAGCCTATAGTCCAAATGCCCTTGCACATCCTAATTCACTTAATTCTTTGATTATCAATTCTGACGCGTTCGGCCAGAAAGGTCAGCGCGTTCCATCGACCTTTTACCTTTAGAGATTGTGAAAGGGAAAGCATCTAAAGGCATAATGGGTTGGCATATAGGTTTTATGCAAGATGCCCTTCCTCAGATTACCCGTGTATTTTGAATTTCCACGCTAGCAATTGTATTGAATCAGTCTAAAATCCTAAATGTTTACTTTAGTTATAATATCATTAGCGGTAGTGATGGCATATGCAGCAACTTTTTCCCAATTTAAACATATACTATTTTGTTTTAAACTGTCAATTGGCATCATTTTTCATCATTCTGAAACCAATGGATAGTTGACAGTTTTATAGTAATCGGTTATAGCGTTTTTCGACCTTCAAGGCACTCAAATCGCTTTACATCAAGGAACCACTCACCCATTCGCGCACACATTCACACACCAGTGTACGCAGACACTGGGGGCGAGGTGGGTTAAGTATCTCGCCCAAGGACACAATGATAGTATTCATCTGTGGGAGCTGGACTTGCACCGTCAACCTGTGGGTCAGTGGATCGCACCGCTATGCCAATTATGTTTGTTTTTTTTTATATGTCAAGAGTGGGATTCGAACCTCCAACCTTTGTATCAGTGGACAAAAACTCTACCAACTGTATACTATAATTGGTAGTAAAGTACAAGTTATTGTGTTTGTAGTGCTGTTAGGATTATGATTGGACATGGCAGCAACTAGCTTTTATTTCTATTTGAGTAGTATTTACTTCAAATACTTTTACTCTTAGTATTACTTCTTCTATATCTGAAAGAAAGCAATGTCAGTCTTGCAGTGGGTCTCATTAAATGTTGATCGTCCATATGTTCTGGAGCATACTGTAGTGTAGTGTGGAACTGCCTCGTATTCATCCCCTATGCATATAATCGTGCCATTGGAGAATCCTTTGGTTACCGACCAGTTTGATGAGATGGAGGTTGCCATTTCGTGACCGTACACAAGTTTACCCCGAGGAGGAGCCTTTTAAACAAGGAAACAACATGACTTCTCCTCTCTGAATGGCCACAAAATCAAACAACCTCATTCTCTGATCCAAACCTCAAACTTGTACCAGACACGTTGCCTTCTGCTACTTGAAAAAAAACCTGTCATAATGTGTTGACTTACTTTCGAAGACTACTAACTTCCATCAATTGAAATGTATTATAACATAACATAATTTGCAGGGTTAATATAGTACCGAGGGGTTCCAATTACTGTCTGTGTTACAAGCTTAGACAAATGGGAGAACAAGAATGCCAGAAGAAAAAAAATCTGTGTGGGTATACAACTTTCGTAATTATGTTGTCAAAAGGCACAGCAAGTCGTAATTGCAAACTCTACATTTAATTTGAATGAATATAACTTGAGTGCTAATGATTATAATTGGTTTATTTTTATTACGGGTGGATTCATTGACTAACAAGAGTATATTTCAACTGTGCTATGAAGAGAGGGAAGCTTTTAACGTTTTAATGACATTCGCAACCAACCTTTGTCTATGGAGATGTTATTGCTTTGCTTGGATTTAGCTCCATGAGGTGAAGTAACTAGGCCAGGTTATGGATCAGATCTCTTGAGAGGCAACCAAAGAATTTTTTGAGCAATATAACCACTAATTGAATACATGCAAGATGCCATACTGTCGAACATTTAGGTCTGTCATGATAACATATTTTGAAGCATGATATATTGCTACAGAGGCCTCGATAAACAACATACTATCTTTTAAATGTTTAAAGGTTTCCCCTGACTGACAAAAGCACACGTGATTAGAGGTATTCCTGCAAGTTTGAGCAATATTTATTCTCCTACAGTCTAGACGCCATTGAAAATTCTCGTTTTCACCCTATACACACTCACTGCTCTTTACTCACTTAGTTCTGTGATTTTTTTTTTTTTTTTTAATAATTGGCACATACACAGTTGAAAAGAATTCTTTTGTTTCTAAATATTTTTATTTAATTTTTTCAGAGCATTTAGAACTACCCTTCCGACATTAATGTGAGCAAATACAGCACTGAGGAACGAACCCTCATTGTACAGTGGTACTTTGAGTCACATGGGTCAAATTCACAAACCCAGCACTGTGACGGTCGACATTTTAATAACAGAGATGCCCCGAGCGTAAATGTCATTAAAGGAATAATAAGTTGTTTTCAAAGACAGGGGGCAGTATATGATCTCCACAGACCTGACCAGTCCTTCCTGTGGGGCTATGTTAAAGAAAAGGTGTTTCTGAATAAACCTCAGACAAAAAACGACTGAAAACATAATATTATCGAGGATCAAATAAGAGACATAAGCCCGGAAACTGCTTTCAAATGTTATGCAAAGTGTGTTGGATCGGACTATTTAGTGCCAAACCGAAAATGGTGGACACTTAAAAAACATTATTTTTACTTCCCCTAGTTTAAATAGTGATAAGTTCTAGTGTAAGTGAACAATTATAACCATATATATTGCCAAAGGAAGGTTCAGTTTACCTACTGCTAAAATTTGGTGAGTATAACTTAAAAATTATAGGAGCTATTGAAGATTTAAAAGTGTCAGTGACTTTTGGACCACGCTGTACAAGTAAAATTCAGTCCATAGAGTGAGCTGTGTGATGTAATGGGCCCAAGTGCTCACATATGGAGCATGGGAGTCAGCTTGTTATGGTACTACACATGCGACTGTGTGTAAAACGCATCATCCATCATTAATACCAAATCTGCTGTCTGCTGAACTTGAGACTTTAAGTGACTCAGTGCTCTGAAAGCTGCTACGTCTGAATGCATACAGAGGGTAGTGGAGCGTCTCATGACTGGTAAATGTTGTGAATATGGTGTCCACAGAGAAAAGCTGGTGTGAGAGACAGTGACAGGTGAATACAAGTGTGTGAGCTGATGTAGTGACTCAGATGTGATGGCAGGAGTAACGCCTGGCAGTCCAAGCTGAGGTTTTCACAGCCGTAGTCCAGATCCCGGTGAGATGTGTTACTCTATATGCAAAAGTAAGCGGCACAGATCCTGACAGCTTGGCAGGGACTGTCTTTGGCAGATCAATTTGAGTAGTTTGGCTTCGTCTCTCCCTGTGTTTCCTCTAGTTTCCCCTTTTTTCATCAATCTCATTTAAGCAGTCATTTCAACCTGAGGACCAGTCAACCACCTGCTTCATAGGCAGTTTAGAAAAGAAGTTATATAAAGATAATAAAACCCAGTATTTTTACAAACTTTTGATATAATGTTTTATGTTTTTATTGTTCTTTAATTGGAGATGGGAAAACCTTTTCTTTCTTGTGTACAATAAACAAACTGCCACTATTTCCTCCTGCATTTAGTGATGTGAACGAGTCGGCTCTTTTGAACGCTTCCTTAAAGTGAAGGGTTTGATCTGGAGCAAATTTTTGAAAAGACCCGTGTATGCAATTTTTATACTGATTAACACTGAACCCACACAAGAAGAAGTAGCAGAGCAGGCAACACGGGTGAGAGCTTTGAGCACAAAAACATATTTGGCATCTTAATAACAGTTCGTTTTAAAATTATTATTATTGTAGTGTACCATTTTATTTAGACTCTACATCATTTCAAAGGGTAAACACACTCCCACTCTCAGCTTGAACCATTTCAAACACATTTAAGCCTTGGTTGTTTCTCTGTGTGATTAGTTTGTTGTTAAAATGAGCTCTCACATTGGCTTCTGTCCTATACATAAATAGTAAAAGAACGGCGCTCTGAAATGAACGGATCCAAAAGATTCGGATTCCATAAAAGAGCCGAAAGTCACATCACTAACTGCATTACCAAAGTCACTGAGAGTCTAAAACCCTACAACTTCCTTGAAAAAAGTAAAAGTGCTAACTATGAACATCTGTAAATCAACGGCATTATCACAAGAGTGCTCATTTCCATCTGTAATCTGTAATGCACCACAGCATCTCACATATCATTATATCTGTCTTCAATTATGCCCAAAGAGCCATCTCCAGATCTGATACACAATAGTATAGCTAAGGGATTCGCCTATTGTGCATTGTGTTTAGCTTACAATAGCTTTATTATTAGTCCAATGAGGTTCATCTGGTCCGTTACACTGTCTGTTCATTTATTTTAATAGATTCTTTTTCCAGACCAAAGCTAAGTTTGTTTTTATACCTGACACTTTCGACTGTTCAATATCGACTGCTCCTGAGAGTGGTCATGTGATCTTGCTGTGACGTGTCCGGTCAGGTGATTTAAACAAGTTTCCACCATAGACTGTACAAAGAAGTGGACTAAGAAGTGTGACATCGCCTGTAGCGTTCAGCTCCAGCCAAATGAAGTTCAACGAGGCCATGTTTGCAATTCTGATCTCGAGTATCATAGCAACCAAAGAGCCAATCCAAAGTGAGGCTGATGGAAGTCCTAACGCTCAGGGCGACCTCATGGAAGGAAGGCGCCTGATTCGACTGTTATTAATGTGCATATCTTGATTTACAGACACAATAGCGAAATGAAAATGAAATGAAAAATTCCAGGATCATGTAGAGCGGGTTAATATGAACATTTTAAGACCAAAATGATGATGCTCACTGCAGCAGTTACAGAGAGAGGGCTGATAATTTTTCATTATAAAGTGAAATACAGGAAGCACGTCCATGATCACTTCCTATCTGGATCACAGCGGCGAGCAGGTTAGCGATGTCCATTTATATATACAGTCTATGGTTTCCACACTGTCTTCGTATCGGTGGCAGCAGGACGACAGCACCATCTGCAGTCCGACATCTTCAGGACAGTATCCCAGGTGTGTGAGAGTTAAAAGGCCCCCTCGTCCCAGAAAGTGTCAGGTATGAAAACAAACTAAACCTTGAAAAAATAATCTATTCAAATAAATAGCATTATCATTATTTTCGGTAGCACTAAAATATAGTCGGGGACTTACTAGGTACTTACAGTGGTAGTTAGTAGATACTTTACTGGTAATTACGGTGGTACCTACAGTGGTAGTTACTGGGGTAGTTACTGTGGTACTTGAGGTGGTACCTTGGCTGGTGCTTATAGTGATACTTACTGATATATGCTGTATAACTAATAGCGGTACTTTGTGGAACTTACAGTGGTACTTATAGTGGTGCAAGAAGTGATATTTGCACTAATAATTACTGGCACTTATAGCAATATGTCATATTAAGTGAATGATTAATTATAGTGTTAGTTACAATGGTATTTATTGAGGGGTATAGTGATACTGTATAGTGGTGGTGTTATTGCAGTTAATATAATAGACAATATTAAAGCATATGTTGTTATTAGACATATGAATCTTTGATTTCATTATATGTTAATTGAAAAGACACAATCCAAAACATAGTGAGAACACAAACACTTTATTATCACAAATTTCACATTAATACAACAATCAGATTGAAAAGGAATTTCCAATAATAACACAAACAAATAAATTAAACTTTTTAAATGTACATGACAGTGATACATACCGGTAACAATCAATACTTTAAATGGCGCTTGATTGCGTTCCATGGTACTTACTGGTAATTACTGTGGTAGTTAATAGTGATACCAGACTATATTTTAAAACGAGACATTATTGTACTGGCACTAGTAATCACTGGTACTATCTATAGTACTTACTGCAGTTTGTACTGGTTATTATTGTAAAATTAACACCAAGACCGGAGTGTATTTTAAAGCGAGACCTTATTGTTATTTTCATATTTAAGATTAAAATTAAAACAACAGTAATCCATCAACATACAACTAAAGAAACATGTGTGACAGGTAACGTTCTTACGGTACTTAAATTAAATTTTGATGCCAGGGAATAGGCTCCATACTTGATACCAATTTCAATACCATAATAATTATCAACAATGCTCTCTTTTTGAAATTCTAAAACTTTTTTCGACTGGTTGATTATTATGTGATTTGTAATACTTCAGACAGCATAGTAAAAGAAAAATTCTATTCTGTCAACTGGACAAAAAGTTATTTGAGTGAAGATGTTTACAAGTTCTGGTCAGATTACTGGTGAACGCTGCCTTATTTACCAACTGAAGAAGTGGCTTGGATGAGCAGCGAAATATCCTCACTCAAATAACTTTTTGTCCAGCTGACAGAATTGAATTTTTCTTTTACTATAAATCATACCTGGACGAATGAGGGATTACACGGACAACTTTTGACAACGATGAAGTGGTAGACCTTCCTTTATAAGTGCATGTGTATCATATCCATCAGTTACACAGCAGACCCAAGCAAACAGGCACACGGCGATGCAAACACCATGTTGAACAGTTACTCTGCGTCCCTGACCAGTTATGCTTCTTGACACATAATTTGATTTTAATGAACAACGAGTCACAGAGAATGAGGCTCAGAAAGGCCCTTCCATCAGGGTCCATCTGCAGAGCGACGCTAATGAAGAGCCTGTCTCTCAGCACCTGTACAGAGAACACAGAGAGAACGCTGGTTTAGAGAGGCTCACATGTCCTCTTCAAACTGCATTATTAAAGCCTGGAGAGAAATGTATATACGACTAGAATGTTGATAATGCTAATAATGGTTTTGATGATGATGATATGAGGATTTTTATTTTTTATTTTTTTTATTTTACTATAATTAGCGTAGTTACATTTCTCATGAATGTCATACACAGTCTAGCAATTAATGAATGACTGTCATGAACGGAGTATAAGTAGTAAAAATCTGTACTTAAGATGAGTCTCTTATATCTGTACAATGGATAGTTTTTACTTTTATTTCATTACATTTGAGAGCAGGTATCTGTACTTTCTACTCCACTACATTTTTGACCTGGACAGAAAAGTAAATAGTACTTTGTACATCAATTTAAGGGGTTACCTTCCTGAATAAAGGTTTTGAGTTCAAGCCTCAACTTTGTGCAAAACAAAAATTCATGAAGAAAAAAAACTAAGACATTGATTTGTATTGCTACTGTTGACCAAAATATGTATTTGTTTTTAAGTCAATATCACTACATTTAACACTAAACCTTGTACTTTTAAAGTGCATTTTTAAACGGTACTTAAATACTTTTACTTTAATCGATTTCTTCATGGGATACTTTTACTTGAGTAACTTTTTACCTCTGTATCTTTCACTTAAGCAACAAAATACTAAATACTTCATCCACCACTGCTTAAAACTTTAACCACCAATACAAACACACATGTAAACTATAATTCTATATCAAAACAGAAGTGATATTTAATTTTGAATACCCGTTGCAAAGTGCTATCACACCCCTATTTTATTTTATTAATTTTAAAATTTTTTTGTAGAATTTCTCTGGTTAGTAATGAGTAAAATATATTCAGGTGTCCCGAATCCCCCAGTGTTAAAGTATCTGTGTTTGCTGCTGCATTTGTCTGGCCACATTAGAACACAACCACTGCTCTGTAATTGACTTTGATTCCACGAACAAGCCGAGGCCTTATTGAGCTGGCGACTTACAGTCAGTATCAATGTTATCAGAGTGCTCCAGGTGAGGAAGACGTACTCTACAAATCAGGTGTGACACTATCTCTCCATCATCAGCTCTTCTCCTTTTACCTGCCCATCGACCAGCTATTGACCGCCACAGTGGAAGAGAATCGATCCCGTTTTCGCTCTCTTCGTAACTTAACACTCTCTGTGAGCAAAAGGCAATAGCAGGAAATGAGTGATCACAAGCAAAAGAATTGGTCCGGGAGAATTAAGTGACCCAAAGGGGACTGGAGCAGAGTCTACCAAGTGTCTTATAGAAGGCTTTAAAAACGGTTAGGTCTTCTATCGTAGCTGTGTCCAGCTTTCCCATTGATTGATTCATTCATTTTTAACAGCCTATTCTCACAGGGCAAGAGAATCCCGAGCCGGTTGTGGGGGGTGGACCTTGGACAATTATCATGAGTTAATTGTAGGGTTGACATATGCAGTCAGTCAATATGTCCCATGGGTGGTTTTAAAGTCACCTAGTCTCAAGTGCATGATGATGAAAGGTACCTATACACAGAGGGGGAGTAGACACAGTATTTTTTCAGCAGACGATAGCCCACCGGAAATCTTTATGAAATGCCACTTCCTTATTAGCGTTCCTAAGGATTGTGTCTTATTATTCCACTGTGCCACCATTTGTGATGTGTATATGTGTAGTCACCACATCAAAAGTGGGACGAAAGTGAGACAAAACCCCAAACTAAAACTGGTTTGGGGCAGGACTAAACCAGGACTAGAACTTCATAGGTATGTAAAGGCATTTGATAGAATGAGGAGGGCCATATTCTAATAAAGACGTTATTGCAGACTGCGGGTGTGTTAGTATTTTCCTATTTCCTTAGACAGATCACGCAAGTATCTCACAAAGTACAGATATTTCTGCAGTAATGAGAAGCAGTGACAGTACCTCAGTTGATAGAGGCTGTTCAAATGCCGATCTCGACCTAGAAAACATCATGGGTAGAGCGGCCCACAGGTTAGCGGAGCGATTCCAGCTCCTACAGATGGTTATCGTCGTTGCGTCCTTGGGCAGTGCACTTAACCCTCCTTGCCCCTAGGGTCCGCTCACACTGTTGTATGAATGTCTGTGTGAGTGGGTGAGTGGTTCCTTGATGTAAAGTACTTTGAGTGCCATGGCCAACTAAGCTAAAGTACGATTATCTGAAATACTTTTTAAATTGACCTCATGACTGATAGTTATATGATAAATCTACGATAATCTATAACGAGTGGTCAGGGTACTTCTAATTTATAATAAAATAGTTATTGCTCTGGGTAACACTCGCAGTGCTGTGGTCAGTATCTCATCTCACACAGACAACATACAGCTAAGCATATCGACCAGTGAGAGACAAAACAATTTACACAATCCCTGTCCGTGTTTGATGAACGACACGAGGCATTTCAAAATCAATCCCGGTTTAAACGCTTCTGCCACCAGCTCTAGCGAGTCTCCATTTCACATAGACAACAACATCATTCGCTTTGCTTTCTGTTTTGTACCTCGTTGCTGCATGGTCCTGAGACAACGGCCTTATAGGGATTCATAGCGGGCCTGGAGGAAAGTTCGACCATCAAAGATAATTGCATGGTAATGTGTAATAAGCCTTGTAAGTCGCTTCAGATAAGTGTGTCTGCCAAAGTGTGCTGCCAGGGGAAAGCACATCTAATCCCCCAGCTCAGCCCAAGCAAAATTAATACTAAGCTCTTTTGGCTAGCCACTTCCCGCCAATATGCACAAGAAACAATTACGCAACGAGCCACCAGAGCGCAATTAATGAATAAGCACACAGCCACCCAAATGTACACCGGCTAACAAAGATGTATCGGCAGCCATAGCAGTCCAAGCAAATTAAAAGTGTAATTGTGAGAAGCAGAAGAGGAATGTTTGGTTGTAGTTCACGACACAATGCACATGCGAGCACCCTGTTGTTTCTGCAAAGTAAAATTATCATTATTCAAAGTGTCGGGCCAGGCTATTTGGGAATAATGGAAAACTAAATATGGCAGAAAATAAACCAGGCGCAAGACACAAACTCTGTGAATGGAACTCAGTGTAAAAGCATGTTTGGATTGTAGACGAAAGTTTAATTCATCCACAGGGGGCATGGGTGTTTTGTAAAGGTGGGAAAAGTATTGAAAAATGTATAATATTGCAACTGCTGTAATGGAGACAAGCAAAATTAGAATAATATATATCGTCTATAATTTAAACAAAAAAACAAAAACAAAACATCTATTGCAATCTTCCAAACAAGGGTGTAAACTTGTACAAAGAAGTCGACTAAGTTAGTATGACGTCAGCCGCAGTGTTCAGCTCCAGTCAAACAAAGCTTTTCGAGGGCGAATTTAGAGCCAAGTTCCAGATTTGGAATAGCGACCGTGAGTAGCATCGTGCACAAAGAGCCAATCCGGTGCGAGGTTGTTGAAGGTAACGCCCCTTCCCGCTCGAACTGCTGGTTTAGCGGGGACTGGGTGCTTAGCAACACTGCCAGTCAAACCTGTTGGTCACCTCAGGGAAAGAAGGCGCTCGATTTGTCTGTCATTAATGTTCATATCTTGATTTACGGACAAAACATAAACTTAAACCTATTGAGGCGGATGCTATCGTCGCCGAGTGTTGTTGCGGTATTTCCATTACTGTAACTCCGCAACCAATTGTGCTATCATGTAAATTCAAACGGCGTCTCAAAGCAGAGGCATGGGGCTCTTTAAATATTTTGCATTCATTATGGTAATCAGCTTACATTGTTCCTCGAAGATGACCAATCAGAGTGCAGGTGCCGCGGAGATTTTCCCAGTCAGTTATTCGATGCGTTAAAGGAAAAATACAGATAGATATGTAAAATAGACGTAGTTGTGTGAAAAAATGCAGTACATAACTTGATTTTTATGGCTAAAAAAGAATAATAGTCTAGGCGGGCTATAATGTACCCAGTCCTTGAAGGGTTAAGTGGTATCTCTGCCTTTTTGTGGTTCATTCATGTTTTCTTCGATAAAGTTACTTGACCAGGGATGTTTTAACGCATGAGAGATGATAGCGTTAGGAAAAGCATTATACCTAAATATTTTTTCTTGCATGACATAACAGAACAAAGAAAGACAGCTCACAATCTTGTTTTCAAAATCCTTTTTCTCCGTTTATATTTGTCCAGCCTTCCACTTTTATTCAACAATTACCTGTTTTTGTGACACTAAAAGCTGAGATTGCCTAGGTTTTCTCAAAGTTACACGTGCCATACGATTTCAAACAGATTATGTTGTCAGTGTACATGATATGCCAGCAAATACAAAAGGACAGGTTTAATATCTTGCTTCCACTTTCTCTCTCCTTATTTCCCTCCTATGTAATATATGACGCCATTTATATGCTTTACATCCTTCCCTCCTGCTCTATACATCCTAACACACACCGAACCACCCACTAGTGCAAACATACACACAAAAACAGCCGCTCTTCCGCTGATAACTTAGTGCTGACTGGGATATTGTTTTACATGATGTATTGGCGCTTTCATCTAATAAGAACATAGATTACAAAGCGCTGGATTCACTGTCCTCTTCCTGCCTGACTGCTCAGCTTGTCCACACGTATAAGCTAACGTCTTACGCGCTGGTTGCCCGGTTGACAATTTACATTTATCTGCTAAGCCTTAAAACAAATTATAATCGATCGGCCGCATGATGAAAAGTGAGGACCGCGTGCCAGTGGAATGGAATACAAGGTGACAAGGACAACAGAATCACAATTAGCTTCGTTATAGTGTGTAGACATGGACGAGCACGGCGTCTGACAAAGCAGTACGAAGCAGTTTGCTTAATGGTGGGAAGGAACCATGCATTTTAACCTTTTCAATTTATTTTAGCGAGAGACTATGGATACTTATTATAGTGGGGAAAAATATGATATAGTAGTGGTTGAAGTAGTCGTTGCCAAAGGAGGATGAACAGGGGGGTGTTGTCCTGGACCCATATTTGTGCCGTCTTCCTATTACTTTCTACTAAAGGGGGTCCCATGTGGGTCTTCTTTTCCCAGGCCCCTAAAATTCTGTTGACAGGCCTGGTTGTAATAGTAGAACATACTGCCATAGAGGGAGTGTTACTTTCAGTAGCAGCCAGTAATAGTAGTAGTTACAGCATCAGTATAACAATAGCAGCAATAAGTGGACTTCAGGTAATAGTAGTAGTTTTTTTCAGTATGATTTGTTACTTTTACTCTAGTGGTTTTAGCAGGAATGGAAGCTGTGGTATGTGTTTCAGTCATGGTAGTAGTTTAATCATTTTATCGGTCAATTGAGGAAGTAATAATTGCATTGGCTGTACTGGAGGTGGAAGCTGTAAATATGTTATATACTTCATGGATGCTGCAATTCCTTCAAGTACTATTGCTTTGAATATGTAGTTACTGAACATGTCATCATTGGTCCCATTTTTATATAGGGCTTTTCCGCCTTCATGGCACCACACACCCATTCACACACACATTCATACACCAATGTTTACAGAGGCTATGGGCAAGGTGGAATAAGTGTCTTGCCCAAGGACAGACCAGTGGACAAACGCTCTACCAATGGAGCTACCATCACACTGTCATTGACTACTACCCTCTTCATTATGTAAACCTAGCACATCGCCTCTTTCTGGACTTATCTGGCCTTTTACATGTCGGGGGGCCTGTGTTCTGCCAGGCTCTACCCCGGGGCAAGCCCTACAGGTTTGTGCTTCTGCTCAGTCGCATCTCACCCACGACTTCAAACCTCATCTCTTCAGTGGAAATCCGGGGTTTGGCATTCTGCGCTTCGCCTCTCTCAACCCCAAACGCCTATCTTAGTCCATTTCAATACGAGCGCACAAAGGCGTTACAGATTATGTGAGTAACCCAGTCAGTCATTATCTTGAGTCTTCACAGAACAATAGCGGTTTGAGACAGTGCGGAGCCTCCAGCAGAGTCGCCGTGTCATCTTGATGTGTCAAGCTCAGTGGTAGAACGTCTGCTTGTCACTTTATTCCTGGCCTTTAATGGAATAAATTATCTGATGAGGCTGACAGATAGCTCCCTGACATCCCTGCTGTATGTAACATGTTTTTTTTCCTCCAAGACAGTTTACCTGACAGCACGAGGAGAGCAGTCAGGGGGAAGGGACAGGAGATCTAAACAAATAGATAGGACTGATGTATTGCATATTGATGTGTCTTTGGTTTTCATGTCAAAGAGATGGATGTTGGTTGAAGAATGACATAAGAAACGGTGCCCAACAGATAGCTCAAGATAACACACTATGTTTATTATTTGATGATAAATCCCATTGGTGATAAATTTGATTCAATATTATATGACCTTCCGTGCTGTCGTAATTCTTTCATTTCATTTACATCAGTGTCAGAAATATTAGCATTTGATTGGAAATGGGAAGAATAAAGAACATGTGAAAATTGCAGCTTTGTGATCTGGGAACTATTAGTATTTTAGGATTTGGCTAAAGCCTCTGCAGGAATCTACCCTTAAATTGCTTCTTATTTTATGCTTCTGAAATCTAGGATTTTTTTCCCTTTATATTTGTCCAGACTTCCACTTTTACTCAATAGTTACCTGTTTTTGTGACACTGAAAGCTGAGATTGTCTTGGTTTTCTCAATGTTCCATGTGCCATATGACTGAGGTGGGGACTTGTCACGACTAGGATTCACTGTTTTGAGGACTTGAGACTTGACTTGATAAAATGGACTAAGACTTGGGACTCGACTCGGATTTGAAGGTCATTGACTCGGGACTTGACTTGACTTGTGCCCTGTGACTTGAGATGACTTGATGCTTCTTCTATAAATATATATTTTTAGAAAACACTATTCTCTGTGCAGTTGATACTTTTGGGGCTTAATTTTAAAGGAACAAACTGGAACCTGTCCCTCCCACTCATGTATTTGTCACTAGTGATGTTACAATAACTGAAATACTGTGATATCGTGTCATCACATGTCTCATAATAATATTGGGACTGTAATTGGATTATAAGATCTCTGTCTTAAATGCATTGCTCTGTTGCAGCAACAGCTGAAAACAAAGGGAACAACACAGACCATGACCTTTTACTTCATTCCAGTGCAGACTACATGAAGAAACAACTGTTATTAACCACTTTGAAAACTTAATTCTCTGGATTATGACGGCAATGATTCACACTAAGATCTATTTAAATGGAAAAGGTAGTATATCTAAAATCCTGTTAGCCTCTCCAAAATATTACAATAAATATCATACTGTGAGATTTGGATATTGTTACATCACTATTTGTAACCATGGCTTTTTTAGGTAGTACAGTTTAGTTTGAAAGCAAATAAATGGTAAAAATATGAGCTATATTTGGTACTTCGGTTTTGAAATAAGCTCAGAGCAGAGAACTTGGACTCAACTTCTAATTCAACTTATGTACTACTAACTTGGACTAGTGGGCCACTGACTCGGGACTTGACTTGGATTTGCCTGTCTGTGACTTGGGACTTGACTTGGACTTGAGGCCAAAGACTTGAGCCTCACTTGAGACTTGCAAAACAATAACTCGGTCCCACCTCTACCATAGGATTCCAAGCAGATTATGTTGTCAATGTACATGACGCTCCAGCAAACACAAAAGGACAGGTTTAATATCGTGCTTCCACTTTCTCCTCCATATGTCCCACTTATGTAACATATGATACCATTTATATGCAGTTAGCTCTTCATCCGTCCCTCATTTGCAAGCCTGCTCTTTAGCTGCTTGCAGTATTTGTGCATCTGAAAACATGGAAGTTAATAAATTAGCATGTCAATTGTTACGCATTCTAACAACACCAATCCATTCCTTCCATACTGTTAAATTCCAAGAGTTCTGGCATGAAAGTCTGCATAAAAACAATAGCAACCAACTAAAAATGCCTTATCCGATTTACTTGCACTAGTCTATGTATTCTATTGTAACATATTGTTTTTATTGTCTTTAACTCCACACGATTCCACAGTGGGAAATTGACTGGTATAGACCATTAAAAGGTCCCTGCACTTTCTATAGTAGCACAAATACACACACCCACGTACACACACATAAGCCGTAAGCACAGTAAATGCATACATGTACACTGCCTTCTTCCACCTGTGGCAAAGCGGCAGGTCCATGTGAGCTTGTGGAGAAATCACTCGTAGCCCAGGAAAGTGCAAGGCAATTCCATCGCAGCGAGGAGGAAAAAGGCTTTTTTAATGAGAAAAAATGGGAGGCAGGGGAAGAGTTAGCTGTTGCAGTCCGGATAATTGATGGCAACTGTTTGGGTAGGAGATTAAGATTCATGGTAAAGACCCCACAGAGGGCTGCAGCCATGAAGGAGGTGACGGGGAAACTTCGATTGGCCTCCTGCTGAAAGTTGTTGCATCTACAAGGAAGATGAAGTACTTTGATATACAAGACAGATGAGAAACAACATGATACTAGCTAAATATTACGTTACAGACATATATTGCTTGGTAGGTAGTTGTTATCAATGAGTACTTCTGCTTAAAGATGCAAAATTGACTCATGTGAGCTTTAAGCCATGTTATAATGTTGTTATCTCATCAAAAGAATACCAGAGTTATGTTTTTTTTTCATTCACGCATTTGAGTAAACCTTTATTATTAGCCTGTCTACATCTCCAAAGCTCAAAATACCCTTTAAATCCCAAACACAATCAGAATGTTGGATAGATACATTTTGAGTTTTAGCTTCGTTCCCTTTCCGAGAGGGAGGGTCTAAGGTCAGGGGATGCTCCATTTGCTTGTTTCCTGAGAATGGTGGCTAAAGCTGCTAGCCTGTAATCGACCAATTCACTATCTGATTCTAACTCTGTGGTTAAATCAAGAATTTGGGCTATGCAATAATAAACTGAATTGAATTAAAACATTAGCCCTCTCCTGAACAGTTTTAGAAAGGTGAAAAAATTACATCCATAACCATATTAAAAAAGCTAACATCATTTTGTGTTGAAAATTACATAAAATTGTCTAAGGCCTGCTAACGTTTTCCCCCATATCAAAATCAGGTTTGAAATATTAGTACAGTGAAGGCTAAACTTCAGGCTTTCATATGAGCTGCATGATGGTAGGCCAATTTAGGTCAAAGTTTGCCATATGCAACAATTTTGTCTCTGCATGATTTCCAACCACGAGACCCAAAATGAAAATTACATTAAAAAGCAGAAAACAAAGCAAATGGAGACAGGTATAAAGCCTAAGGCAGGAGAAGCCCTGATTCACTTGGGGCTGGTCTGCTCTTCCTCCACCCTGACCTCCACAGACACAAGATGGTGGGAAAAGTTTGCTGCTAACTCTCTCCCTATCTTCCACTAACCACCCTTGAGGAGCCTTGGAGCAGTGAGTTTAACATGGAACTGCCCCATAGAGCTGCTTTTGCCTAGAGAGGTGTCTGCAGCTCTGAACCCTATGTATACCTGTATAGGTATAAGAATATTTATAAAACTCCCTACTTTTTCAGCCTATAAATATCCACTGAATGAGTCTTAATGCCCTGTGATGATGGATGGCTCCCAAAGGACGAGCCGTACAATATTAAAACGATATCTATCTCAGCAGTTTCACCTCTGGCAAACTACTGACCCACTCAAGCGTTGGTGATTTATACTGCCGCGGTAATGTTCGATGAACGCACAAAGTCAGGCGCATATCCAAAATGTAAAAAAGATCAGGTATGAGCAGTCAAGTGGGGTCAGAAATGTCACAGGAGGACACAGAGTGCTGGGAGAAAATCATTTGTCCTAATAGTTTGTACTATTTGGGCAAATGATTTTGTCCAAATAGTACTTACTATTTGGAATATGGTGAGCCAGCTGTTTAGTGACTTAAACGTGCAGAGGCTATTCTTTAACATGGACAGACCAAAGGGTTTTGATTTTATTCATATCATTGAGAAATCAAGATAATGTGAAGTCACATGCAGATAGATAGAACATAATATTTGAACAAATGTCATTTCAACTGCTGGCTATAGCGTATATAGCGTGATTTGGATCTTAAAGGTGCACTGTGTAACTTTTTTTCTTAAAGACAGTCCACTGCCTGCTTGTTATGCATTTTGATTTTTGTGGAATTTGCCTCTTGTCGAGCTTGAATTTATTCATTTAAAGGTGTTTTTATCATTTGAAATACTTTTACCTTTAAATACCTTCAATAAATGTGTCTTGCGGCGTCACCTGCTCTACTCCATGGAAATAGATCAATTTAATTCCATGCTGTGGAAACCTGCAGGCGGCACAATAACATCTCCATGGAGACAAGCATGTGGTGGTGGTGGAAAAAGTTACATAGAGCATTTTAGCAAGAGAAGGCTTGCTAAACCTATCTTGGCAAGATTTTTATTGCGAAAACCTGTTATTTGAAAACATATCTTGTGTGCCATACGTATAAGTTTTCCAAATAGTAGAAGGATTATGCTGTGTAAACGGTTGTGTTATTTTGGCATCTTCTTGACAAATGATTCCAATATAAACATGAGATTGTTAGATGAATACAGGAGCTTCTCCTTCGGAGTAGAAACGACAAAAACAAACGGTAATGAGCAGGAAATAATGGTAATGTTGTAGAAAGATTGATGCAAGATTATCTGCCTCATTAACATGGATTATTACAAGGTAACAATTAACGTGACAATGATTTATCATTTACAGACACAACCCGGGCACTGCGCAAAACCTCCACTGCCTTTAAATAGCACCGCTGTGTCATTACTGCAGATTATTGTCCTCGAAAGAACACACATCTGACACTCAAATGATCAAATGTATTTTGTTAAATACCTGTTATATAGTACAATGTTGTGAATGAACTTTATGCTTTTTATAACCAAACCTAATGTTGAAATAGAGCTTTGTGTGTGAACGTGGTGCCCCTGGTGCTTTGGTATGGCTCGTCAGCAGGTTGTCAGGAAGATGAGCTCAAGGCCATTTTTCCTCCTAATACACACACACCTAACACACACACAGCTAACACACACGCGCACACATGGAGGCACCAATTTTGGATGTGGGCCGTTCATTTGACCCCATTGCTCTACCTCTCTGCTGTCTCTCTTTAGCGTCCTGTTGGGATATAGTACACCTCGGGGGTTCACTGTTTCTACTATTAGCATATAAAGAGCTTGTATTGGGTGAGGAGAGGGGGGTGCAGAAGCAAAGGACACGCCCACTGGGAGAGGCTCTGCTTGAAGCTCAAGAAACTAAAATGAGTTCCGCATCAGTTACAGTGTATAGTCCCAAACACATGTGGGACAGAGGCGCATGCTGCTCCTCTAAAGTGTAAACACTTTTTCAGTTGTCAAAGACTGTGATCTGACCCTCACGTAGTTTGTAATGTAGAGGATTGTCTGGCCTTGTAAACTCATGAATAAATAAGGAATCGAAACATTGGAGCTGGAAAATATGGAATAGGCTCAAAAATGCAATAAAATAGAAAAACGCAAACTAACTGGCTACACAGGAAATATAAAAATGTTGTTTATGTTTGTTATGAAGTCTTAAAATGAGCATGTAGAGTTGCGTTCTGGTTTGACTCATTTTGCTTCCAGCTGCCTCCAATTTTGGAATTTTGAACATTTCCTGATGACACCGTGTTTTAAGTGAACCAAATGTACCAGATACTGTGCTGTACGGATTCCTGAATTTGTTATGGGCAAAGTGAAAAGCGTGTTGTGCGTTAATTCTTAGCTTGAACATGCACATTCATTCATTTGAAACCTGCGTCTTTTACAAACAGAAAAAAGGAACTTCCAAGGTGAATCCCATGAATCAGGCAGTTTGGTGTTTGCAGGTTTGACCCAGAATCCTGATGTCTCATTTCATCAAATACAGATCCTTCATGACAGAGGCTCTGGGGAGTGGTGTGAAGGTGCTTTTGACATTATTTAGCTGATACGCCCCATGAATTTCAGTGTATCTTATTGCCAGCGTCTCCGTAAACCTGGCTCATTTTACCCTTCAGTGGTCACAACATAATGGTGGGCTATCAGCAGCTGGCCGACATGCACTTCTGATCAGGACATTTCTAAATTAAGAATTAACAAGTAAAACAGCCTATATTTAGCTGCTGATGTCAAACCGACAGAGGCTAGGTATTGGTAAAATTGTATTATTGTTATTCTTTGAGCTGTACATCATTTTTTAGCCGCGGAAGTAGGAAGTACGTTTTTTGATTTTGAATAGATTATTTTTCCAGACCAAGGTTTAGTTTGTTTTCATACTTTCCTCAGAGTGGTCCGTGATGGATCCAGTCAGCTAATTCACACCAGTTCAGGCAGGACAACAGCGCCATCTGCAGTCCAACTTCTTCACGACAGTACCCTAGGTGTGTGAGAGTAAAAAGGTCCCTTCGTCCCGGTTGAAAGTCCCGTAGGAGGAAGTAGGTATTTAAATCTGTCCGACTTATCCGTAGCTCTCACAAACCCTTTGGCGCATTGTCATTTTCCACATGCATATTCATTTTTGGGTGTGTGCACAGTTTTAGAGTAGCTTTTTCCAGATGGCGAAGTGAAACTGGGGTGGACCGCTCATGCGCAGCCAATCAAAGTGCTGAGAATAGTGCTGATGTGAAAAAAGCAAAACAAAAAAACGAAACTACACATGGAATACAGCAGTCTGCTCTTACAATATTAGGGTAAAACCATTGACTGTATAAAGAAAAGGACTAAGTGAGAGTGATATCATCCATAGTGTTCAGCTCCAGTCAAATGAAGCTCATTTTGAAGCTAGCAGTTAATGGGGCGATTCTGGAGCTAAACGTGAGTATCATAGCAACCAAAGAGCCAACACAGAGCGAGGCTGTTGAATGCAATACCCCTCTATGCCTGCACCGCTGGTTTAGCAAGTAATGGGTGCTTAGCAACGCTGTCAATCAAACCTGTTGCTAGCAGGAACAACCTTGGGGAAAGAAAGCGCCTGATTTGACTGCTATTAATGTTCATATCTTGAATTACAGATAAAATAGCAAAAAATAAAACACCAGGATCACATAGAGCGGGTTAATATGAACATTTTAAGACCAAAATGACGGTGCTCACTGCAGTAATTACAGAGAGAGAGGTCACAACTTTTAAATGTAAAGTGAATTGGAGCCAGTTAATGGAGCCAGAAGTGTGTCCATGATCACTACCTATTTGGAACGCGGCAGCTAGCGAGTTAGCTATGTCCGTTTATACATACAGTCTATGGGTAAAACACAAAATTAATTCACAAAACAGTCAGCTACCCCAGTTTTATTTCATTTCTCTTCAGCAAATCAGTATAAAGGAAGACTAAAATGTATTTGGAGAAAATGGTTATTTGATCTATGCATGTATTTGTATAGTCCACATCACAATAAAATAATGTGTACACCAGAGAAATAAAAATACACCATACATCACATGGATTTGTGGAGTCTCCTACTTAAACTTAATATTACTCAAGTTGAAGTAAATCTGACAATAAAAATGTTGGACCTGTAAGAGGTTTTAAAATGCACACAGGTACATGTAAGAGTTTTATTACCCATGAGCTGCGGACCCAGAAGTTCCATTATCAGCTTAGCAGTCATTGAAAAGTTCACACACATTTTTCTCCAAAGTAATTCAACGTGTGGTCAGTGAGAGGATTAAAAGCTTTGCCCTCGACTTGACTGTCAGAAAAGTCAAGATGCAACAAGAGAATTTAGTGTAATGAGGTGCGTGTCGGTGTCAGCCTCTCTCCCCCGCCATCGCCGCGGTCTCCTCTTGTCTGACGATTTCAAAGCCGTTGGAGATGCGTAGAAAGTGGTTTGTGTGAGAGAATAAATGCTCGCTCTTCACATAGCTTTGTGTCAGTTTGGATTCTCGCACCACCACAATTTCCACCACTGTTATTATCCTGAATGAGAAAATGATACAATCTTCCATGGTTGAGTGTAGTGTAATGTAGTTATTTTAGTCCTATATATATAAAGACTGAATATATAAATGGACATAGCTAATCTCGTAGCCGCCGCATTCCAAATAGGAAGTGAGCATGGGTGCCATTCATTCCATCTGGCTCCAATTCACTTTACATTGGAAAACTGTTGTCCTTCTCTTCGTAAATGCTGCTGTCAGTCTCATTATTGTGGTCTTAAAATGTTCATATTAACCAGCTCTACATGATCCTGGTAGTTTTATTTCACAATTGTGTTTGTAACTCAAGATATAAACATTAATGCCAGACAAATCAGGCGGCTTCTTTCCTAAAGGTCGCTCCTGCTAGCGTTAGCAAACAGTTTTATCGGTGCCGTTGCTAAGTGCCCGCTCCTTGGTAAACCAGCGGGCCTTGGTCCGGATTGCCTTTTTGGTTGCTATGATACTCAGTGTCGGAATTCCTGGAACTTCACTCCAAATTGCCTCGATGAGCGTCATTTGACTGGAGCCGAACACTATGGGTGACGTCACACTCATTTAGTCCACCTTTTTATACATTCTGTGGGTATAAAAGTCGACTTTAAGTGGATTGAGTGAGGACTCCATGTCTTTGTTGTAATACAAAGAATGTCTCCAACTTTCACCCTGCACCTGCACTCATCAAATTAGTGCAGAATCTCTTTTTTAAACTGAAAATGAATGTATGTAAATCACTAACTGCTCCTTCTCTGCCATTAGTTTAGATATTTAAACAGCTATCCGGATAATATCTGGAGGAATTGTTATTTTACACAGTTAAGAACAATTAATCAACACAATTTTATGTAACATTTACGCTATCCTCTGATCCATGATATAATGTTGTTTCCACATAAAAAAAAAACATACCTGGAGTTGTGTTTTGTTTTATTCACACACAAACCCTACATATTTAGGCTGAGTTCTTCCCTCAAACAGAAAAAAACTCCATACATCTTCACTAGAATCATGTGGACAATCTCTACTGGACAAAAAGTAGCTGTTAACTCAAAAACTACCTCGTCATGACATCACACGATGGAACAGAGCATTTTGAGCTTTGCAGATGTAGACAGACTAATAATAAAGCTTACTCAAACATATGTAAATGAAACAAAACACAACTCCTGGTATGTTTTTGAGGAGGGCACAACATTATAACATGGCTTAAAGCTCACAAGAGTCAATTTTGCGCAATATAGGACCTTTAAAATGAGAAATATCACTTCAAATATTTATTATCACAGCACTGCTTCATAGGGTCCTATTTGTGACCTAAAATAGCATCTCTATCTTTGGATTAATATGCCAGAAAATCTCATTTATAGTCAGTTTTGTCTGTGTTCAACAATGCCGAATCAAAGCCAAACGACTGACCTTATAGGACCTTCCAGCGCTCTGTAATTTACCCCAAACATGCATTGTAATCATGTTTTCACAATGTTAAAGGTCCGCGCTCAGGTTGCAGCTGCAGGCTATCCTCCAGTGAAAACTCCCATGAGGCTCGGTGGCTGTGTGCAACCGCCAAGGCACCGATGCTAATTTATGACCGACCATATGGGCATACAGCAACGACATTTTTGGGAGGTGACCAACACTGGAGTGCCGCTCGTGAGGTTGGCGTCAGTGGAGCGTGAACACTGAGGTTGTTATTGTTTCTGATGCTTATGAAAGCGCTCAGCAGATGGACTATAATAGGGCCTATGATTGTCATTATGCGCAGTGGCTTGTAACTCACGCTTAACCAAATCTCATCTGGGAGAAAGTTGATGATTTGTGAGGTCAGAGATGCCCTTCGTCCTTTAAAAGTACCCTAACTTGTGATTATTCGGAGCACGTCACACGCCTCACCCCAATATTGACAGTGTTTACTTATGGAAGTGACATTTCCAACTTTATTTAATTCAGTCAGTTACCGGCTATTGGGATGACCTTTGCCGGCTTCCCTGGCAGACGCCTATAAACCTCCGGGTTTTGCCAGCTTTATAGGCATTCGATAATCGCACAGGGCGGTATTGATGAAGTTGTTGTGCGCAGTACCTATGAAATGAATTGGGCAAGGAGCAGGGACCTTGGCAGAGCGGGGTCTAGGTAATTTATGAATTTAGGATTGACAAAAGGGGGCCACCGAGCAGTTTGTGGAGTGCCTTTGTTTTGTGTCATAAACAAGGCTTTCTGGGGTTGTCTAATACTTTGTTTATGGGGGGAGTAGTGAGGGGAATCATAATAAATATTACTGTGTTATGATAAAGTTGTATTTCTTGACTGTCAAAGGGTTTACTCCCGAACTACGTGCTCATTGTGCATGCTTTGGTTTGACGTAATTGAAGAATCACCATTTGAAACGCTCCGTTCCTCCTGAAGGTTTGCTTTAGTGAGTTTGTAAGGATTGCTCCAAATTATTTAGCAAAAAGTAACAACGTATTTATAGAAATTTTTCCTCCCGTTTGTTCCACCTGCAATGAACCTTTATTTATACAAGGAAAGCCCATTGAGAGCACTCACACTCTCCTTTTCATGGGCACCCTGTTCAAATACAGAAAAATGAAGAAGAAAAACAAGTTTAAAACATTAAAAACAGGTGCAGGTGTGAATGTTCATCACCAGATTATTAAAGTACATTAGTGGCACCAATGTATCCACTTTTGCATGTCCTTGAAATATTTTTCAATTTTTTGTATTCAACATAACCAAAAAGCTTTTATTTTTTTTGCCATTTCAGCTCTAGTGCAGCCAATTTTTAACCTTAGACAGTCGTGAGATCTTGTATTAAAAGTTCCTGCATCAAAGTTCAATGAGCAAGTGAGATATTAGCAGTCTATCAAATGGTCCCTATAAATACATTTTATGCAGGTTTTTTTTTTTTTTTTTCCTCTTCTGACAAATAGCGACGGCCAGCCTGCTTTTTCATAATGTACATGATGGGTTTTTAATTCATCACCTGTTATGAAACGAAGGGCTGAGTGAAAGAGTGCATCTAAAGGCTTCAGAGTAGAGGCTGAAGTCTGCATCTATATTATATCTGCATAATCCAGTACAGAAAGAAAGACTACTTGAACAATTTATTTTCTGTAATTCAATGAGGTACAAGATTTGTTTCTATAATACATTGAGAATTTTTATTTTAAGTTGCCATTAGTAAAACGGGTAGATCTATAACATGAATATATATTTGGACTCATAGAACCAGCAAAATGGTCCTATTTCTGTATTTCTGTACTGTACACTGTACCGTTTTCCGCTTCCGGTGCACTTATTAATAAGCTGACCTGCTCTTCATATTCCAATTTTGTCAAAGCAGTGTACATTAAATTGTACTAATACATCTTTCCTGCCCACGTCTCCTAATACTTACATTAATTACG
Source organism: Periophthalmus magnuspinnatus (assembly GCF_009829125.3). Lineage (NCBI taxonomy): Eukaryota > Metazoa > Chordata > Actinopteri > Gobiiformes > Gobiidae > Periophthalmus > Periophthalmus magnuspinnatus. The sequence goes on from NC_047146.1 coordinate 22,289,343, forward strand.
TATAATGGAAAATTGTGGCTTATTAAGATTCATTGCCTCAATCCATCACAATGCAGGAAAAATTTAGTGCAAAGTAATGTAATCACTTAAATGGTATACACACTGTATCAGCTGCTTTACCTCTTCTATCAAACCTGTCTCAGTTATGGATTCTCAAAAAGCTACACATCGTACTATGGATATTCTTCTGTATTCTTGCATCATCGGCATTATGTAAAAACTCTCCTTGGTAAGCGCATGCTGTTTTATACATCTGCGCTGACATAATGTAGACAGGTAACATATTGCAGATAGAGACAAATGGATTCGTGAGGTTATTTAATGCTACGTGCCCACTCCGTCAGACGTAGGACTGTTTGAATCGCCAGTGTTACTCCTGCAAGTCGACACCTCAGTGAATGCTCTCCACAGCACAGATGGTCGTGTTGTGGTTCACTTGGCAGACAGCACCATTTCACTTTCACACACAGCTATAGGGAGTCTGTGTGTTTCATTAAAATGGGGAAAAAGTCACACGCCATTGTACTTTGCCAGCTTTACGTCTCTGGATAAGTGGAGAGATAACATCAAGAACAGCGTCTAGCATTAAACTCATGGTTGTAGCAAGTTGAGTCAGTTTAAAACATTAAAAACAGGCACAGGTGTGAGGATAAATGTGTGTTAGCAGATTATTAAAGTGCATTAGTGGCACTGATGTATCCACTTTTGCATGTCCTTGAAATATATTCAATTTTTGGGAAGCAAAATAACCAAAAGTTGTTAGGTTTTTTTTCCCATTTCAGTTCAGTTTTTAGACGTAGGCAATCATGAGATCTTGCATTAAAAGTTCAACAAGCAAGTGAGATATTCAGGCAGTCTGTCAAGTAGTCCCTATAAATACATTTTATACAGTGGTGTTCTCTTCTGACAGAGCGATGGCCAACCTACTTTTTCATAGAGTGTACAGTGATGGGTTTTAAAATTCATCACCTGTTATGAAATGAAGGGCTGAGTGAACGAGTGCATTGAAATTACTATACATTGACTCTTGAATCTTGAAAGTCTGCTACCTATTAACCAGAGGAGTTGTGGTTTAAATCTTACTGCATGTTCCTGCTGCTGTGTTTTTAATGTAGACATTTCGCCCACATACTTCTATATAACAACCCGGGGAGCGCTTTGGCTGCCACATCTTCCCCCAGACAAAGAGTTTATTGCCAGCTGTGTTTTGAAAAATGTTATATGAATGTGTATATCACTGAGATAAGATAACCTTTATTTGTGCTACAATTGGGATATTACAGTGTTGCAACACAAAGTTCAAAAGCAGCAGTAGAAGACCAGACCTCCCGAGTGAATTAAATATAAACACTGTGATACTTTGGGATCTGTATAAGAACAAAAGTGCAAAAATGAGATCTAAATGATATAAAGCACATGTATCAAACGCAAGGCCAGTGGGCCAAATGTGGCCTGCCACGTCATTTTATGTGGCCTGTGACAAAGTAAATTAAAAGGTATAACTTTTTTAAAATATCAGTTTATCAGGAGATACACTGTTACACAGCCATTTTTAATATCTATGCAAATCCATATGCAATATTTGTAACTTGAACAAGTAATAAATATAGAAACAGTTAATTAACAAGATTAAAAAGTAGTTGCATTTATTTTACATTACATTTGTTTACATTTAGTTACATTAATACTGTCTTAAACTTAAATTTGGCCCTTTGAGAAAACCCATTTTCTTGATGTGGCCCTCTGTTAAAATGAGTTTGACACCCCTGGTATAAAGGTTTAGGGGTCAACAGGAAAAATACATCATTATACATTGGGGATAAATGGGCAAAGGAAATTAAAGAAGAAATAAGTGATGATAACTGGGATAAAATGTGTCAAATCAGATAACCTCAACTAATTCAACAAATTGGAGAATCTTCTGCTGGAAGAAAATAATCAGATTTTTCATCAAACCAAAAATGAAAAAAAAAGCATCACTATCTGTGGATCAACCATGTTGGGGATGTGGGGAGTATAAGCTGGGGCATGCACATGTCTTTTGGCAGTGCCACAAAGTGTCACAATTTTGGGATACTTCGGGCAAAGAAATGGGGAAAATACTTGGGTACACACTACCAAGAACATGCATAACAATATAGTTTGGGCTAACCAGAGACGCACACATCCCTAAAAAGGACTATTATTTAATCAAGATATTACATTACACGCAAATGGCATAAGGAAGACCCCCCTACGCTTGGCAACTGGAAGGACATTGTGGAAGAAATTTGCGTTATGGAGAGACTTACATATATTCTAAGGTTACAAAAAGAAAAATATGAAGAACACTGGGAAAAATGGAAATTGTATTTAAATGACAGCTGACCGATTGCTCATTGTTGTATTGTAATGTCTTTAGAAAACAATAAAATATAAGTAAAAAAAAATAACAGAAGGAGAATAGGAAACAAAAGAATTGAAAGTCAAAAATAAATAACCACTAAAAGGCTTTCAAATTTCTTATTAAGCAGAGCAAAATGAACCTGAAAAATGAAAGACACAGCAAACCGACATCATGCCAGACTCGCATACTGCTCCACAGCAATAGGAATAAAAGCGCATTTCTCCAAACATCACAGTGCCCTGCTCCTGTGATCTGAGCGGCCTGCCCCAAAGGTGCAATAACAGTTTATTACACCTACCCCCCCTTTATGACCCTCCCACTCAGCTCCCCTCAGCCCGCACTAACTGTTATTGAATACACCCAGGTCTACCATACATCATTGCTGAGCAGCGCGTTATGCTATGTGCGGCCCAGCTAATCACCAGCAGTTCATATGGGTGCTGTCGGGGTCACATTGGAATTGTTCTACTTATCTAATATCATCAGAGATCCACTGTTGGGTTTAAAGCAGTCCCATTTGTCTTTCTCATTGCTTCAGGCCAAGATTCCCTTTCCACAATATGTATCAGCGCTGTAATGATCAGTGTAAATATAAGAAAGAAGAAGATCTGGAGCTTTAGCCACATATACAATCAGGATTTTTGTGGGGAGATAAGTTATACTGTGTTTTCTAAGCTTAGAGGGCAAATTTACATGAAAAAATAGCATTGTGGGAAAGTTTAAAATGCACTATGTTACTTTTCTGGGGGTGGGACTGCTACCTGTTTGTCTCCATGGAGATTTTTCAGCTTTTCCACAGTACGGTGTTATATAATAACACATATAAAATCCTGCTATTATGTATAAATGGATGTGAGATAAGTTAAATATAATGCTATGAAACCACACTGTATAAAGAAGTGGACTAAGTGAGTGTGATGTCACCCATAGCGCATCGAGGCTAGCAGTTATAGGAGTGAATTTGGATCCGATTTCCATATTTGGAACTCTGAACGCAAGTATCATAGCAACCAAAGAGCCAATCTGGAGCAAGGCTGTTGAAGGTAAACCCCCTTCCCACCCACACCACTGGATACAACAACAACACTGTCAATCAAACTAGTTGCTAATGCTAGCGGGAGGGTTTTGGAGAACGAAGGCGCCTGATTTGTCTGTTGTTAATGTTCATATCTTGATTTACTGACACAATAGCGAAATAAAAATACCCGGATCATGTAGAACGGGTTAATATGAACATTTTAAGACCAGAATGATGAGGCTCACTGCAGCAGTTACAGAGAGAGAAGTGACAATTTTTCAGTGTAAAGTGAATTGGAGCCAGAGTCAATGGAGTTGGATGCGCACCCATGATCACTTCCTATTTGGAACACGCCGGCTAGCGCGTTAGCTGTGTCCATTTGTATATATATAGGCTATGTGTGGAATGTCCAAGCAAAGCAGTAACATCTCCATAGTGGCGGGAAACCCCAAAGGAAAAGTTACACAGAGCATCTTTAAGAATTCTCCCATAAGTCATCCCAAAGTAATGTAAGTAACATAAGCAAATCTGCTGAAATTAGCAACATCTCCTTAGTTGTAACACTGTTGAAATTTCCAAGCAGAGTATCAGCAGTGAGGTTAAAATTAAGATTCAAAGCCTGTACAGAGACTTTTGAGTGTGGAAGTGTTGAGCGGGAGAGGCAGGCACCCATGGGTGACGGTGTGACACGTTTCAGGGTGCAGCCGTCACCCCTCTGTCACACTGATGGCTCCTCTGTCCCGGAGCAAGCAGAGGGGCAGGTGAAGGGGACACGCAGACAATACAAATGAGTTTGAATGAGAATGTTAGGAAAGAACAAATGTCAGGCCATATCTGTGCTCTGAGCTTATGCATATGTACAGACGAGGTACGCTCTTTAAAAGTGTAGCTGTTAGAGGACCTCCACTAAGGCAACGCGTTTATTTAGCATAAACATGTTTTGTTTTTGTTTTTTTGTTTTTTTAAATTTATGTTTATCTGGATACTAAATTTGTCAAAATAGAAAGCATTTTATTTTATTTTATTTATTTATCTAATGCAAGACAGACAAATATAGTGACCAGTTATATACAGTGATGACAAGTGATGATACAACATACCAAGACATACCAAGACATAACATGGTTTGCTAATGTAATAGCTATTTACAATTGTAAGTGACAAGTTTGAGTTGTGTGTGTGTGTGGGGGGGATATTTCTGTGAAAAGTTTAAAAACCCATACGTGGGGTTAAATCTGGACCACTGAAAGTCATACATACATTTTAAATTACTGTTGCTTAAAAAGTGCAGTACAGCTGTTTTTGTTACCATTATGAGATAGCAATGTGTCCACCAGGGTCTGAACCACAAAGCGCATCTGTTTAGTTCAAACTTATTTTGTCATGAAAAATGAAAAAAAAAAATAAATAAAATAAAAAATAAATAAATAGTAATAATAATAATAATAATAATAATAATAATAATAATAATAATAATAATAATAATAATAATAATAATAATAATAATAATCACTTGTTTAGTTTGAGTTTTGCAGACAAAATTGGTAAAAATAAATAATAAATAAATACATTATTATTAATAATAATAATAATAATAATAATAATAATAATAATAATAATAATAATAATAATAATAAAGACACCTTCTTTGCTCCCTTAGTAAATTGTCTTGGAAATAAAAGCAAAAACTACTTTCCCTCAGTGGATGGAGGTAATAAAAAAATAAATATATAGAACATATGTAAAATAATCATGCTGACTGTCTGATTCATCTGACTCATTTGATTCCTATGATACATCGCTGTTCAGAACATTGTGTGCAGTCTGACATAGTAACATACTCTCTAAATTGGTTTTTGGTCTTTCTATTTACTGCAATGGGGGCAGGCAATTAGGCCCATTTGATCTCACGGTTATTCTGTGTTTTCCTCTAAAAACAGACTTTAATGAACCTTGTGCCCCAAATCAACCCCAGAGCTAGTTTCTGCATGGGTAGGAGTCTTTATTATTAAGGTTAGTTTTGAAAAAGGAATACAAAAAAATATATATAAAATGTTTGCGCTTTTTTTAGGAATAGCAAAAGCAGTCACTTACAAAGATAATACTGGCACATTTATAGTCCCAAAATGTGTGGACATTTGGGTTTGTTTTATCTTGGTCTGAAATGTGCAGCTGTACTTAACTATCATTACACAGGGCATTTACTCTGCCACTATTTTGGTAGTAGAGCATTGGTTATTTGGGGAAACAGTGTGGCAAACAGAACCAAATGTCTGTTTTGTAGATAGCGTTTTTTAATCATCGCAGTACATTATGTGGCCTAAATTATGCACGGTACAACATATTTTTCAATGTAAGAAATTTGTTTAAAGGGCCCATATTACACTATTTTCTGATCTGTTTCATAATGTTGTTTTCTCATCAAAAACATAGTTGTGTTTTCCTTCATTCACACATGTTTAACACACAAATCCTGCATATTTAGTCATTTAGTGCATATTTTGAGTTCTTCTCTCAAACTGAAAACACTCTGTTCCACCTTCTGATGCCACAGGAAGTGATCCACTGTGTTTTTAAACTCCATACACCTTCAACAGAATCATCTGGATAATTTCAGCCCTGAAATGGCCAATATTTACTAAATAAAAGGTAAAAAGGTATCTGTTAACCTGAAAACTACAGCTTCATGACATCACAAGGTGGGACAGAGCATTTTGGAGGTTTGGAGGTGTAGAAGAGTAATAAAGACATGTGTGAATGAAACAACACAACTTTGGGTATGTTTTTGATCAGATAACAACAATATAACATGGCTTAAAGCTCACAATAGTCAATTTTGTGTAATACTGGATCTTTAAATGTTTTGTGTATTTAGATACACTCAGCTTGATTGAGCTCATATTGACCCGCCCTACATGATCCTGGTGTTTATTTCGCTATTGTGTCTGTCAGTCAAGTTATGAACTTTAATAATAGGCAAATCAGGCATCTTCTTTACCTGAGGTCGCCTCCATGCTAAACCAGTTTCATTACCTTCAACACCCTTGCTTCTGATTTGCTCTTTGGTTGCCACAATACTTGTGTTCATAATTCCAAATAGGAATGGAGCAATGGAAGTCGGCTCCAAATAGCCTCATAGAAAAAAAACAAAAAAACAAAAACAAACATTTAACATGATCTTTTCTATATGTGTGTTTTATGTTGTAGTTTGTGATGGGACTGAGAACAAGTTGAGTACCCTGTCCGACCTGGAGCAGCAGTACCGCACAATGAGGAAGTACTACGAGAACTGCGAGGTGGTCATGGGAAATCTGGAGATCACCAGCATCGGCCGCAGCCGTGACCTCACCTTCCTACGAGTAAGAGCTAAGCACCTGCAACCACACGACACAAAACTGAACACTGCAGATGATAGAGCTGACCTTATGAGCACCTGCAACTTTCATAGGGACTGAACAATATCTGCTTAGGTGATTAGAAGTGTACATGGGGAAGTATAGGCTATAGGGATTCATAGCAGAGCATCAAATTGAATTATAATGATGCTCCACAATGTTATGAAATAGTCAGTGTTGATGAATGTGGAGTTTATTGTTTGTTTTTGTCCATTTACTTTCACTTTCCCTGTAAAGTATTCACGCTCTTCTGTGCTGTGAACGCTGGTCATTGCTTTCTTGCAAATTGGCAGGAATTTCTAATCAGTTTGTGGCTATATATTTTTCTTTTAAATGTCCTATATTAGCTAAATAGATCCTTATGAGCTTTTAACCATGTTAGAACAATGTTACCATCTCAAAAACATACCTGGAGCTGTGTTTTCTTTCATTCACACATGTTTGAGTAACCATTTATTATTAGTCTGCCTATATCTCTAAATCTTAAAATGCTCTGTTCCACCTTGTGATGTCATGAAGCAGTAGTTTTCAAGCTAACTTTTTACATTTTGTTCAGTAGAGTGTGGCAATTCCAGGTCTGAAATTATCCAAATGATTCAAGCGAAGGTGTATGGAGTTTAAAAACACAGCGGGGCACAGGGTTTTTTGCATTTGGCAGAAGAAACAGCCTAAATATGCAGGTTTTGTGTGTTAGATATGTGTGAATGAAACAAAACACAACTCCAGGTCTGTTTGTGATGAGGAAATAACTTTAGAACAGATATCAGAAATAGTACAATATGGGCCTTTTAAAGACTTAGCAACACAACAATAACACTCTTTTTTTTTTTTTTTTTTTGGCAACAGTACTGTATGTTTGAGGAAGCATCCATACTAAAAAATCACACTGACACCACAAAAATTAGACTTTTTGCTGAAGAGAATTAGAATGGTTAAAACTAGTATAACACAACATGGCAACATAACAAAGTATCATTATTATGTGTTGAATGAAAATTGTCTGTTGCCAAAAAATATCACTTATATCCTTTATCTGTAATCTTGTGACCACCAACGATCAGTATTTTTGATTCAAGTTGACACCACCTCTTCCACCTATTCTGCCGGAAAATCTCAGTAGTTAATAGATCCGGCAGGAAAAAGGGAAGCCGTAAATGAGACGATAAAATTGTAGCTTGTGATTTGAATGTTATTACACACGGCTGATTACGATGTTTACCTGATAAAATCACATGCAAATGACAGCGCGCAGTCAGAAAACACCTCCACAGCTCTACGCACACACTGATCAGGAAGCACTGGATTACAGCTCATAAATCCCTCCAACACACGGGTATTTTTACCAATCCAGGAAATGATACTACGCTGAATAGGAGTCTATAACTGCAATTATTATAAACATTTAACTGTCTTATACAATTTATGAGTCGTGCGTGTGGGATCGTTCTGAGCACTGCAAAAACTAAAAACGCTTTAAAGGAGTTTGACACATGCAGTATTTTGACTTGCATTTTTATCAGTGGTGAAAGTAACAAAGTAAAAGTAGTAAAGTGCTGTACTTAAGTAGATTTAAAAGTGGACACTTTTAACTTTTACTTTACTACATGTGAGAGCAGGTATCTGTACTTTCTGCTCCAGTACGGTTTTTGAACAGGACTCTTTCCGTTGTACAAAATTCTGCACAAATCACTATATTTGAAGCTTCTTAGACCTCAAAACCTGTACAAAATACTTTCACTTTTTGCTCTTTAAGTACATTTTTAAACAGGTACTTTTATAGTTACTTAAGTCGATTTTTTCATGTGATACTTTTACTTTTACTTGACTATTTTTTCCTCCAGCAACTGTACTCACTTACGCAACAAAATTCCCTTCTGCTTCCATCACTTATTTTTATACTTCACAAATTACAACGAAGAAACAATGTCTTGCCTCTAACGCACATGTGTCAAACTCAAGGCCCGCGGGCTAAATGTGGCCCCCCAAATCATTTTATGTGGCCCTCAACAGGGTAAATTAAAAGGCATAATGGTCTTAAAAATGTCATTTTATCAGGAGACACGCAGTTAAACAGCCATATTTTTTTACATCTTTGCAAATGCTTATGTAATATTTGTAAGTTAAATAAGTAATGAATGCAAAAACAGTTAATTAACAATTAAAAAAAAAAAGTTGTTACATTTATTTTACATCCGATACTACTTTGATCATGCAGTTACATTCAGAATAGCAACTTGCATATACAGTAATCCTTTGTTTCTAAACCTAAACAAAATAATATTCTCAAAATGTATATGTATCATTTTGTTCACAGCGTATATACTTTATTTTTGATACTTGCACAATTCCATCGTTTTCAAATGAATACCTAAAAATTCATCAAGATTCACTTAAATTTTGACTTTCTAAACATTCTAATTACCCTCATTGGTCAAGCCTAACCAGCAGCTTTTATAATTGCTCTTCTCTTCTCTGATCTTCCTTTGTACAGTCCTTACTTCGGCTGAAAATTGGCCTCAAAATGCCCATTTATCTGAAATTGCAGCTGAAAAAGTTGCCAGCTTGAACTTTCTCATCATTGACCTTGGTGCTGCTTCTGCTCTGCGCTCAGTGGCTGGAGCGCTGATAAGAGAAGAGGCAGTATTTCTAATCAGGGGTAATCAGACTAACTCTCTCTCGGAGTGTCCGGCTGATTATAGGCTCTCATTGTGTCTCGGGCCAAGAATGATCAAACTCCAAGTAACTGTTAGATTTGATTGAGCATAATCAGGACGAAATGAACAGAAGATAATTAACCTATATTCTCCATAAGAAATGTAACACAAAATATGCGTGTTCTGAGAGGGGCGTCACATGATCGTAAATTGTGCTGGGTGAAAGCTTATTGCTCGATAAAAATTTAAACTAAACCTTTTTTTTTTTTTTTTTTTTTTTTTTGTAGGGTTTGGTAATGTAAAAAAATAAAAATAAATAAATAAAAAAAGAATTTTCACAATTTTTTTAACCCCCAGATCTTAGACGTTATATTTATGTGAATGTGTAACTAAAGTCATCATAGCGATTAGTTAAACCCAAAAATACCAAAATTATCACAGGTACAACATCAAATTTCGATTTTTATCATTTATGCTTTTAATCAAACATAATTTTCTGAACACCTACGTTGCTGATTATTGGAAAAGAAACATTTGTTTGACCTACATCATATAAAAATGAAACATAAATTCTGCTGGACACACAAATATTTATATCCCAGTGCCGTTATATTCCGTAAGTTTGCTATTGTAAATGTTAAATTGGGAATCCCATTCATTTCAATGGAGAGTTTGAGAAAAGTTTCACTGCTAAAATATGATATAAAGTAGGTTGATGTGTGTAAAAAGTCAACACTGCACCGATTCTCTGAAGGCTTTAAAACGGCTTTGTAGTTCACATAGAAGTTATAGAAGTTATCTGCTGGCATGCAAATAAGGAATAAGGTGAATAATGTTTTCGAAAAATGCTTAATACATGCACATTACCTATAAATAGTGCATTGTTTTGCATTGTCAGTCTTTATGTGACAGTGTTATGGCCCGGCTCATGTGTCCGCCGCAAAGTAAGGTGGCAGACTTGACTAGCTCTTTACTGGAGCATTATTCCATGATTGATGATGGCGTGGTCAGGTGGAGTCGAGGCAGAGGAGCAGCCCCAGATACATTATTATTAGTTTGAAACATGGCAGACAGAAAAGAAATAGCTAAATACTATATACGTTGAAATACATTGCCAAAAAAAAAGTTGCCACATGGATTTAACTCAGCAAATACGTACAAGCCTCCTGGAGTTGCAGTCTGTGCTCAAAGAATGAGGTCAGCTGACACCTGAATATACTGAATGACCAGGTTATTCCATCAATGGATTTTTTCTTCCCTGATGACACGGGCATATTCCAAGATGACAATGCCACGATTCATCGGGCTCAAATTGTGAGAGTTTTCACACATGGATTGTCCACCACAGAGTCCAGACCTTAACCCCATTGAGAATCTTTGGGATGTGCTGGAGAAGGCTTTGTGCAGCGTCAGACTCTACCATCATCAATGCAAGATCTTTGGTGAAAAATTAATGCAACACTGGATGGAAATAAATCTTGTGACGTTGCAGAAGCGAAATCGAAATAATGCTACAGCGAATGTGTGCTGTACTCAAAGCTAAAGGCGACCTTGTGACCTTTTTTTTTTTGATGGTCACTTTTTTTGCCCAGGCAGTGTATAATAGTAGTAGTAGTAGTCAAACACGTTTTCACCAAGGGCCACATCAGCAAAATGACTGACCTCAAAAGACCAGTTGTAACTTGTTAATTAACTGTTTTTCTGTATTTATTACTTATTTAGGTTTCAAATATTGCATATCCTATTGCCTAGATGTAAATATGGCTGTGTAACTGCGTATCTCCTGATAACATGACATTTGAAGACCATCATACCTTTTAATTTATCCTGTTGAGGGCCACATAAAATGATGTAGAGGGCCACATTTGACCCGGGGGCCTTGAGTTTGACACATGTGATATATATAGTGAAGAAAAGTAAGATTTGGCCTATGGTATACTAAGCTAAAATAGTTTCTACAAATGCTTACTTCCACTTTTCTCTGACAGATATACATACACCTCTGAGCGTGTTGACACATGACAGACATCGGACCCCAGAGACCGGAGCAGTAATAGCGTTGTAATGAGAGGTCATGTGGAGCCACTTAGAGTTACTGTAGTCAAATTTGCAGGGGGCAGAAAAAAATACGCTGAATCGTTGTTGAAATCAGCTTGTTCTTTTGACCTTTGCTAACCTGCAACTCTTCGGGAACACCGCCTTGGACCATGCTGACTGTACTGTGCACTGCTACAGCCATCAACTACCAATTGATTTCAGTCTATCAAAGTAGGAGGTGAGGACCGTACTCCCCTGGTGGTTGTAAAGCGCTGACTGAATAACTGGGCGGTATTGCTATGTGGATGAACAGGTCCACAGGGAGTCTTTGGCAGTCCCACAACAAAGCCGCGTTAGATATTTTGCCCCACACTCAACTGAAGTGATTATAAAACAATGGGACTAAACGGTTCTTTTGGATCTGTAGCTGCGAGTGAAGTAGTTTATTATAGAGCTACGCACACAATTTTGAAAAAAAAAAAAAAAAAAACAAGGAAAAAAATTTATTGTAATAGCAGTTTTGATTTGATTTATTTAGACCTGTTCAGGAGAATTAACTTTTGAGAGAAGAGTGAACTATAAACTGCTAAACAAGAAACTTATACATTTAGGATTTCGAAGGGCATAATGTGAGCGTAATGATCCTGTGTAATCAGCTGTATTATAGTTGGAAGCAGCAGACTCAATATTACGCAATTTTCCAATGAGGTCAAGTAAAATTAGAGCTACGTTCTCTGTCACTGTATCTATAATGGCCTCAAGTAGAATACTAAAGCAATTATATGTACTGCTACTCTGCTGATCTAGTCCACGTTTGATTTCGGGTTTAGACCTGGTTAAGTTTTGGCTTAGTCCTGGTTTAGTCCTAGTTTAGTTTTGATTTATTCCTGGTTTAGTTCTAGTTTAGTTTTGGTTTTGTCCTGGTTATGTTTAGTTTAGTCTTGGTTTAGTCCTGATTTACTTTTGGTTTAGTTTTAGCTTATTCCTGGTTTACTTTTGGTTTAGTCCTGTTATAGTCCTGGCTTGGTCCTGGCTTGGTCCTGGTTTAGTCCTATTTTAGTTTTGGCTTAGTCCTCGTTTAGTCCTGGTTTTGGTTTAATCCTTGTTTAGTCTTGGTTCAGTCCTGGTTTAGTTTTAGTTTAGTCCTGGTTTACTTTTGGTTTAGTCCTGGTATAGTCCTGGTTTCAGTCCTGGTTTAGTCCTGGTTTAGTCTTGGTTTAGTCCTGGTATAGTCCTGGTTTAGTCCTAGTTTAGATTTGATTTAGTTTTGTTTTATTCCTGGTTTACTGCTGGTTTAGTCCTGGTTTAGTCTTGGTTTAGTCCTGGTATAGTCCTGGTTTTGTCCTGTTTTAGTTTTGGTTTAGTTTTAGTTTAGTCCTGATTTACTTTTGGTTTAGTCCTGGTATAGTCCCGGTTTCAGTCCTGGTTTTGTCCTGGTTTAGTCTTGGTTTAGTCTTGGTTCAGTCCTGCTTTAATTTTAGTTTAGTCCTGGTTTACATTTGGTTTAGCCCTGGTATAGTCCTGGTTTCAGTCCTGGTTTAGTCCTGGTTTAGTCTTGGTTTAGTCCTAGTTTAGTCTTGGTTTAGTTTTGGTTTAGTCCTAGTTTAGTCCTGGTCCTGGTATAGTCCTGGTTTAATCTGTAATTTAATGATCGATCATAATACCCACTGCACATGTTACGTACTACCACCAAAGCGTTCCTTCTTGTTTGCGCTGTTATGCTACATGTTTTTGAATAGGTAGTGAGCTGGTTAAATGTCTTGTTTACATGTATCTTAATAAGAGAGTTTTTCATCTGCTGTGTGTTTAGATTGTTGACAAGCAAATATCAGGATTGATCCAGGCAGTCAAGCAGGGCCATTATGTGTTCTTTGTGTTGCAGAGCGATATTGAAAATGTCCCTGCTGATTTGAAACAAACCAATACAATATCAGATGGGAAACTGTCACCATTAGACTCCTGCAGAGGTAATAGGCCTCACTGACTTCAATACTGCAAGAGCCATTCTCAATACAAGTGTTGTTTAATATAATATAAACAATATTGGTTCAACAATGTTAGAATCAGGTTTGCTTCAATGCAGAGGCTGTAGACTATAAACTGAAATGTAATGTTACTGCTTACTAATACTTGGGCCTGGCTGATATGACAGTATAATGTTTTCATTTCATAAACACTGGCTCTAATTAACTTTACATTGAAAAATTGTCACCCCTCTCTCTGTATCTGCTGCAGTGAGTCTTGTTTTTTTGGTCTTAAAATGCTTGTATTAACCTGCTCTACGTGATCCTGGTATTTTTATTTCACTATTCTGTCCACAACATGATGTGAACATTAATAACAGACAAATCAGGCGTCTTTTTCCCTGAGGTCGCTACTACTAGTGTTAGCAACAGGTTTGATTGACAGTGTTGCTAAGTGCCAACCCAGGTAAACCAGAGCTGTGCGCGGGAAGGGGCGTTACCTTCAACATCCTCACTCCAGATTGGCTTTTTGGTTGCTATGATAGCCGTGATCGGAGTTGCAAATATGGAACTCGGCTCCAAATTTGTCCCTATAACTGTTAGCCTCAATGAGCTTCATCTGACTGGCGCTGAATGCTCTGGGTAATGTCGCACTTCCCTAGTCCACTTCTTTATACAGTCTATGATCTGTATGTGTGTATTGAACTGTAATATATCAGTTCATATTTCAGTCTTCTCCTACGTGTTAATGCTCCAGGAGTTTCAGTGATCCAAAAAATTGCTATTTTTATCAAAAAATCTAATACATTTTTTTGTCTAAATGGTGTAGTCATAGTTTTGTTATTTTCCTCCCCTTGTGTAACATTTGCCATGGTTCAAATTCTCGTTACAAAAAGGTGTATGTTTGTAGGTTAGGGGTTGAGGCCAACATTCTCATTTACAAAGCAACTCCCTAGTGGCGCCGACATGCCAGGTTCCTCAACCTTTTCCTGCTCGCCAATTAACACGGGTTAATTGAAGATGCTAATTAGGAACACAGGGTGCCACTCAGCGAGGGAGAGAGGGCAGGGTGTGCGCTGTATTTTTAGGCAATATTATTATTATTATTATAAAACAGATTAATAACATAACCCCCCAGGGAGCGGGACACTTCACCTTGAGGTAGAGCAGAGGAGATGGAGTGGAAGGAAAAACTATTGTGTGCGGTGCTTGGTTTGCCATAGCAGCTGTCTGGGTCTGTGATTGAAAGTGATGCGGCTGCGTTCTTCTCCAGATAGCCCCCAGATTGATGGCTGCCTCCCAAAGCCCTGCAACAGCTCCTGCTGTAAATAGAGTCCATCTTCCAAACGGCTTCCACAACAGATGAATCAACACAGCCAGTGATTAATACACGCTTTAGAGGAGCTTTTCTTTATCCACATATATGCACTTTTATTTGCACATATATATTTATGTGCTCACATATAACATCTTATACATTATTTTGTACTATTTTTATGATTGAGTCAAACACACCCAAAGCTTTTTATATTTAAACACAAGATGAAAAATGGTCTAATAATGAAATCATAAATCATTAATTTTCTTTCTCAGCAAGAACTAAGCCACATGTCTTAGTTTCATATGTGGGCACATATGCACATACAAACTGGTATCCTGCAGCCTGTGCTGGGCTTCTGTTTACATACAGTATATGAAAAATGCCTTGTAATTGAACACATTTACATAACAACAACAACAGGTTTTGGTGAGGATACAGTTGAGGATTAGTCATGTATGAGAATTAATATTTGCATAGTAGCAGTTGCAGCACAAAGTCAAAATGGTAGTTACACTGTAGCACTACTCATACAGAAATAGTTGGAGCAACAGTGTTAGCAGTAGTTTGTCATATAATGCTAAAGTTGGTGAATAAAATATGGTGTATTTGATCTTTTGATTGTAGCAAAAGGTCATATAACGTCGTTGGAAACAGAATGCTGACAGAGCAGAGTATTAAAACAGCTTGCAGTGATGTGGTTCTTGACTGTGGCCCTCAAAACTCTTGTGTGGAGAGCCTTCTTGACCCTGCTCTCACACAAATGACTCTTCTATTTGAGCGGTGCCACATGCAAACCAATGCAAGCGCAGAAATCCACTGAAAGCATAGAAATGATATTTGCTGTAGTATTCATTGTAGTAGTAGCAGCAGCAGTAGTAGTAGTTGTTTGTGGGAATGACTACAGTTGTATATTCAATTCAATTCAATTTTATTTATATACATTTAAGTACACCTTACCCAAAGTACTGCACATTATATAAAGTTAATAAAAAAAAACAAATACATCACAGATAATACATTACATAGGCAAAGAACAATAAAACAATAAAACACCAAAAACACTAAGACATCCTGCCTAGCTAGTATTAAATGCCAGGGAGAAGAGGTGGATTTTCAGTCTAGTCTTAAACTGTGTTAAAGACAGACAGAGAATAAGACATGAGACAGTTCTTTTGTTGATTTCTGGACCATGTACAGTATATTATCGTCATTTCAAATTGAACAGTAGCCTATACACAAGACTCTAACAAATCTAAAGGATGTGTAAATAATATTCTTGCTTTAAGGGCCTAGGGGACCCTTCTCCAGATCTTGTTCTTGAAGTACCTGACATCGTTTGTGGGGGAAACTGCAGAAAACCTCCCAGTGCAACTATTACACAAATGTAGTTATTGAAAACAGATTATCCAAAGAAAGTGCACTGAGGTGTAAAAATACTATCCAGGGAGTCCCCCAGTGCACAGGTTTGAGCTGGTCTTTTGGCTGTGCTCTGCCGTTAGCGTTAGCTTTAACCTTTCAGGCCATAATCAGACGCTTTGTTCTGTGCTCTGGTACCACGGAGACGAGAGGGGTCCATCGGGCAAATTATGCAACACTCTGCGCAACATTTGCAAGAGTCTTGAAGCTATGATTTAAAGGTTATGTGAGGGAAGACGAGTTGTAAAGGACGAGCGGCAGTCTAAGGGAAATAGTGAATGGGATTAAGCGGTCAATTGAGATTGTCATTGAAAATCCTTTTGTATGAATACCTCAGAGTTGCACTACTCAAAAAACTCACAAACAATTTAGGAAGAAAACCTATTGCATTTACTTACGGCATGGTGGCTAAGCGGCTAGCGTTCATAACATAGACTGCATATATAAATGGATATTTTGCTATGGATATTTGTATCTGTAACTCAAAATATGAACATTAATAAAAGACAAATCAGGCGGCTTCTTTCCCCAAGATTGCTGCTGCTACCGTTAGCAACAGGTTTGATTGACAGTGTCGCTAAGCACTCAATTTCTTTTAAACCAGAAGTGCGGACGGGAAGGGGCGCTACCTTCAACAACCTCACTCCGGATTAGCTTTTTGGTTGCTGTGATACTCGCGGTTGGAATTCCAAATATGGAAGTTGGCTCGAAATTCACTGTAACTGCTAGCCTTGATGAGCTTTATTTGACTGAAGACGAACGCTATGAGTGACGTCACACTTCCTTAGTCCACTTCTTTATACAGTCTATGGTTCTTAGTGTCATTTTACCACATATATGCAACAAAACCTTTATTGTTGTTGTTTTAACTTAGCCACAACTACGGTGCCTTTTCCCAACTGCATTTGGAAGCATCATGAGCAGTTTTCCCCTCCCAACTCTGACATCTTTCTCTTACTTTCCTGACTGGCATATTTATCCGCAGGGCTCCATCAGCGGCCTCCCCTGCTTCCTAATTTCTGATGCAGCGTAGATGAGAGCCGATTACGCTGCCCCCTGCTCCTCGGCAAACTCCTTCAATATTAATGAAGACTGATGAAGTGCTAGGGAGCCCCTGTCTTTCAGTGCTGACCTAGATTGGATTGACAATTGCAATTAGCGTCCCCTCAAGTTCATTTCCATCACTTTAATTTGACACGACGAAGGACAGTGCAGGCCGCCAGTGAGACCATTCAGAACGTGTGGGATCCTGAGCAGAGGGAAGGTTAGGGAGAGATCAGGGAAATGAGAGAGGGAGTTTCATCGGGAATTAGTTTGAAAGAGAAAGTGACAAAGAACTATAGTATTTGATGTTGAGACAGTGTATGTTTTGTGCTGCTTGCAAGTCAAAAAATCTATGAAGTTGTATATTTCGACAACTTTGAACATCTTGTGGTCTGCTGTTCATATGTTTGACCCAGTGCTACAAAGTAAAAGTTGTAAAATACTATACTTAATTACAAATTTTAAAAGTGGATACGTTTTACTTTTACGTCACTATATTTGAGAGCAGGTGTCTGTACTTTCTCCTCCGCTACATTTTTAAACACAGCTGAAAAACAAGTATTTTTCATTGTTTGAGACTTCCTGAAAAGGCACAGGATTTATTTTTAACACGTTCATAGTCTGGGCAACCAAAAATATACAAATAGCTAGAAAAATAGCTTTAAAAAACTATTTATTCAATGGTTTCTGTTGAACAAAATTCAGCACAAATCTTTATCAAATTCACTACATCTGAAGCCTTATAAGACCTCAAAATATGGGTGAAATACTTTTTTTTAATACTAAAGTAGATTTTTTTCATGGTGCATTTATACTTATACTATGCTTCGGTATCTGTACTTATACTTACGTAGCAATATTGAGTACTTCTTCTACCACTCTACCACTGGTTTGGCCATAGGTGGAGAGAAAGGTTTGAAAAATCGTATGCCAACTGCCAATAATTCCACATTTAAGATACAAATATTTCATATACAAAAAAAAAAAAAAAAAAAAAATAGATTTGGTTAAATGTTTAAGAAAAACTCAGATGAGTTGGGGTCAGTACACATATTTCAGTAATCATTTAATACTCCTTTCACATCATACAATAGTTAATAGAATCATGCAGTAGTGGATGAAGTACTCAGTTTTGTTACTTAAGTAAAAGTACACATACAGAGGTAAAAAGTTACTCCAGTAAAAGTTAAAAATCACATGAAAAAAGTCTACTTAAAAGTATATAAGTACTTGTTTAAAACTAGTAGTAGTTCAAAAAGTATTTTACGCAAGTGTTGTTAATTTGTTAAAGTGTTAAATGTAGTGATATTGACTTAAAAAAACATAAATATTTTGATCAACAGTAACAATACATCTGTAGTGTTACTGTTGAGCAAAATATGTATATTTATATTGAAATTCATTTTGTGTATTTATTTTTGTTTGCTCAAAGTCGAAGCTTGAACTCAAAACCTTTAGTCAGAATAGTACCGTGAACATGGCAAAAAATAACCAGTCCAGTTCAAAAATGTATCCACTGTGAAAATTTACTTAAGTACACATACCTAAAAAGTCTGCTTCAGTAAGTTAACTGAAAAAGTGAAGGAACTATTTATACCACAACAATTTTGGTACTGAAAACTAGTACTGGCAGTATTTTTCTTTTGGTAAGAAGTTTTGACGGGTGCTGTGTCCTGAAGTGAGCACTGAAAGGTAGATGGCAGTGTCACTACAAAATGATGATAAAAACATAATTCTTTTTCTTCAAATCATGAACACAAGACTTTAAGACAGAAACTGGTTCACCCAAAGGACAAAACCCCGAGCCATAAACAAAGTAATGTAGTCGACTTCATTCAGTGTAGTGAAGACTGCAGTGAGTGTTACATTGGAGACACTAAACTGCCACTCCATAAGAGAATGTACCAACATCGTCCTCAGACCTCAGTCCACCGTACATCTCCATCTCAAAGCCACTAACCATTCCTTTGAAGATAGTGAAGTACAGATCTCAGCCAGAGAAAAGAAATGGTTTGTGAGGGGAGGTAAAGAAGCTATTTTTATTAGGAAAGACGATCCTTCCTTAAACAGGAATGAGGGCCTCTCACCGATCTACAACTCTATCCTCAGACCCAAAACAAACAGGAACAAAGGGAACAATAGACATCCATTACAGGCTGAGTACGGTTGATAAGGCTGAAACTGGAAACAATAGCTGTTTACAGTTTCAGTGTAGTTAGCTCCTCCCTTCTGATAGATATAAGGCAGTGTCCTACAGAAATTTGTCCAGTTGACAGATTTAATTTCATCTTTTGCTAACACAGGTATACATTGAAGTACTAATATCAAAACATATATTGATGGTATTGTTTGGTGTACTGGAGCCAAAACAATGCACAGGTACAGACCCTATGTTTGCCCTGTTTAAACTTGCATTAGAACTGTCACTGAATGGATGTCATGTCAGTGTGTGTAGTGTTGGGGACAGCAGTACCTTAAATGAACGATGGTCCGTCTGCTGCACGGGGAAAAGATAGTGAGAGGAGGAGGAGGTGTCACTCTGTGTGTGTTTTGTGTTCTTTTAAACAAGCATTTCCATATGATTTGTGTGTGTGAGCGACGGGGTTAAAGCCTCTCCTTGTCTGAATGACAGATACATTTACTCTCTCCTTCACACTGTTGGCCATCCGCTATCTCGGCTTGTCTCCTGAAAAATGCTCCACAGAAACACAAGTGGGAAGAAAAATGTGCTTGAGTGGTTTTCTTAAAATAGACCAAATAATTCTGGCATGCGAAAGTAGAATCATATCATAAAAAATAAAAAAATGCATTCCACAGAGCACCAAACCAAATCCATCATTCTTACGTCCATCTTAACAATTCTACCATGAAAACAAACAATAGGTTAAAAAAAGCATATGTTTTCATTATGCATGTTCTTCTCCACAGATCTGACTCTAACGTAGCCAGGAGGAGGGCGTCCACCTGCTTGTCACCGGGAAAAAAAAAAAAAAAAGATTAAATGTTCCATCATACGGCATAAAATGTATCTATATGTATGGAGAATTTGATTGTATTGTTTCCATGGAGTCATGCAAGTGAATACGATTTTGTTAAACGCATTTATTTTAACTTTGGTATCCTGAACAAGCTAGTGAAGTGATGTTTGTGAACGAGTCGGCTCTTTTGAATGAGTTGGGTCATTTGAACAATTCCTTAAAGTGAAACCCTGGAGTCAGATCTCATTTTTAAAAGAGACAAATCTTTTTCTTTCTAATTTGTCTGCATTTTTACACTGATTAACGCTGAACCAACACAAGAATCAGCACAGAAGCAGATCAGGTGACTCGGGTGAGAGCTTTGAGCACAGAAAAAACATATTTAGGTTATAATACCAGTTAGTTTTATTAATATAGTACATTTTATATGGATTTTTATAATTCCGATGGGTAAACACACTCCAACTCTCAGTTTAACAGATCTTAGCCTTGGTCACTTCTTTCTTCCGTTATATAAATAAATAGTAAAAGAGCCAGTCTTTTAAACGGCTCTTTGAAGAGAACGGATCCAAAAGATTCACAAAAGAGCCGAAAGTCCAATCACTAAAATAAGCCTAATAATGTAATCGTGTATTATGGTAACTCCTAACAACAGTTATCAAGAAATAGCACAAAATCTAAACAAAGATGCAAATGGATAAGTAAAATGTTAAGCTAAGCAACGATATTTGCTGTGTTTTGGGTAAAGATGTTATAAGATTGCACAAAGCCCCATATACTCCACACTCCTCAATTTCACCACAGCCCGGAGAACACAAGTAACCAGACATAGAGAACGGTCGACGTCTTTCAAACTTCATATCTGTCTCCTCCCTGCGCAGGCCACTCCAAAAGGTGAACGATACGGAACAACTTCTCTAGAGGATCCGAATCTATTTCCTCCCACTGCGACTGAGATTGGGAGGGCCTTTTGAGCGACGGGAGCTTAGGCAGTCTGAATACAAAAGGTGTGCTCCTACAAACCTGTGTCCTGCTCATTAACAGTGGCCCGCTGATAAGAGCAGTACTTCTTGAAAATAGCACATAATCCTCTGGGCTTTGCTTCAGTATTCAGACTACACTGTGGGATCCTCTCTGCATGATAATGGAAGTCCTTGTCAAATTGTCGCCCTGTGTCCCAAAAGCGAATCTTTGCAATATTACATCAATTTTTCTGTAAAAATGAAAATCTTAAAGGGCCCATATTATGCTCTTCTCTGATCTATGTTATAATGTTGTTTCCTCATCACAAACATCTCCGGATTTGAGTTTTTGCTTAATTCATGCAAGAGTTCTTCTCTCAAACTGAAAACACTCTGTTCCACCTTGTGATGTCATGGGGTAATACAGGAAGTGCGCCATTGTGTGTTTAACCATACCTCTTCTCTAGAATCATTTCAAATTGAATTGAATTTCAAATCTCTACTGAACTAACGGTAGCTGTTAACTTGAAAACTACCACTTTGTGACATCACAAGGTGGAACAGAGCATTTTGAGCTTTGGAGATGTAGACAGACTAATAATAAAGAGTTACTTAAACATGTGTGAATGAAACAAAACACAACAGCATCATAATATGGATTAAAAATCACAATAATCAATTTTGCATAATGTAGAAACTTTGTATTTAAACCAAGGGGTGCGCAGTGAATTTGAGAAAACTATAAATTACATTTTTCAGTGAGGACTATCTGCTGACACTACAGGAGATTGTTTTTATATTGAAACTATCTCAGGGGGCTGTCCGTAGAAACTACTCCAACAATCTTTGGTCAGAACAAAACTTTTCTCAACAAATATACTACTTTATATAATATACTACTATGTAAAAAAAACTATGCAACAAAAAGTTTATCAGTATCATAGAAATTGCAATGTAATTTATTGTGTAAGTGCTACTGTAAGTAAAATCTCATTATTTCATTCTTTATTATACCGTTATCATGGTAAATGGCCACAACAGGATTTGAACTGCCAACCTTCGAACCAGTGGACAAATACTTTACCGACTGAGCTACTTTCGCCCCATCATCACAGTTTCATTGAGCTGGGAAAAATAAAAAATGACCGCTTCATGCTCCAACAAAGTGAGTCCATGCGACACCCCTGTGGAAGTGTGGCACCCAGCTTTGAGTAACACAACTGTCTCGTAATTAAAAATCAAATAATCATTGGACAATATGAGCTATAATTAAATTTTTGAAAAAAGTTTGTTACTAAAACTGTTGAGTCAGTGTCTCTTTAACATTTCAACCACCAACGTTGTCTTAATCCTATATGCTAATTCGAATGTCATCTCATCTATCACGTGAGCTGGTTATCTTGTTTACCTATAGCTCCACACTTGCCTCCTCTTTATACATCTGCAGCGCTGGCTTCTCCACTCTCTCCTTCTCTCTGTGCTAACTAGCCACTGTTTGAATAAAAACTCATTAGGATTACATAGTCATTTAGCTAAGTGACACGGCCTGTAATTGTACCATCCATCAATTGCTGTGTAATAACACCCGGAGAGGAGCTAAATGTTGATTAGCCCTCAGCCAATTTCACCAGCATCTCTAGGGAATAAAGAGCCAGAGGAGATGGGCTGAGGGGACCTGATGATGGGGCTTCTTAGAGGGGGCAGCGGTCCAGGGCGCTGACCCATTCAGGATAAATGAACAACGAGGAGTGTGTCAAAGTGGGATGCAGAATATACGATGTGTTTATGGAGTTTATAGTGGACGGAACTAGTATTTGCTGCAGCAGAAACAATTTTAGGAAGTATGGGTGGAAAAAGCCAATGTGCTGCGCCTCTTTTTCAGTTAAAAGATGCCACCAGATGTTTACCAAATTTCCCCGTTCACATAAAAAGATACTAGAGAGAAACTTGAAGGTTCTTGAAATATTTACTCCAATTCTCTGCATCCTTTTTTCACCAACAAACTCTCTCAAAAGCAAATAAACTCTTCATGAACTTCCTTAAATGGCTCATATTATAGTATTTTCTGATCTGTTATAGTGTTGTTTCCTGATCACAAACAAACCTGGAGTTGTGATTTGTTTCATTCACACATGTTTATCACACAAACCCTGCGTATTTAGGCTGAGTTCTTCTCTCAAACAGAAAACACTCTGTTCCATCTTGTGATGTCATGTGGTAATACAGGAAGTACAGAAACTCCATATATGTTCACTAGAATCATTTGGATGATTTCAGCCCTGGAATTGCCAAACTTTCCTGAACCTCTACTTAACTAAAGGTAAAAAAGTGGCTGTTAGCTTGAAAACTACCACTTCATGACATCACAAGGTGGAACAGAGCACTTTGAGCTTTGGAGATGTGGACTGATTAATAATAAAGGTTTATTCAAATATGTGTGAATGAAACAAAACACAACTCCAGTTATGTTTTTGAGAAGGTAACAGCATTATAACATAACTTAAAGCTCACAAGAGTCAATTTTGTGTAATATGGGACCTTTAAAGAAATGCAAAATAGAACAAGTTTGTGAAGGGCAAAACCAGTTAAAACCAGAACCAAGGCAGTCTTAGTTAGTAGTTAAAATTCCAAAAGCCTGGCTAGTTAAAAAAAGTCCATCTTTAATACTGAAGTAAGATGTTTGTCTGAGCACCTTATCGCTTATCTCCATGATTTCAGTGATTGACAGGTGGCATAGAAAGGGGTGAAAATGACAGCGAGCACTAAACGCTGTCAGTGCGAGGTGAGTGACGTTTGATTTTGTTCAAAATGATTGACGACCAGTGACTAATTATTTATGGCGTGGCTTAATAAACCGCACACATTTCACAGTGTGCGTGCCCTGTGAAATCCTTTCCAATGGGCTCTACATGAATTAAAGTAGAAGCCAAGAGTTAAAAAAACACTGACTTGGTGTTTATGCTGCATTTAGATACACCTTAGTCCAACAGATTTCTATCTCGCCTCGTCATCGCCCTTCACAAACAAAACACGTGTATTACAGATTCCTATCAGCTGTTTTTGCCATATACACAATACCGTTTTTTTTACTCTTTATTACACTATTTTCTAGCATCGTATCTGTATTCGCAACTGTTTAGCCATGTTATCAGCACAATCCACACAGCAGAGATACCGTAGTGGTACAACTTGAACAGGTGTTTGCATATAACTTTTTGTATTCCATTTTGGCCAAGAAAGTGACACTGCAAATACGAGTAATATTGGTGGAATGTATGTACACTACCAGTCAAAAGTTTGGACACACTTTTACTTCTTTCTACATTTTAAATAGACATAGAAGACAAATCAATCAAATATATGAAGCAAGATGTTTGAAATTATGTAGTAAAGTATTTGTAATTGGTTGGTCGTAGTAGTAGTAGAAGTAGTAGTAGTAGTCTTGATTAATTCATGCATGTTTAAGTAATTTTTTTATTGAGGCGCTGCTACTCGTTTCTTTGTTTTTCACATACCCTCAGAAAACGTCTACTGATCTGTACTTACTTTGCTCTCAGATTATTATTTTTTTTATTATTTATTGATTGCTACTTTTACTGCAGTTGCGTGATGAAGTTTTTAGAGTGACAAAAAGAGGCTGGCTCATTTTAAACAAACTATAGTATACGTGCGTGTCATAGATGTTGTAACAAAAACCAGACAAAAACTTCTCCGAACTTCTGAACTTCTAAACCAAACGTGATGAGTCAGAAAAATCTCTTCCATTTTGAACTTGAAACAACAGAAATTTGACAGAGGTGGTGTGGGAAGCCGTCTTTCCCTCCCTTCTATTCACATTGACTCATTTTCTTCTCCTTAAATAGCCAGTGAATAACTTAATAGCACATTGATGATGATGTTTAATGCAGATAATATCCCATTGGCTGACAGTGACATGATGCGTACAAAGAGACTGGAGTTAGATAGGGCATAAAGGAACAGTCAGAAGTATGGGGAATTAGAAAGAAAGTC
Source organism: Periophthalmus magnuspinnatus (assembly GCF_009829125.3). Lineage (NCBI taxonomy): Eukaryota > Metazoa > Chordata > Actinopteri > Gobiiformes > Gobiidae > Periophthalmus > Periophthalmus magnuspinnatus. The sequence goes on from NC_047146.1 coordinate 22,314,529, forward strand.
TGTTTAAATATAATTGAAGCTTTTAGTGTGGTATGAATGCATTGTGCTAAGCTAACAGAGACGACTCCGCCTCCGTGAACCATCTTTCTGTATCGCTAATGGCCCCAGCTTTTGTCTAGTGCAACTATCACTATCTGGGAAGTGAAAATTGCTCTGACTTTTACAGCATTATAATCGGTTCCACACAGGAGTATTAGGAGCTTAAAAACATGTTTCATAAAAAGTACTCCTCATGAATTTGGATTATAAACTTAAGAAATGTTCTTGGTTAATTCCATGATGCCAATTGCCGGAAAAATCCAGGAAGATATATCTATGTATTTTCCATACAGATTGATATCAGTCTAGGCCCCACGTCCTCCGTTGCGTCTCAAGCCCGGTCAAACGTGATCGTCCAATGAGATCAGCTTTTTTCAGTGACACATGTGAAATGAAGTAGATCACCTATGAGTTACAAATAAAATTTAATTCATCTCACCTCAGATTAATAGAGTTTATTTGAGGTGAGACAAAATGTTTTGGGTTTTTTTCCTTTATTTTTCCATTATTCCATGAGTGTCCCTGATTGGCCAATCCACCTGTCAATCAAGCCCATCTGAAAACAGGGAGATTCACCGGTGACCAGACTCACATCTTCGTAAAGTATTGAAGAAGTGTGTATTCTGTATCCCAGGCAATGACGCCAATGAATGATGCTTAAAAAAGTATGATATATACTATATACTCTGTTCTATAGACGAATACATACTAAGAGCTGACATTTTGCAATAATGGTTATCTCAGTTCCTTCCTCCCTGGTTTAGTCAAACTGATTTTGGAGAAAAATGGGCTCTGTAATGGGTTGTTCCAAGAATAGGCTGCCATTCCTGTGAAACCTATTGAAAAAGCAGGGCATGAATCATGTAAAGAGACATTGCATAGGTTTGGCAAAAATATAATAGGTGGGTTAAGTGAATTATCTAATGCCATCTATAGAAAGATAATCTCATGAAGTCATAATTTTAGCTAAAAGAAAAACGTGTTTGACCATTAATGCAAATCTATTATGCAAAATCCACTAGCTATAGTTATTTCCCCTAAACATTTTCTCACCAGAAGTTGTATTTAGCCTGATTCATGTATGTTAGAGCAACCTTTATACTCCAAGACGTCATTGATCCAATTAACCCCTGTTCTTACTGCTGCCGGCATACACCCACTTCTCTGTACTTACTTTGTTCACACATATTTGACTCACCCTTTATTATTAGTCTGTCCACATCCTGAAGGCCAAAATACATCCACGTTGTGATGTCATAAAATGGTAGATTTAAATTAGCAGCTGCCGTTTAGCTTTAGTTCTGTAGCGACTTGCAATTCCAGGGCTGAAGTCTGTGTAATCCCTCAGTCGTCGAGGTATGATACATAGTAAAAGAAAAATTTTAAATGTGTCAGTTGGGCAAAAAGTTGTAGGAGTGAAGACGTTTTGATGGTCACCCAAGCTGCTCCTTCAGTTCTGGTCAGATATGAGGCAGATTTTAAGTCCGTGTCCACCAGTTATCTGACCAGAACTGTATGTTTGTGATGAGGAAATAACATTACAACAGATCAAAAAAGAGTATAATATGGGCCTTTTAATATTCTGTGGCTTTCTTCTTCCTTGTCCTACTGCTGAACGGGATCTGTCTCCGTCCCACTGAGAAGCACATTGTTTTGAATCACTGTGCTCTAATTTCACAATAACACTTCAGCATCTTAATTATATATGATTGTTATCTATTTGTCTAATTCTCCCAAAAACCTCATGAGCTCGGGCTGCCAGCTTAAACCGGCTTACTTCTCTTGTATAAGTTGTAGTGCATGTGTTGTAGTAAGTTGTGGTAGTAGTAGTAGTAGATGTAGTAGTTGTACTAATAGTAAGTAGTAGTTGCAGTATTTGTAGTAGATGTTAGAGTAGTCACTGTAGATATACACTCACCTGAAGGATTATTAGGAACACCATGCAAATACAGTGTTTGACCCCCTTTCACCTTCAGAACTGCCTTAATTCTACGTGGCATTGATTCAACAAGGTGCTGAAAGCATTCTTTAGAAATGTTGGCCCATATTGATAGGATAGCATCTTGCAGTTGATGAAGATTTGTGGGATGCACATCCAGGGCACGAAGCTCCCGTTCCACCACATCCCAAAGATGCTCTATCGAGTTGAGATCTGGTGACTGTGGGGGCCATTGTAGTACAGTGAACTCATTGTCATGTTCAAGAAACCAATTTGAAATGATTCGAGCTTTATGACATGGTGCATTATCCTGCTGGAAGTAGCCATCGGAGGATGTGTACATGGTGGTCATGAAGGGATGGACATGGTCAGAAACAATGTTCAGGTAGCCCGTGGCATTTAAATGATGCCCAATTGGCACTAAGGGACCTAAAGTGTGCCAAGAAAACATCCCCCACACCATTACACCACCACCACCAGCCTGCACTGTGGTAACAAGGCATGATGGATCCATGTTCTCATTCTGTTTATGCCAAATTCTGACTCTACCATTTGAATGTCTCAACAGAAATTGAGACTCATCAGACCAGGCAACATTTTTCCAGTCTCCAACTGTCCAATTTTGGTGAGCTCGTGCAAATTGTAGCCTCTTTTTCCTATTTGTAGTGGAGATGAGTGGTACCCAGTGGGGTCTTCTGCTGTTGTAGCCCATCCGCCTCAAGGTTGTGCGTGTTGTGGCTTCACAAATGCTTTGCTGCATTCCTCGGTTGTAACGAGTGGTTAATTCAGTCAACGTTGCTCTTCTATCAGCTTGAATCACTCGGCCCATTCTCCTCTGACCTCTAGCATCAACAAGGCATTTTCGCCCACAGGACTGCCGCATACTGGATGTTTTTCCCTTTTCACACCATTCTTTGTAAACCCTAGAAATGGTTGTGCGTGAAAATCCCAGTAACTGAGCAGATTGTGAAATACTCAGACCGGCCCGTCTGGCACCAACAACCTTGCCACGCTCAAAATTGCTTAAATCACCTTTCTTTCCCATTCTGACATTCAGTTTGGAGTTCAGGAGATTGTCTTGACCAGGGCCACACCCCTAAATGCACTGAAGCAACTGCCATGTGATTGGTTGATTAGATAATTGCATTAAGGAGAAATTGAACAGGTGTTCCTAATAATCCTTTAGGTGAGCGTAGTAGTCGTAGTAGTTGTTGTAGTAAGTTGTGGTAATAGAACTAATAGTAGAAGTAGTTGTGGTATTTTAATTTTTAAAAAATATTTTTATATAGCACTTTTCCACCTTCAAAGCGCTCAAAGCACTTCACACAAGGAAAGAAGGAACCACTCACCCATTCACACACATTCGTACATCAAAGTACACAGACCCTGGAGACGAGGTGGGTTAAGTGTCTTGCCCAAGGACACAACAACAGCATTAATTTATGGGAGCTGGAATAGATGCCGGAGTAGTTGTTGTAGATATAGTAGTCACAGTACTTCTTATTGTAGTAAGTTTTTGGTAGTAGTTGTATTAATCGTAAGTAAGTAGTTATTGTTGTAGTATTAGCTGAAGTAGTTAGTATTAGTTATAGTAGTTATAGCCATTATTATTTTAGTAAGTTGTGGTAGTAGTAGTAGTAGTAGTAGTAGTAGTTTTTACCTATCGTCCTTTAAGAAACACCTTGGCTTCTACTTGTGGTCAAACTGATGAAGCTCCAAGGCCCATCATGTTTTATTAGCTCATAATGCAGTGAGGACATTAAGTGTGGCCTGAGACGTCTTGGAGCACATCTTACAGCACATCTTACAGTCTCCTGAGGGCAACTGTACAGAGACTCTCAGGACGTACACAGACCTTTGACTCTTGGTTCAGTCATCCACTGGAGGCCACCGTAGTCAACTATCCATGTTCAAAATGAAATGTGACACAGCTAAAAACTCATTTTTGGTATTTTTCTTTAGGCAGTAACTAGTTAAAAGTAAAAAACGAAGGAACTTTTCTGGGTCTGCCACTTGCTTTTTCTTTATGGCAGGTCTGTCACGTTAACACATTTTGAAGTATGATAGATCGCTTAAGAAATGATAGATGATGATGATGATGATGCCAGAGGGGAAATGGGAAGAAAGTAAGTCAATTCTGAATGCCATTATGTCACTGACACGATAACCCTAGAGCAGGATTTCACCCTCGAAAAATAATTCTTTTGTTAAATAACTTGAGCTGAAATACAATGAAACACTTAATGAGTCATAGAAGTTATTCAACCCTCTGCAGCTCAAATTTTCCCCAGTAGCACCAGGAAAAAGTAGCAAAGATAAACATGTATCCCCAAAAATAAGAAGTCGATATGGTAATTATCATAACAGGCCTGGAGATGTTTTTGATTTGCAGGGGTGGAATATAACAAAGTAAAAGTTGTTAAGTAAAAATTCTACGTATCTGTACTTTACGTAAGTAGATGTTAAAGTGGATATGTTTTACTTTTACTTCACTACGTTTGAGAGCAGGTATCTGTACATTCTACTCCACCACATTTTTGAACAGGACTGAAAAGTAAAAGTATTTTTCATTATTGTATAAGATCTGCTGAAAAGGTTGAGGGTTTATTTTTAACACGTTACTAGTTTGAGCAAAAATACACAAGTAAAAACACCTGCACAAAAAAAAAAAGATTGATGTGATTGTTTCGATTCAACAAAACTCAGCACAAATCTCTATCAAAATCACTACATTTGAAGCTTTATAAGACCTTAAATTCTGTGCAAAGTACTTTAACTTTTTACTGTTTAGGTACATTTTTAAACAGTTACTGTAATACTTTTACTTTAGTAGATTTTTTTTCATGCAATACTTTTACTTTGGTATTTTTCTGTGCAAAACAAAATTGAATACTTCTTCCGCCACTGTTTATCTATATTGAGACCAGCAAATGACGCCACCAGACCACATTATAGATCAGATCTGTGGCGAGGTGACCCTGTTCACAGTATGAATCCAACACCGGGGCAATTGCGAAATATACAATGATACCACTTTGTGTGTTGTGATCTCTTTCTGGGCTTCTTTACCACCTTGTTCCCTTTTTAAATGTTTCCATGTAAATTACGACACGTTGTTTTGAGGAGATAATGATGTTTTTGGAGGTCTTGTTTTGTTGTGAAATGAATCACCCAAAGGACAATGTATTCTGACGCACTTGGCCCATAGTGTTTCTGTAATTAAGCTGTTTGAGCTGCGGCAGTGGAGGGTCTCACCCCAGAGGCCATGGCTTCACCTCTTCATTTCTGTCATTTCAGGCTGCAGCACGCACTAAACCTTGACATATTACCACATCATAACACCACTCCAAATTTAGCTTTTATTCATTATTCTTTAGCCAGTATTTTTCACAATGGGTAAAATGTGATAGATGTTTTGAGGTCAGTCATTTCGTTTAAGAATGTTAGTTTGAAAGATGACTTTTTCTAACCTTGGGCTGGACAGATGTTTGAAAACTCTTAAAGGTCCTATATTACACAAAATTGACTCGTGTGAGCTTTAAGCCATGTTAGAACATTGTTATCTCCTCAAAAACATACCTGGAGTTATGCTTTGTTTCATTCACACATATATTTATTAGTTTTTCTACATCTCCAATGCTCAAAATGCTGCATTCCACCTTGTGATGAAGCGATAGTTTACAAGTTAACAGTTACATCTTACCTTTAATTTCAGGAGAGATTGGCAATTCCAGGGCTGAAATCATCCAAATGATTCTCGTGAAGATCTATGAAGGGTGTGTGTGTGTGTTACAAATGTGTGAATGAAGCAAAAACACAACTCCAGGTATGTTTCTGATGAGGAAACAACGTACATCAGAAAACTGCATAGCCACCATTTGGATTGATTTCTATCTCTGTCTAGGCCCCAACTTTTGCAATCCAAGCTAACTATTCCTCGCATTGAAATAGGTTTGCTGTGCCTGCAAACCTTGAATCCTCTTTTTACTGTCTGAAAACTTTAAAGCCCTGTTGCGATTTGGTTAGCAGGTCGGATTAAATCGCTAACCGTGAGCTATGTGGATCTAGGACTACAACTCCCAGCAGCTGTGGCCCCTCCCATCTGCGTCTGCACACAGGGAGCGTGGGGAAGTGATTACTCCCGGATTAGGCCTGCCTTCGCTCTGATATGTTCTCTATAATTGAATAATAGCAGCCTCACCCCGATAGTCCCTCTGCACTCGGGCCTCCAGCCTCGTCAGATCGGCACAATATTAACCATGACACAGGCGTAACCAGGACGGTAATTAATGCACTGAATCAATTACAAATTAGTCCATTTGGAGAATTCCCCGAAGGAGTCCAGTCATTACCACAGCTCTGATGGAGTTACAAGGCGTCCGTGTGGGACTGGTGTCACCGTGTCTCCAAGTCTCTAACTGTCTCCTCTTTTATCTCAGCAAGGTTGACAAGACCTGTCCTCTGTCGAATACTACGGAGAGCAATTAGAGATCACTACTGCTGATTCTATTACAAGCCAAAGTTTTCTTCCTGCTGTTGTCACATGTTTTTGTGTCTTCTGCTTTTGAGTGACAGTTGCAGTTAAATCTCTGCTTGTCCGGTCATTATTATAGGGGTGACAGTAGCTCATTTAGTAGTATTTGTCCTCTTATCTGAAGTTTAGTGGTTCGAATCACACTCTCGACATAAAATCATTGGTTGTGCAGTCAGATCCATCGACCTACATGTTGGCAGTCCAATTCCAGCACCTACAGATGAATCCTCTTGTTCTGTCCTTGAACAAGACACTAAAATAACCTTAGCCCTAGTGTCCGTGCACTGTGGTATGTGAATGTAAAGTACTTTGAAGGTGGAAAAGCACTATATATAAAAAATTGACCATTTACCATTATTTTATCAACAGTAAATACTTGGTCCAAACGTTAACTCTAACAATTTACACCCCATCCTAAAACCCAGCAGTTATTTGTATCGCATTTTAAAAAAGTGTTATTACTCTACTATTTGTCAGATGTGTACTAGCATACAGTATGACTTGGATATCCATCTCTAATATCCTTGTTTTATTCAGAACAAATGTATAACTTCATTTACCTCAGCTGAGTGCTTCGCCTGCTGCCTGTTTCTCAATCCTGTCAGTGTTATTTTTTCTTCCCTTTCACTGAGCTGCCATGTTTTAACACAAATAAACCATGAGTTTCCCTGATTGGTTAATCCACCTGTTAATCACACTCATCAGAAATCGGGGAGTCTGGATACAGTTCCAGCTCATGACATCATTATAACATTTTGTAAAAGCTTGTGGTCTTGTAATACCTGTAATGGTACTGCTACAAGGATAATAACAGCTTTAAGTAAACGGGCTCTTACAGGAAGCAGTGATCCTGTAGTAAACTCTCACTTCACACCATTCATTTTCATCTCAAAGGTGAAAGTCTTTCACAATGACAGAGGGTTTTCTCCGGCGACTCGAGACCTGATGAGGAGTGAGATCAGTGCGGACTATACTGAGCTGCAGACACTGAGCTCTCTGGAGTATGTCACTTGTAAATCTTTTTTTTTTTTTTACACTGTAGAATGCAAACTATTGTAACATATGGAAGAATGTATAACACTTTTATTTAAGAAGAGTTTATATAGGAGTGCTGCAACACATCTTTCAATCTGATGCTACTTAAACTTAAAGTACTTAAAAATGGGAGACTTTAGGATCTTATACAACACAGTCAGTTTTGTCTGTTTTGTAAGAAGATATCTGTGTAATCTCTCTATTGTCCAGGTATGATCCATAGTAAAAGAAAAATTCAAATCTGTCAACTGGGCAAAAAGTTGTTGGAGTGAAGACATTTTGCTGCTCATCCAAGCTGCTTCTTCAGCTCTGGAACTGAAGAAGCAGCTTGGATGAGCTGCATTACTTCCATTTATTGAAGGAAGTAATTTTACTATTTGTTTTGTTTGTTTTTAAAGACAATTAGCCTACTTCCTGTGATCGATCAATATTAGGAAAACTATTACGAATAAATATTTGTGGTAATATCCGCCAGCCTTATTTCATAACCCGAGGCTGATTATCTGAGAAATCCAACTTCTTCTTGAATATTTAGCTTGCTCATCATTTGGTCTTTCCCCTGTTTTGTACCGTTGCCATGGCGCTGTCTGTCATTGATGAATGCACCTTACAGGGCGTTTCTGTCAGAGTGCCTGACAGGTCTACTGTCACACTGTCAGAGGCGATGATCCTCAAACACAGAGCTCACACCACACTCCACCTGGACACCGTCGTCATGCAACTCCCACCCTTCCCCTCTTTGTCTCTCGCTTTCTTTTTCCTTCTCTCTCCCTCTCCTTTCTCTCTCCTTCCTCAAAGTCACTCAGTCTGACCGGTCTCATTAGCGACTGACAGTTTCTCCGACACCTGGCACATCGCATCACTATCACACTCACAAACATATGCTTTTCAACCCTTGCTGTATGGGTTCTTATCTATATTACATTTATCCAATTACATGTGTTTTATTGCAGAAAAATAAAGAAAAAATAGAAAGAAAAACCCAAACAAGCATACATTTGTACTTTGCACCGTCATCTACTTGTCTCCATGGAGCTAAATAAGTTTAATACCATACATCTTAAATTAATCCAAGCATATTTGTCTGATTAGTACATTGTATTCTCCTACATATGTCTCCTTTCTATTTCCATACTAAAGATTTAACATCACTACTAACTGTCATGATGAGTATTTCTTTACCATGCTACACCAACCGCTAGTGTAATTCTTGTGCAGTTATCTGTTCCACGGAATGTTCCAATTTACATTCTCGCTGTTCAGGGCGTCCTCTGAATTGCCCAGTGTAGTTCTGTGAGTTAGGTGTGACCCAGAGCTGAGGCAGAGGAAGGACATGGAACACTAACAGAGTGCTGTGTGTATCTTTCATGTGGCTTGTAAGATGCTTTAATCTCACCAGAGAAGCCCCTGCACCACGTTTCAAACACACACACACATATGTTGGGTTTTCGTGCTTGTTGCGGACATTGCATTGGCATACATTAATTTCCTGGAGAATGATCCTAACCTTGTTCTAAACCTTAAAGAAAACATAGTGTACTTGAGCATGCGATATAGTTATAACCTATGACACCCATAGATCATTATGTTATCATAATGTACATAACTGCCCAATTGGAGCCGACGTCGCCGTAAACATCATCGCAACAAAGATCCGTGAGGTTATCAACCCCTCCTATGGATAGCTGCACATCACGTTAGCGAGTGACTACGCGCTGCTGTTGAATCCTACACGTATCATTGATTAAGAAAATAAAATTGGAGAGCGAAGTAAATACAGAGTCGTGGGCGTATGTCGGTGACGGTAAAAACAGGGGCAATATGGTGTCTTGAAAATAACCGATTATAGATTACATGATTATGCATGAATCACTCAAAATATAACTTTGTGAAGGTAAATGAGAAGACGAAACAACTGTAACGTGGTCAGTTTTGCATAATACAGGCATGCCCAAATTGTGGCCCGGGGGCCAAATGCGGCCCTCAGACCACTTTTTCTTGGCCCTCAAGCTTCCAGGTGACTTGGCCCATATTACCTTAAACAGTACTTTTTATTGTACATTTCTGAATATGTACTTTAACAAGCCTATATTAAATATTTAATGTGTCCCATTGAGGCTGTAAGCATGAATAAAGGTCTAGTGGTTCAGCCTAACTTGTAATAATAACGCAGATTTGAAGTAGTCACTGTATTGGCAACCTGTCTATGGCCCTCAATTGGCCCTCAGCTTTGCCTGTGTTTTTATATTTGGCCCTTAATGAAAAAAGTTTGGACACCCCTGGCATAATAAATCTGCTTTAATGTAAAACTAAACCTATTTTAAGCCATATCTGACCTTAAAATCATCTCGTTGATCTAGTAATAAGGGATTAACATCATCGGGACCAGATTTTTGTCCCCGCAAGGAAGTTAGGTCCCCGTGATGTGCGTGTATACAGATTTTAGTCCCCACACTGTCATACACACCCACTGACTGCACACATTTGTTTCATATGAGGATCAACGCTGTGATGCAACAGAAGGGACAGTTTCTCTATCATCAAACATGAGTCACCATAGCTCCTCTTCCAAACTCTAATTTTCTATAGCGGGCACTTGATCATACCCATCTACAAGTCATATAGTGCACGCTGGAGCTGGCACCCACATCAAAGCCAGCATCAAATACAGGTAAGAAGTGGCTCTGATTGGGTTTAAGGCAGTCCGGAGGGATTGAGATGGAGGGGGCGGAGGGAGGGAGGAGGAAGTACTTTGGTGACTTACAACGTCGCAAATATGGAGCTCAGGAAATTCACGGTTCTCCTCAGGGATGTGGAATTAGTATCCTGTAGCATTTCTGGAAGGGATTCAACAGTGGTACCAGCTGTTTACATGGATTTACAGCATTTTGCATGCGTCGGAAAAGACCCATAATATCACAGTAGCGCAAGTTCTTCAAGGAGAACTACTCTGCAACTTTACTTCCAAATATAAATCATAAATAATGCATGTTTTCACTTTTAGATTAGATGAAGTACGTCTGTGTTTTGTGATATGTGATTTGACCATGACTTAAATATGGTGTTAAACATCTACTGCCATGAAGACAGGACATATCTGACCTGTAACTAGGCCCGGTTGCATCATCAGGCCTAGTTACGGGTCAGATCTGTGGAGAGGTGACCCCACACAGTAAGAATACCTGTTTTTCACTGGATCGAAACATCCCTCCATTCATCTGTCCATCCATTTTTTCCCACTTATCCAGGGAAAAGTCGCAGGAACTACAGTCTAAAAACAAGGACTCCCAGACTTCTCCCACCCCAGACACTTCCTCCAGCTCCTCCGGTGAAACCCCAAGGCGTCACACCTGTTATCGAATCAATCCAGCACAGATATTTTTAATGCTATACCGTGAAACATTTCAGACAAAGCTATAACATTTGAATTGAGACAAGCAGATGGCGGACACCACAAATTTAACATAGTGCAACATTTAAGGGCTGGCAAGGGCTGCGTATACTTTAACTTCCAGATGTTGATGTGGAAAGTTTTTTGTTGTGTTTTCTGTATTATAAAGTTTGTCCTGATTTAACTTAGCCAGGTTACCAGATCAAGTTGTTTCCCTGCATCTTATTTTCTGCAGTTACTATTATCGTGAGGTCTTATATGACAAATTTCTGATCCATCTTGTACACCTCCTTAACCTTCACCCTTCATTACTGTGATTATGGCTCCGGTAAACGCATGCCCTGTGAGCTTTTTCCCCTTTATATGTATGGAAATTAATGTCAGCCATACTATGCTTCCTCAAACATGCTAATACTATCGTTACACTTTCAGCCCCGTGAACCTCCCCTTGCTCCCGAACGCCTCACCTCCACACCACCTTTGGCTGCGTCTGTCTCTCCTTCGTTGAGCCGGAACAGGTGTGGTTTTAATTATGCATTAAAATATATGCACTCGGATCCACTTGACTGGACTCCTCCCCTATCCTCTACGCTGGAAGACCCCCCCCCCCCCCCTCCTTCTAGCTGTTAAAGTTGTGCATAGAAAGACTTGATTTCCAAACGGCTCACGTCTGGGTGACTCAAGTGAGGGGTTTGTTCCACTGCCACACTTCCGTTCACAAATACTTGGGCTCGGGGGAGCGGGGAGCAGGCAGGAGGCAGAAATCCCTGTTAATCTAGTGGATCTGGCTCTGGCTGTCTCTTTTGTTCACTGTTACTGGGACTTTGAAGCATCGATCACTGGAGAGCATAGTGTGGAAGAATGGTTGAACAGTTATGCTATTGTGATACGCAGTCTGTGTAAGATAAATATACTAAGCCAATATGTGTGACTCGTGACAGTGCATTTGAATACTCGATGTGTTTCTGTACATTTATTGTTATCGTCATATTTTATTTGCCAACGAGATTGTCAAATGACTATGACTCAGTTGTTATTCGATATTAGGGAGTATATATTAAAAAAAAATAAAAAATAAAAAAAAGAGATTAAACTAAAGAAAAAAAGGAACCTCACTAAATTCATAATATATTTTCCTCTTATTACTTTTTTTTTTTTTTTTTTTTTTATAACTTACCCATACACACATGTGCACACACAAAAACACACACACACTTACACTCACACATTTACATTCACACATAAGAACAGATGCCATTCTTTGATTTTTTTTTGTTTCATTACTTTACTCTTAAACCTTGAAAACTGTATGTCTTAAACACTAAAGTTGTTTCTCTGTAAGAATGTGACACATACTTATTTTAAGATGTTTACACTGGACCCTGCTACTTCAGTTACATGCTACGTGTATTTAGTGACGTATTCTACCTCCCTGTAAACAGCTAATGGTATATCCATTTATCACCTTGTATGGACAGTATGTACAGTAAATAGGACCAGCCTTGTATAGGTAGTACATTTCTCGGGGTGTAAGTACTGGATGTCTCCTTTGTAATGTAACTCACACACATGTGCCTGCTGTTTGTACCTACACACCTCCTCTGATATCAGGTAAACTTCTTTCAACTCTCTACCTGGTCTGGAATCACTTCCTTTTGAATTACATGGATGTATGCACTCGCTTTTCCCTCTACTCCAAATGTCTTATTGTTCATATTATGTTGCCTATAATATCACAATAAAAAGTTACTAGGGATGTGCTAAAATCCAGATATATTGTGATACCATATTGATATTGTGTACTGCTGTCAGTTTATTTCTATGATTCTGTGACAGTTAGTATACTTCTGTCTATACTTCGCACACTCTTTTTTTCATGGGCACTCAGTTCAAATACAGTACAACACAAACAAAAAACAAACCAAATAAATACATAAGTCCATTTAAAACATTAAAAACAGCTGCAAGTGTGAGTATAAATGTTTATCACCAGATTATTAGTGCATTAGTGGCACCAATATATCCACTTTTGCATGTCCTTGAAATATATTCCATACTTTTTTCCCATTTCAGTTCTAGTGCGGCCAGTTTTTAGACTTATACAATCATGAGATCTTGTATTAAAAGTTCCCGTATTAAAGTTTAACAAACAAGTGAGCTACTCCGGCAGTCTATCAAGTAGTCCCTATAAATACATTTTATGGTGTGGTTCTCTTCTGACAGATAGCGACGGCCAACTTTAGAGTGTAAAGTGATGGGTTTTAAATTCATCACCTGTTACGGAATGAAGGGCTGAGTGAAAGAGTTTATCTTAAGGTTTTGATGATTAAATGGTACTTTTGCCTATGAACTTTGAGCAGGTAGCGGTTTGACTAAGGAATACTGTTGTTAAATGTACTTGGTTCTTAAAAAATAATGAAATATCGCAGAATACTATGTGCAATATATTTATTATTGCTTGTATCATGAAATTGTGGTGTTATTGCATTGTGAACTATGTATACAGCCTTACTATGAACTGTATGACGTTTATGTGTTTTTTTTATCAATCCATGTATTTGCATGTTTCTCTTTGATATTGCCGTTTTTGAAATACTGACGTAGCTACAGCTTTTATGACTAATTAAGTGTGGGATCAATGCTGGGTCAGAAACTTGCACCTTGTTGTTTTAATCTCTAGTAACTTCCATTGATGTCCCACTGAGCATTCTGTTATAATGGAAGTGATTACAAGTGCATGTACTTTCCATTGTTTTTGTTCCATATTGTTATATTTAGATGTGGAAAACAGAGATATTTGTAGCCCTAATAATAAAATATGACACAAGATGACTTTGTGAATGGTGTTAGCTAATATAAGTGTGCATTTCAAACAACGTAAATAGTAATTGATTTGTTTTTTTGTGCTGTATACCCACTAAATGACTTGAAATAACTTTTGAAACAAGAATCCATGATGGTTGCAACGTATACAGCGACTTTGGCTTTTGTTTTCGATAAGACCATTACTTGGGGTATGCAGTGTGACCAAATCGCTTTAGTGAACCTCCCTCTTCTGTGCATTGGGAGTTGTTTAAATATTTGATATCAGCATGTTTTTTATTCCCCGTTGCTTAACACCTCCAAGCTCATTGTGCATTGTGCCATGGTGTTCTCTTGCAGCAGAGGTGGGAGGGGCGGTGGGGCGCGCTTGTTTTGTTGATCTGTGTTTAATGAAATTGACCACAGCGAGCAGATTTGGCCATTAGCTCGGCGAGAGCCTATAATCACTACAAGTTGTTTCTCTCTTTCCGTGCACTTGGTTATTGAACTCTGTGGGGGAAAGTGTAGTGTGTACCTGCCACGGCGACCCAGCCTCCCCTTTTATTCCCCTCTGCAACGCTGCTTTTTGGAGACGATCGATTCGGTGCCTTGAAAATAACAAACCAGCAGTGAGCCGGCTATTCGATTGGATTAGGGGAAAAAGTATAAAAAGCAAGTATGAAGTGTGCCTTGAAACAATTATGAGCTACTGTATACTGTGTGGTAATCTGATTAGCCACATATGAGCTGGAGCAAAAGTGGAGTTGTGCTCTAATGGCAATGGTATTGTCATTATGTTTTTGTTATAGAAAATCTAAAACACATTTTCTCTGAATTAAAAAAAAAAAAAAACATTTCCATAGAACAACAACTCAATTGCAGTTTTACATATTCCAACTTTATATTGTCCAAGTCCATTTTATTCACATAAATATGTATTAGTTTTAAGTTAGACTTTTGACTTTTTATAATGTTTTTTTCTCAAACAATCTATTGTGTCTTAACAAAAAAAAAATTAAAAAAATAAAAGTAAAACAGGAGACTTTAACACATAATTTTAGTAATGCGTGTATTGCCCAAGGAGACAACAATAAACTTGTGCATGGATTTGAACCACCAACCATCCCATTCTCATACTACTACACATTAGTTTTAAGTTAGACTTTTGACTTGTTATAGGTTTTTGTCCAACCTATTGTGTCTTAACAAAAAACAAAACTAAACAACAACAAAAAAACACAAAAGTAAAAAAGAAGACATAATAATAATAATAATAATAATAATAATAATAATAATAATAATAATAATAATAATAATAATAATAATAATAATAAGACAGTAATGAGTGTTTTGCCCGAGGAGACAACAATAAATGTGTGCATTTGAGATATGAACCATCAACCACCCCATTTTTTTTACTACTACACATTAATTTTAAGTTAGACTTTTGACTCATTATAGTATTTTCTCCCAACCTATTGTGTCTTAACAAAAAACAAAACTAAAAAACAATAAAAAAAAAAACCACAAAAGTAAAAAAGAAGACATAATAAGTTATAGGAATGAGTGTATTGCCCAACGATTGCCCGAGCACTTTTTATAGTAGTAACAGTAGTTCTGCTCAAACAACCTATTATGTCTTAATAAAAAACAAAAAAAAAAACATATTGAAAGTAAAAAGAAGAAACAAAAATAAGCTTGTGCATGGATTTAAACCATCAACCATTCCGTTCTCATACAACTACAACTACAGCCTGTCATAGCATCTACTTCTGTGTACTTCAAAGTCCAGGAGAAGGATAAATATTGTAATGTTATTCATATGTTTTTAAATCAATAAAATGAACACTAAAAATAAGTGAATTCCTTCCCAGCCCTTGAGTCTCACACTCCAGACCGGGCCCTGTCTTCTTGCATTAGCCCTTATCATATTAGTAGTGACGAGGATCTGTAGTGACGGTCTGTGATGGCCATGCTCGATGACAGCTGTCAGACCATCACGGCTGAGTCCTCACCACCGATTTCAACTCCGTACATCAGCCTAACCCTCCCTCTCCCCTTTCCCTCCTCACACACACATGCACACAGACACACACACGCACACACACTTGTTGATTATTATCTTGAGCAGGTTGGAAAGGCGTCTCGTCCGGCTAATGTCACTTACCACGATTGGCGGACAGGGACATAGGACACAGCCTGTCACTCGGATCCATGCCTTCAGCCGTGTGATTTTGGATTTCGGTGGCCGTTCTGAAAGACAGCGAGGGTGTGAAGCCGTGGCTGTCCTTGTGTCGGGGTCAGAGCTGTGGACCTGGTGCCAGAGATTCACTGTGAGGTCACTAACACAGGAAGTGCTCCCCCTGCGGTCCCAACTGCTCGTACTGCAGGAGGGAGCGGTGCAAAATGACCTTCAGTATGGATTCTGTCGCCGAGCCCATATATACGGATTGTTTTTATTTGTCTGTGTGCAGCTTGTACTTTTCACTGTTTAAATCTGCCAGTGCCGCTTGCCTTTTAGAGTTCACAGAACGGTTTGTAGACTAAGTATCTTGAATATTTTAACAGGCATGAATTTCGGATTCAATTGAAGAAGCTTTTGACATATTTCAACAATAGAATGATACAAGAACGGCAAAAACAAACAAAAAGACATTTTAAGGTCAGTAATAAGTAAGTAAAAAAAGTTGAAAACCAGTGTTTATTCAGGCTCTTAATATCTGATGACAATTATGAAACTGTAGCTGTAAGTTAGTCTTTTAATGTCTTTTGATTTTGACTGTGGTAGAATGTAGCAAAGTACAAGTAGTAACAACAAGTAGTACTTTAGTAGTAGTAGTAGTAGTACTTTAGTTTCAATTTTATCTGTACTTTTCTTAAGTAAATGTACAGCAGATACTTTTTACTTTTACTTCACTATATTTGAGAGCAGGTATCTGTACATTCTACTCCACTACATTTTTGTACAGGATTGAAAAGTAAAAGTATGTTGTTGTTTTTTTTTTTTTTTATTGTTTGAGACCAACTGAAAGGGCTGAGTTTTTTTTTTTTTTGTTTTTTTTTTTTTTTTTAACACATTCATAGTTTGAGCCCAAAAAAAAAAAAAGCAAATAAAAACAGCTAGGAATAAACAATCAACTGTATCGTTTCTGTTGAACAAAATTCAGCACAAATCTTTAGCGAAATCACTACACTTAAAAAATGTATTAGACTTCAAAATCTGTGCAAAATACTTAACTTTTTTTCAGTAAATTTTTTAAACAGGTACTTTAATACTTTTACTTAAGTAGTTTTTTTTTTCATGTGTTACTTTTACTTTAGTATTTTTTGCTCAGGAATCTGTACTTTTACTTAAGTAACACAACTGAGTACTTCCTCCACCACTGGATTTTGATCTACTTTTCTTATTTAAAAAAACAAAAAACAAAAACATATTAATATTTATTGTTTTTATTTTTATATAGCACTTTTTTACCAATAGAATAGACTAAAGTTATTTGTTTTAACACTAAGGCCAAGAACAGTAGATCATTGTGGGCTCTGTTTCAAAATCCCATCTCTCCATCAAAAGTCTGAGAAGTCAATATTTGCTGTTATCTGCAGAAATTGTGTGTGCATTGTTCACATCGGTTGCCAAAAGGTTGCGTAGAGAAAATCCTAGTTGTTCAGAGTTTGCAGCACAAATATCAGAGGTTAAGATCAAGAAGATTTTGATGATATTAGATTTTAAGCTCACCAAAACTGAGCTCAGTCCACATGTCGCGCCCGTCCCGTATAAACCTCATTGTCTTACCTGTTTCTTTTCTGTGTTGCAGTCCATCAGAGAGGTGACAGGTTATGTGCTGGTGGCTCTAAACCAGTTCGACTATCTACCCCTGGAAAACCTGAGGATCATCAGAGGGACCAAGCTGTATGAAGATCGTTACTCTCTGGCTGTGTTCCTCAACTACAGGAGAGACGGGAACTTTGGTTTGCGCCAGCTCGGCCTCAAGAACCTCACAGGTACAGTCCTACAGTGTCATCCCTGCTAAAAATTATGTTTCATCTGATATACAAGTAATTCACTTTAAGTATAAACATTACGGGCCGTATCTTTCCCCCGGTCTTAATGCAGCAGTAGCAGTAGATAATGTGCTAGTGTGCCGAGCCAAAATATCAGGTGGAGTCGAGCAAATTGAGGAATTGTTAAAATAAATATCAAACTACTCTTCTGAAAAGCATAACGTGTAACATCAGCCGACTCAAGGCAAAAAAAAGATCTTTTATTAGGATGATGAAAGTATAATATTTCAAGGGCCAAATGTTTTGTAAGACGTCCATGAACAGTTTGGTTTGTACATTTAATCCGAACAAAATGAAATAACAAAGGATACAACAAACATTATGAATATACTAATAACTACAGTATAGCTTACCTTAAAATGTTCTCTTCTGGTCCATATGCCGTGGCGAGAACCGTGCGTGCCGAGGTGAATTTAGGGTTGCCATCATGAATAAAAATGTGTGGGTAAATGAACTATTGGTATGTAAAGGTTATGTTAAAACTTGATAGTTTGTTTTTTTCACAGCGGAGGGCCATCGTCTTCTCCGCTGTAAAATGCTCACACTTCTTTTTGCTGCTAATGAGGCAAAAACTGCTGACACCAACCCAAAAGGCAGTGATTTTAAAAGCCACAGCGGTCACAGATTGGTTCAGATTCCATCATTGTATATGTACTTGTACCGTCCTACTCCAGTCACCAGTGGCCAAGTACAGCCTCTTTGCGCCAGTGTTAACATGGTGTAGGTAGCGGGAGTTTTACCTGGACACGCCCCCTAGTTAATGCTACTGCTCTGTAGACTTGGAGCACAATATGGTCCTTCATCTTTGTAACTTTGGGTGAATGCAATCATTTGTTACACATGTTACTATGATTTTGTTGAACATATCTATACGATTTTAAGTGATCACATGTTTTCCGTGATACACTGTATACATTTTCACACAGAGATTGACCTAATATCTTCAGTATTGAAGTAGTAGTAGTACTACTGTGTAGTGGTAAAGGGATTCTGTAAGTGAAAGAGAGTCAATAGTTATAGTAGTAATACTGCTAGTTCTTTTTATCTCTGATTGACATTGAGATATGTGATCTATACTCTACCCTCAGTAAGGCCGTGATGTTGAATCACAATGTAACAACATGCTTTGATCTTTGCTGTCACTTCTTTCTCCCGTACTATACGATCTCATTAGATCTTGTAGCAGAGTATTATATTAGCAAAGAGACTGGTGATAAATGCTGACAAACAGTGAAGTGTGTGAGCTTCTGTCTAAGGAATGAATTGTTGAGCTGCTGTGTTCCCTCTAGACTCCCTGACCCCAAAGTCAGATCCAAAAAGCTCTTGACTTGCAAACGACATGTAAAGCTTTTCCACCACAGGGTTAAGTGGGTCGAGACAGGCCAGGGCCAGCTCATTATGTGTGCAACACCATGCGCAGCACACAAGCTACTGGAATAAGTGGGTGGTGTTCAAAGAAAAACTATTTGCACATTGAGCTCATGTTGTTGACCTCATGGTGTGAACATAGGTTCTCTCTCATCACTGAATCAAACCCAGCCAGCAGGTTGTGACGGTAGCACTGGTGAAAGGATGAGAATCAATTTCCCTCACTAAGGATTAATAAGGTATGCTTAAATATTATTAAGTGTAATTTTATAACCATAGAACAAATGTAAGATCATAGGCCTATGTGTGCTGTGACAAATGGTGTGGAAACTTTGCACAATGCCATATGCTTGTCTCAAATCTGCACATCATTCAGGATCCAAACTTTATTTAGATTTGTAAGGAGCAGCACGGTACCAAGGCTGTGTGCTGTGTCCAAAGTCTTTGTAAATAATTCAGACTTCTCTCATTGTTCTGTTGAAGCGCTCCTTCCTGGCCCTTCCCCAGAGCCGGAGCAAACGCCACAGCCACACTGAGCTTTCAGACTGCTGCTTTTGTCTCATCCTCCATCTTGTTTTCTTTCTTGTGCCATGCTCTGGGAGCCGCATATGCCACCACCAGCAGCAGATGCAGTGCCAAGTCGGGCTTGTGGAGGGCGCAGGGGGCGGGCGTTTGATCTGCCATACATGCCCTTGAGCTATTAAGTCCAGGGGAAGTTGTGCACGACGCCGCCATGGCCCCAATACTTTCA
This sequence comes from Periophthalmus magnuspinnatus, assembly GCF_009829125.3. Classification (NCBI taxonomy): domain Eukaryota; kingdom Metazoa; phylum Chordata; class Actinopteri; order Gobiiformes; family Gobiidae; genus Periophthalmus; species Periophthalmus magnuspinnatus. Next base: position 22,334,450 of record NC_047146.1, read on the forward strand.
CTTTTCTTTCATAAAATGTATGGTAAAAGTTTTATTAAGTTGCTAAAATGTCATGTGACATAAAAAATGTACTGGACCAGCTACGTTCAGACAGGGGCATTGACCTTCTTATGTCCAGAGAAAGGTTTGATGCTTGATATGTTGCCGTGGGCGACACATCTATTTTGTATTGTCAGAATAACCGCAGGACACAAATGTGCTCATAATGATAATCAAGATGAATCTGTGGTTTGAAAATGAGTTGAACAGTGAACACTTTGACTGTGTCTGTGTTTAATCATGCTGCTGTCAGAAACGGGCCTCCCAGTCCTACACTATTCTTTCTTTCATTTTTCCTCAGTTCCCTTGACTGTAATTTAGATCAGGTCTAATAATTGTACAGGCTATTTTGGACGAAGAAAAGTGTTCGGTCATGGTGAGTAAGGACTTCCACCTCAATTAAAGGCATCTGGCTTCCCAGCATTACGTTTCAAAGCAGCATTTGTCATATTTAGTATTTTGTCTAAATGCTGATGAAGCACTGTAGACTAAAATATCATATTCACCTTATTGCGGAAGTTGCCGTGGGCGCCGACATCATCATTGGGGTTGTATTATTTTACATGGGGCTGCTAATCTTGACAGCAGATGAGTTCTATACAGACTTTACAGAAATCAACTTATTTTATGTCATATTTGAGGCAAAACCTTTCACAAATTCTCCATTGAAATGAAAGGTTTTCCGACTTTACTGGAAGTGCAAATGAAGTAGAATCTGATTTAAATTATAGAGGGACATTAACCCTCCATCTCCCTCCTACTCCTACTGTCCAAAACATAAAAACACACGCTGCTGTACACCTTGTATAATGGTATAAAGTGCATTAGCCTTTGTATACCACTTCAGCCCCATAAAAACAAGCTACAATTCTCAGCAAATTTTTAGAGTGCTCAATATGTATTCTATCAACAGGATAACATAACAGCTTTTATCTCTGTAAGAAGATGCACAATGCAATTACTATTGATCCAAGTGTAGAGTTGGTGCTACAATGGGTTATATCCTCCATTACACTATGATTTCACTGTCATATTAGTCCATTGTTCCCCTGTCAGCAGCTGGTGGGACAAGCCTAAAATGATCAATACAAATCCATAAGCAGAACATATAAGAGGATAAATTGCATTAAATACATATAGGGCTAATCGAGAGTGGTAGCACTAAAGGACCTCGCTAAAGCCTGAAAGCCACCCACGTTCTGCTCCGGTCGAAATTGCTTGGGATGAAATCAATTTGTCGCTAGTGTATTGTAGCATTGCACTTATTGATTTTCCCCGGCGCGCTCTCTGCCAGCTGTGAATGGACTCGGTGGATTTGGGTGTAGCGCAGGGTGAATGTCGGAGGAGGTCTGAGGAAGAGGGGGATAGGACTCTCTCCGATGCACCTTTCAATCAAGCTTAGCCAAGTTATCCTCATGAATATGAATTATAAGGCACAGGCGAGCTGGTGGAAGAGTGGAGGATTGGTTTACTTGAGATGCGAATTAGGAATGAGATGGATTCTTTAAGTTTAAGACGAAGTGTTTGGTTGTTTTATAGAACAAAACTTGCAACTAACTCTGGCAACTGTCTTGAGAATGCCCAGTATTCAATGCCAATGGATACAATAGTGTTATGCTAGTTTTTTACAGATCGACAGTCTTCGAAAACTAGTCTGGAAATGTTCAAATTTGTCTGATAATTTTTGTTTTTATTTTTTTTCATTATTATTTTTATTATTATTATTATTATTATTATTTTTTTTTTTTTTTTTTTTTTTTTTTTTTTTTTTTTTATTTATTTCTTTATGTTATTTTATTTTGGTAAGACTGATACCTGCTCAACTATGTATCTAGTTTCAATTAGTATCTGAGTATTAATTTTTCTGTCTGAATTTGAAGAGACAGTTTCCCGGTGGATATGCCATGTTTTAACAAAATTGACATGTTTACTTAACTGTAAATTGTACAATGCTTTTCTGTGAGATCAATAGATTATAAAACATTTGTATCTTTGGCTCTAGTCTCAAGTTGGCCTTAAGATTGAATTAATGAACGTAATACTCCAGACTATCTCTTCGTTTTAGCTAAAAGGTTAACGTGGGCCTCCTTGTGACATTTTCAAACTTCTAAATCTGTATTTTGCCGAACAGTGACCCGCGGTGTCTTCCTCGCTGTCTGTGCCAAAGTCTCTCGCGCTTCGTCTGGATCCCTCTGAACCCCGGGCAGTCTGTGTACTTTCACATGGTAATTACAGCCGTGCATTCCTGGCAAAATAATAACCGCCTAGCTCAATAAGTGGCACAAAATGAGCTTTTCTCATTTAGTGCACTTTGTCGCCATCCCTGCCTCCCTCCTCCCTCTCTACCTTCTTCCAATCTCTTTGTTTGGTCCAGGGTAGAGCTGCTCGGTTTGGGGAAAAAATCTAATCTAAAATCGAAATCAAATTTTCTGGAAATTGTTGTGAATGCGATTAGATTGAAGATATACAGTTAAAAAGTAGGATTCTTGGGCAGCACTTAGCAACAGTAGTTAAGGTGGAACTTAGTAGATACAGTTGTACTTTCAGTAAGTAGTTACTGTGGTACTTGGAGTGGTACTTAGACCAATACTTACAGTGCTACTTATTGGTATTACTTAGTGGGATATATGTATTTCTAAGTGTAATAATGTAATAAGTATGATTACCAGTACCACAAATTACCTATGTAAGTATCACACTAACTATCACTATAAGTCCCATTGTAAGTACCAATACAAGTACTGCTAACTACCACTAAGTAATACCATAAGTACCACTAAGCATCACTGTAAGTATTGGTATAAGTACCACTGTAACTATCACTATAACCATTGCTATAAGTCCCACTATAAATACTAACACAAGTACCACTAACTACCATAGTAAGTAATACCTTAAGCACCACTAAGTATCAGTATAAGTATTCATCTAAATACCACTCAAAGTACCACAGTAACTACTACTGAATATGCCACTGTAAGTATCCAATAAGTTCCACCTTAACTGTAGCGAAGTAATGGACCTTATTTTAAAGTGCTACCGAGTCTAAACACTTTATAATATGTAACACTTTAATTATCCTTAATAAAGCATGAAGGAAGACTTAATTCATAATGAACAAATAGTTTATTAAGTATGATTAGGCTTAGTAACTGCTTAATTAATTTTCTAACTGTAACTCCAAACCCTAAACCCTTAAGTAGCTACTAAGCCTGAATAATTCTAATAAAAAACTGTTTGTTCATTATAAATTAAAACATTTTTATAACGCTTTTCCACGTTCAAGGCATTCGAAGCTCTTTACATAACCACTCATTCATTCACGCAAATTCATACACCAGTGTACGCAGACATAATGAAGGCAAGCACAGGATAGTGTGTTTTGCAGAGTAATTTGACTGCAGCCTTTGCGATTTGATCATTTTGCAACTTTGATTCGATTGCGACACTATGTCCTGGTCCAGCGTGCTCTATGTTATTTGCAGATTTGTTTAGTGTTGTTGATTAGTTTTCCTAACCGCCCTCCGCTCGCATCTCGTCTGTCCAAAGTGAAGCACCCAATCGGAGTGCTTGTCTGCTGATCGCTGTACACAAGCCTGAGTTAGACGCCAAACTGTTATCCACTCCTTCACGGGCCATCTGCTGCCTCTGTGTCTGTCCCATTCTGTCGTCCCTCCCATCTCTCCATCCACTTTTCATCCGAGCGCTCTTCTCATACCACTCCACTGATTGTCTTGATTTGTCAAGCTGATGCCTCGCTCTCAAACACAGAGGCCATGTTTGGGCAATTTGGGTTCTCTTTACAGAAATTGAATCATACTTTGCTTTTTTACTATAAACAATGCAATAGAGTCATCTTTTGTTTTGACATCTGTTCAGTTCACTTGGCTGCCTTTGGATGCTGTGATATGCATATTTATTTTGTTCATATTTATTTATTTATTTTTTTTAAGCCACATGCCCTTTATTAACTCTGGGTGGAGTGTATTTCAGTAGTGGTGACAGACAGCGTTAGACAGTTCATTGCGTAATAAAAGCAGCCCAATATGAGAGCGTATGGCATTACACTTATCTCTGTTACATTTATTGAATTACACGTATATCTCTTCTTCACAGGTCTGACAACGTTAAATAGTGAGCCTCTATATTACAACCACTTAAAATCACTGTGCTCTATTATATGATTTGACAAGCTTGCAAATGGTCTAAGAAAATCCACAATTTATGGAGTTGGTTATTTTCTTTCCTCTGCTTCGTTCTGAGCACGTTGACAAAAAATTCTTACAGTATACGGCGTTTTTACTCAAAAAATCCTCGATCAGTGGAAGCGAATATAAGGTACAAGGTCGAGAAATATAGAGCTAGTGTAAATATTCTTATACTATGATGCTGCTGTAATACTAAGTTTGGATTTCTACATTACGTGTCAAATACATACTGTACCTCCTGGTGGGTTGTGTTGATGCGTCTCAAGTCATCTTAACGCAGTGGGCGCTGGATGTGATCAGATTCATCTAAAGTTCACTTCTACATCTGGTCTTTTTACTGGTGGAATTTAACTTCCTATGTGCAAGTTACAAATCTTAATGTTGTGTTACATTGATTGAAAGAGTCACCACCTATACATATATTGAGTTTGACAAAAAAATGTATCCTTTAAAATATCAGAATTATGTAACAGTTTAAAATCATCATCATCATCATCATCATCATCATCATCATCATCATCATCATCATCATCATCATCATCATCATCATTATTAATTTATTTATGTTTTCTTTATTAATTTCTTTATTCTTTTTTTATTATAGAAATAAATCTTATATCCCATTGAATTACAGAAAAATTGTTCAAACAACCTTTCTTTCTGTTCTTGATTATGCAGATATAATATAGATGCAGACTTCAGCCTCTTCTTTGAAGCCTTTAGATGCACTCTTTCACTCAGCCCTTCGTTTCATAACAGGTGATGAATTTAAAACCCATTATGTACATTATGAAAAAGTAGGTTGGCCGTCGCTATCTGTCAGAAGAGAAAAACACTGTATAAAATGTATTTATAGGGACTACCTGATAGACTGCCGGAAAATGTCACTTGTTTGTTGAACTTTGATGCAGGAACTTTTAATACAAGATCTCCACTGAAGCTTGCAAAACTGGATACATTGGTGCCACTAATGTACTTTAATAATCTGGTGATAAACATCTGCTCCTATTTTTTATGTTTTAAATAGACCTGTGCAGTTATTTGTTTTATTTGTATTGTAACAGGGCACTGTCACAATACCATTACAATAAGAGTCTGGTATTCTCATTGGCCTCTCCTTGTATAAATATAGATAAATGAAAATAAATGAAAAATGAATTCCACCAAGACTATACATTGTTCTTCAAAACACATCTGCTAATGTTTGAAATCTCTCTGAATTCTCTCAGCGTGCCCACATCTCGAGACAGCGATGCACTGGGGAGTCAAAGGATCCATGGTTCAAGGTGACAGGGACGAGCTGACAGACAAAGCGCTCTTGAGGGGAGCGCAGCGTACAACATTTACCTCCCTCCGATCTCTACGACTCCTATTTTCCATCTGTAACAGCTAAGGTGAAGAACGGAGCAATGGTGGCACTAAAGGGGGATAGGTACCGTAGACATTGGCTGTACTGCACTTCCTCCAGAATTTAGTGGTGTCTGTAGCCTGGCAGCCAGCAGACCTCAGCTCTCCCTCAATTGTGTGTCTAATTGATTACTTCCCATGCAATTACCTCCGTGTCACAGTCAATTTTTCACTGCTACAGGACGTGGGGCAAGAGGGACTTAGTTTTGTGAAGGACGAGGATCACATTGTCACACTCGCACGCCGCTAATGTGGAGAGTGAGGGGCACATGTGTTAAATTGGGGGACAGAGCAGGATATTAGGGGTGCTTGGAGTTAATTGATTGTACTGAGAGGCCATTGTGTGAGTGACGTAGTGAGGGGTTTTCAACAGAAGTGATGTACTTGGATTTTATGTAAGAAAACAGATTGTAATAATTAGGGATGCACTGATCTGGCTTTCTCAATTCCGATACCGATTTTAGTACCTTGATTTAAAGTATCTACTAATACCCACGGACGAAAAATCACACTTATTTCCTTAAACACAGTTAGCTTATTAAGGGAGACAGTTGTGTTATGTAACTGTTGTTTATCCTTCTAATAACTACTGAACAGCTTTGTATGAATAAAAGTTTAAACATTATGAGACATTCAAGGCCACATGTGTCAAACTCAAGGCCCGCGGGCCAAATGTGGCACTCCACATCATTTTAAGTGGCCCTCGACAGGATAAATTCCAGAGATACACAGTTACACAGCCATATTTTTACATCAATGCAAATTTATATGCAATATTTGCAACTTGAATAAGTCATAAATACAGGAACAGTTAATTAACAAGTAAAAAAATGTGTTAGATTTACTTTACATCTGGCCCTTTGAGAGTAGCCATTTTGCTGATGTGGCGTTCGGAGAAAATGTGTTTGACACCCCTGTTTTAGGCAAAAATCAGCTTGTAATTAGTTTCATTATATCCAATTAAAGGCCCGACCAGGATATCGATGGAACCGATACCCGATCCAGCAAATTTTACAGTACTGGCACCGAAATATTAGAAGTTGATGTCGTTTTTGTGGTAGCTTCAAATCTCGGAAAATGGTGTCATGGGTTTCAGCTTCTTGTTGCCCACTGGTTTCAGAATGATAAGATATAAGGAGTGTTGTCATAGTGATTAACGATGGAAACTAAATATTATGTCTTTCGAATGGGTAAAAGTTGCCAAATACATTACAGATTTGGCAACATGAGGCTGAAACCTTTGAATAGTCAACAGTTTGAGGTTTCACTATAAAAAAAGATTGAATATGTTGTTTTTGCTATGACAACACTGCAGTTACAGTTTGAGTTTTTTGTTAAAGCTACTCACTCAACCGCTTTACCGCTTTTACCACCAACTACATTTGAACTGCATCTTCCTCTTTTCCTCTATACACTGTCAAAACCCCATACATGACACATTTTCCCCCTTTTGGAGTCTGCCTAAGCACAAAAGTTTATTATTTTCAATTTGCCAACGTCTGTTTAAGCGTTTTAAACTTTTTGCACAGTCACGCTGATGATTGGTAATTACATGTGAATCACTTTGTAAATGCATTACCTGAAAAGACATGATTAAACATCATTTGGAAAAGAATGGTGTGTTGTAATTTTGGAAGAATTCATCAAAGTTTGCTCGTTGATGCTGAAATATTGTCTTTTGGTGTACACCGGCTGTTTATTTCTTAAGTATAAATTGTCTTTTCTATCTGGGAAAAAAAATGGTTATAGCTACATCATTTGCCAGACGTTATAATCTATGTATATTTATGCCAGTTTCAAGCTTAGATTAGAATGTAGTGTTGTAGTGTTTGCAGTACAACGAGTGCAAAATATTGGCTAAACTAAGACTAGACCATAACTAAACCAAGAAGTCTACATCAGGGCCAAACTGGACTCAAGCAGAACCAAATAATGAGCGTTTTTAACTCAAAAATCAAAAACCAAAGCTACAAACTCGAGAAATATACAGCTGGCTTAAATATTCTTATACTATGACGCTATATTGAGTGAGGATTTCTACATTACGTGTCAAACGCATACTTCCTGGTGGAATGTGAAGTGTATCGATCCTGTGTTGATGCGTCTCACGTCATGTCAATGCAGTGAGCTTCTTTTCAGGGCCCTTGTGTTATGGTGTCACTCGCCGGCTTGACGCTCTGTGACAGCTGTCTACTTTTTAAAGCGAAGATGACAGAACCTGAGAACCACATCTCTTTACTGACTTGAACCCAGAGCTAGTCTCGTGAGCAACATGACAGTGGGAAAATCTTAAGTCCATGATGAGTGAATTAGATGCGACTGTAGCTCTTCCCGGTGCTCATCCTGGTGTGGGATGCAGTCAGCCGTCTACCTGTGTACCCCATCCCTCGGGGTAGAATCAGTTCCAATGTCCGAGGTGTTGGAAAGTGACTTCAAAACGCTTATCGACATGGTCCTAAAGTCAAGAAAACAACGCGTAATTCCTGGTTCAGTTTCATCTCCCAAGTTCGGACATGAAGTTTAGTGCTCTAGGAATTCCTTTAGTGGATAATTTTTGTAGATTCTGGAAGGGGAATAATCTAGTCACCCCGATGGCATTCTTTTAAATAGGGTTGGAAAAAATCAAACGCTGGAGTCTGTACCTAATACTTAGCGACTAAATCAGGGGTGTCCAATTTTTTTTCACCGAGGGCTGCATACTGAAGCATATTTGAGGAGGAGGGCCGATCCCGGGAGTCAAATGGTGCATTTAACACAGGTTTGAGAGAGACATTGTAGAGAGAGACTTTAATAAGACTTGGAAGATTATTTTTAGGTCTGTGTCAAAATGCAATGTGATGTTATTCAGGTTATAGAGGTAGAATTTCTTCAATTTGTACTAAAAAATACTTCTTGATCAATTGAGACACTTTAGGAGGAGGCATAAGGGCCAACAAAAATTGATCTGAGGGCCGCATTTGGCCCCTGGGCCGTAGTTTGGACAGCCCTGGACTAAATGGACCTATGAAGTTATTTATTTTGTTTGTTTTTTGCATGAAGAGTCCGGTACTCTCACTGGGCTCACTGTGTATAAATAAACATAATTGAAATAAATAGGATCCACTCAAACCTATATGCAATTTCGTGTCCCTTCTAGATTTATTTTGGTGACAGTGACCAGGAAAAATAGATAAGTGCATCTCCCTTCTATTTTGAGATTAGATTTGAATCCTGATGCACTAAAGCATGCAAGTGTGTGAATACATGATTGCATCTGTGCTCGTGTGTGTCTGAGTTTTAAATAATTAACACCTTGAGCTTGTAGTTCCTTCAAAAGTCCCATCACTGTCTCTGATTGCACATTGTCCAGTTCAAAGTTACTCGCCTCACTTTTAGAAAAACAGCATTCACTTATGATCTTCTACCATCTTAACTGAACTTCTGCCTCTGAATTTAGGAGCTCATTTAAAGTTTGCACAGACGTGGATCAGATATTAATGTAGATTATTTATCAAAACACTGTCTTTTCCTCCCTTTTCAAAACTGTGCATCCCCTGAGGCTAGTGCTTAGATCAGACCAGGATCTGCTGCTGTGATGTATAAACCAATAATCGACGTTAAACAAGTGTGAATAGACTTTGGCTGGATTGCATATGTTTAATATAAATTATCACTTTGCTATAATGAAAAAATGCATCTAATGTTTCAGGATGTTTAAAATGAGCTGGATACATTTATTTAGATTTTTTGTAGTTGTAGTTGGGTCAAAAAAAAAATGTTGGGTGTTTGGATTTTGAGTTTTGAGAGTTTTATGTCACTATAAAACTATAAAATGCCACTATTGGATGTTCAAAGTCTATTTTGTCACTTTTTTCTGAAGGACTTTACACTTGTCTTCATGGAGATTTATTGCTTTACCTGGAATGTTCCACTTAAACTTCTTTATCTCCATGGAGACAAGCAAGAGGCACCACCAGGTTAATTTCCAGGTCAAATTTTAGGAGTGGCTACTGGAGAAAGTACAAGAAAAGTAAAGTTTAGTGTCGTATTATGGAACATTCTTGGCAAAGCAATCCATCATCTCCATGGAGACAAGCAGATGGTGGGCCTTCCAACAGAAAGTGACCTAAACGATGCAAAACATGACCTATATAGCTATAGAAATGTGTCGATATATATATTTTTTGTTGTTGTTACATCTTAGCATGGACGATCCCATAGCTTAGAAACCATTACTTCAAAGCTTCTTCATAATATTCAAAAAGTTATTAGATGCCGTGATTGACATAACTCGTATGAGAGTGTGATAAATTCCCACCACTGTGCTCTTTTGCACTGGGCCGATAACACGCGGTGGCATTATGTCCTCTGTGATGTTGGTGATGCCATGTTCACTTTATGTCAGCTCCGTTCTGTCGCCGCCGTTTCTACAGCACAGAGTCTTGACACGAGCTTCCTGCTTTGATTCTGAGGGTCTTTGATGCCACGCGAGCTCCGCACACCCATCTCCCCAGACGAGCCAAATGAGGAGGAAAGCAAATAAAATGGGATGTGACTGTCGGCTGGGTGGTCTGCAAACGCCACTAAGGGAGATGTCACTTTGGATCAGATTGTAACGGGACTGAACGGACACCTGTGGAATCGGAGATGAGAGGTGCCGTGTTTGTGAAGGAAAGACACAATGAAGAAAGCGGTGTTGTTTTCTTTAGTGATTTTATAAACAAATGGCTTAAAACCCCTTTATAATACATTGAAGACTGAAGTAATTTGGAATCAAATTAGTAGTGATATATGGTTATAGACCAAAACTATGAGAAGGTAATAGAATAGTGCTAATTTGAGACTAAAATGGCTAAAAATACCCCTTGGCTCTAGGAGTAAATTTCTCATTCACTTTTCCCTTAGATGAAAAAACAAACAAACAAACAAACAAAAAAACGACATTTATATTAAAAGTCTGAAAGCTTGCTCAGGGCTAATCAGCTATGTGCTAACTAATGATCACAAGACCTATAATTATATTTAAAATCTGTTTCTGAGACTTTTAAATTTCAAAGTTATTTAGCTGAATTTTGCGTTGACAACTGCATTATGAATATTAGTTACCACATAGCAGGTTAGCCCCCGCCATGTCTGTGAACTCCTAATATCTGAATATTCTGAAAAGTCTATGGGAAAAATGAATGTAAAATTTACTTTTGGAACCACAGCAGACTTCAAAGTTCACGGGACTGTTGAGCTTCATATGCTGATTTGCACATTTATGAAAATAGGTGATTTAATGTGCCTAAAATATGTGTAATTGCCCCAAACTTAGCTGGACCTTAACCGTAAAAAGAGACGGTGGCAGTTCAGTATTTGCAAACTGTGAATCTCAGTAAATGTTACAATCTTATGGCTAAATGTAAACGTAGAACTTAAAATGTGTTGTTTTTTTCCATGCATAGTATTTTATATAAGTATAAGATAATATACTATAAGCCCTAATGCAGCTTAAACTTTTTTCATCACAGCATGACAGTATTTATCATCAGCTAGCGTCTACGAGATTTCACTGCAGCCGTGTTTTAAACCCAATTATAAACCCAGCTCACCGCCGACACATAAACACGTACATTAGCCTCCAACCCCTCGCCTCTGCTCTCGTCTCCCTCGGCAACTTAATAATTAATACACTTATTTTTTCCCTCTTAGGCCAAAGTGGAGCAGCTATTGATGGAGGCAGAGATGGTTAATGGGACATGCTCTTCCCGGGTCCTTTGAGCTTTGCTGGTGTTGTAACAGGCAGCACCCACCGCAACTCAAAAAGATATTGTGCGTTGACATGGGTCTCAGAATATGTGATCAGTTTTGATTACAATAAAGTGGCTGTCAATAGAGTATAGAAATATGTGGTGATGGTCAGAAAAAGGAAATGCAGTAACTCTTTATAATGACTATCCTTAATAATAACTTTATTAAGAATTATTACTTAATAGCCTAGTCTAAACTCCTAACTCTAACCCCTTAATTAAGTCGATATCAAGCCTGAATCATCACCTATCATCCAACACCTATATTACACAAAATTTACTCTTGTGAGCTTTAAATCATGTTATAATGCTCCTCAAAAACATACCTAGAGTTGTGTTTTGTTCCTTTCACCCATATATTATCAGTCTGCCTACATCTCCAAACCTCAAAATGCTCTGTTCCACTTTGTGATGCCATGAAGTGATAGTTTTCAAGTTAACAGCCTTTACCTTTTACCTTTAGTTCAGTAGAGATTGACACTTCCAAGGGTGAAATTATCCAAATGAGTATGAAGTTTAAAAACACAATGGAGTACTTCCTGTATCACCACATGACATCACAAGGTGGAAGAGAGTGTTTTTAGTTTGTGTGTTAAACATGTGTGAATGGGAAAAAAAAAACAAAAAACAAAAAAAAAACACAACTCCAGGTATATTGGAGATGTGAGGAGGAAAGAACATTATAACATAGATCAGAGAATAGCCTAATATGCCACTTTTAATATATTCGCACGAACACTGCAGTGTGGTCTGTGCAGTGTGGTCTCCTGACAGGTTTTCTCCAGGAACTTTAAACAATGCATTTTTTCAAGACTAAAATGAATCAGGTAGATCTCAAGTTGATTGTTGTGTTGTCCTGAAAATCATACCAAATCCTGTCTCCAAATACATTTTTCTGCAACAGCGTCAGTAGTGATGGATCTGAGTCTGGGCGAGGTATGCAAAACAATGATTTACAAATTCTAAGTTGGATAGTAGCCTCATAGTACCTGTACCTGATTTATTTAAAGGTAAAGTTTAAATAAAGTCAAACTTGTCTTGGCCCAGTGCAGATATATTGTAAAAGCAGCTCTTCTTTGGCTAAAATGAGACAGTTGCGCGCCGTCTGCCTGTAATGATAAACAGTTGCGCTGTTTGCAGGCTAGTTATTTTTGTTAGCAGTGACAGAACAGCGAAATTCTGCTCTGACCTCTTAAAATTGTAAAACGAGCTTATAACCTCACAGCTTTGAATAATTAGGATAGGAATTGGTTGACAAATTTAGGAATAAGCAACCGTTTAAATAAACTAGTTCCGTTTGTAAGGCAGTAAAAATCCGGTACAGTGCCTTGAAGATACATTTTTCACATTTTCCCTTCTCCATGTTCCATTATTCATCACGGCGTCTGGAATAACGTGACCTCCCTTTGTATTTTGGCTAAACCTGCCCTGATTGTGGTGGGTGCCTCCGTGCGATGGCAAAACCAACACGTTTGGTATTTGCGTGTTAAAATATGCTTGTTCACTCTCTGCTCTGCTCCTTCTCATTCTGCGCTCTTTCTCTGAGCCTGTTTTGTTTTGCACATTCCTCTGAGTGCGACTCATTTGAATTCAGCCGGCAGCCCCTTCGCACATCAGCCTTGATAAGCTAAGTGGCCCTCAGCAGCAGCCATTGAAGGATCTTTTACTTCTTTTTTAATCACGCACTTGTTTGTCCCCTTGATATCTCCTTCTTTCATCATTTGTTTCAAGGTATTGTATTATTACTTCGCCGCCTCTTCTTCTACCCATCCATAAGGCTCACATTACCACACTTTTATCACTCTTTGAGTTCCAAAACACTGGAAATATGCTTCTCCCAATGCAATAACCTCCCTGTCATGATTTTATTTTTTCCTCTCTCCTCATCTCTAACCAGCTGCTTTGCCTTTGCTCCGCAGTAATTCCATAATACGTAAATCTCCGCCATTTTTCATAGGAAACAATTGCAAGTGGGTTGGGCTAAATTTAATGAGCAGTTTGAGAATGTAGTTATCTTGACAAAGGAAAGCCCTATGTTTAGAAAATTGGGGAATATGGCTACCACCCCCACGCAGTGTTACACAGTTTGGATAAATTCTACGACTAAGAAGTGCCAAGAACTGAAAAGCACATAACAGCTAAGAAAACGACGCTTGGGTCTGAAAAACAAAGTCCGGTTCTTCATGTTAATGTGCAGTGCTGTTGTGAAGACTTACCCACAGCTATCAGGCTAGCTTTATTTTACCCCAGTCCCTTCAAAAACAGCAGTTTGAGCCATCTTCTTCTGCTCCATTTGTTGTTACTCTTCAGAACGCAATCCATGTCCCCCCAATCCCGCTCTTTTATTCATCCCCAATGTCACTTATTTTCCTACTGCGACGCGGCGAAGGTTGTGTAGCTTGTTTTGTAAGCACAGCACAAACAAGCCTTGGTGAGTCTCTGCCAACCACTTGCGCTCCCAAGGTCTAATATGGTGGAGTTCAACGATTGGTGCATCTCTTATTCAACTAATGGAGGCCGTTATGTCTGTCTATAAGGATTTAAACGTAAGCTATGTAAACTTTGTCACCATGGAGATTACTGCTTCCCTGCTAGTACATGTAAAAAGGGACTTACTATGTGATGTTGAAGCCAAAGTGGGTATAGTAATCGGTTAGGTTCACACAAAAAAAATATAAATTTTAGAATCCCTATGGTTTAAAATAGAGCTGGAAGACAGGTCTGAGTTGTATGGTGGAATTTAAGTTTCTGTGGTGAGACTGCAGATGTTTTGTACTGGTTTATTCTTTATATCTTCATTAATGAGCCATAGACTGTATATATAAACGGAGATAGCTAACCTGCTAGTCGCTGCTATCCAAATAGGAAGTGATCACGGGAGCACTTCTGGCTCCATCGACTCTGGCTCCAATTCACTTTACATTGAAAAATTGTCACCCCTCTCTCCTTAACTGCTGTCTGACTTGGCATTTTGGTCTTACAGTGTTTGTATTAACCCACTCTACATGATCCTGGTATGTTTATTTCGCTAATTTGTCCATAAATCAAAATATGAGCATTAAGAACAGACAAATCAGGCGCCTTCACTCCCACTAGCATTAGCAACAGGTTTGATTGACAGCGTTGCTAAGGGAAGTTACCTTCATCAGCCTCGCTCTGGGTTGGCTTTTTAGTTGCTATGATACTCGCGGTCGGAATTCCAAATATGGAACTCAGCTCCAACTTCGTCCCTATAACTGCTCTAGCCTCGACGAGCTTCATTTGACTGGAGTTGAACGCTATGGGTGACGTCACACTCACTTAGTCCACGTCTTTATACAGTCTATGTACTGGGCCTATCCTCATGAAACAAAAACTGTCACAAAGTTCAACATCTTTTCTATCAGCACAAGTTAATCCTGTTTTCACTGTAGTTTCAGAAAATGGTGCCATTATTCAGCCCCAGATGTGATTGTTGTCAGTTGAAAGGACTTTGGGTCATGTGTGTGAAGCCAAAATGATATGGTTCAACTTTTGTGGATCCTATAGAAAGTGAACACATCCTAAAGACCTGCTTGGCATTTACTGCTGCATTTGAAAGTTTATGTATTGCTGTCCTTGAAGCAAGAGTCATTCTATGTCAGCTGACTCTCTCTCAGCTAATCACATACTTTTTCAGCCACCATAGCCAATCACCACACCATTCTACTGATTTTGGCTTCCTACAAAATCATTTCCCTTTCTTATCCCATCACCGTCCTATTTTTTTCTACTCCATAGTATAAAACAAATGATTAAATTGCAGATTAGCACAACTTGAAAAGTACACTTCATGGGGTCAGCTATAGAGGTCCATCTGATAAAACATGCATTTAATTTATAAGTCTCTATGCATATTCACACAGACTCCTTGCAGAAATACCGCACGCTCCATCTGTTGCCCTGTAATCTTTTAAATTTTAATGTGTTTTTTTCATCTTACATTGTGGTAGCGCAATGTTTAAACCTCTGCCTTTATGTCCCGCTTTATAACTGCATTAGTACTGCCTCTCACACGCTTTCTCTGCCCACGCCACATCCAGAGACAGACCAACATCTCGTGAGACGCTTTTATAGAGGAGAATTAATGCACTTGTTCTTTGCAGGTCAATAGTTAGACACATCAAAGTGCAATCTGAATGGGTAGCACTGTTTTGCAGGGACTGTGTTAACCCATTTCAATCCGCCGGACACAATCGTGACCGCCAAAAAATATGTACTTTTGAAGCTCTAAATTTGTTACTGTGTATATTTTCTATCTATGTAAGAAGAAAGGGTCAGGCTGAAATGTGCCACTTGTTTATTAGAAATTGTCACATGACCAGAGATGGTTATGTAAAAGTGAGACCTCAAATAAAAGGTTAGTAAAGTTATTTCAATTTAACCCAGGATAAGGATTTTTGGTACACATCATCTTTAAGGTCTCTAGTAATTATAAATGCAACTACATACATACAACATACAACTACATACAATTACATGTTGGTCACAATTGTGAATGGTGCGATAGAATATTGTCCCATATAGGGCAATATATGATAATAATGAGCACACATATTTGCATACAGCATATACATGATATGTTGGATGAAGATGATGACCCCCCCAACTGTGCTGTACTTTTTCATGTACTTTATTAATACACTTGATCATGCCAAAGCTCTACAAATGGCACATGAGTTTCATAATTTCATCTTTGGGGAAAAAAGGGTAATAATGCTGTTAAAATGGCATGCTTTCCTTTAAGTGCTGCTCCAACCATTGACCTTATGGTGATGAGACGCTGAAGCTGATGGAGTTCTGAAGTGTGATATAATTCACTGCTCAGTATCCAACTTATAATACGACGTCTTCAATAGATTATTTCAATGGGTCAAAATGATATCTGTGATAGAGGAAGTCAGCAGGGCTTGAGAGCTCTTCAATATAAAAGAAAATGTACATTGAGGAAAAATGAAACCAACGCCTCCCTGTGGTCGGGTTTGATTTTAGTTTTGAATGTGCAACTTGACAATTAAAATAATTATGTAATGAACTGTTAAATAAATGTTTCTGTTCTTTCTTCTTCTTCTTTTTTTCTTTTTTTTAATTGAACATTTTATAATTTGTTTCATAGATCATTCTTTCATCAGCAATTTTAAAAACAAATAACATTTGGATGGCAAATTGCTGTATTGACAAAAACTACTGTATAACTACTTAAATGATCAATAATGAAAGTTCTAAAACCATGCCTACAAGATTTCACTAAACCTGTACCACATGATACTACATATTTCATGAAGTTATTTCTTATGACAAGACCAGTATTTTACACCAAAAAGTGAGTTGTCTTTGAAGATTCAGGCCGTGTCATGCACACAGTGAAGCAGCCCGCAGAGAGGCGCAGGGAGACTGACAGTGCACTTACAGCAGATGATGGATGGGGGAGGACTCACCTGTTGTAGAGCTGTGCCACTGATCCCCACTCCTCACATCAGGAGAAACAAACAGCTCAGAGCCTGTCGGCCATGATGTCTTCTGATGGCACAACATGCTACTTTCAACTTACTGCTCCTCTGAGAGCAACAGCCTCAGATGCTCAGTACACGGGAGCTATACATATGACAAAGCATTCTAAGCACTGAACACATGCACGCTATTTTTAATGCACAGTTTAATGTTATGCACATTGTCCCTGTTAAACAAATATGTTTAAGAATTATTCATTCATTATTAATATGTTTCCTCTAATGGATGCATATACATACGCTGGTTCCCAAATGGGCTATTTTGACAAATCTGCAAACCAAATATCAGTAATTATTTAAATATAATAATAATAATAATAATAATAATAATAATAATAATAATAATAATAATAATAATAACAATAATAATAATAATAATAATAATAATAATAATCTTAAAACAAAATGCTTTTTAAGATTAAATACGTTTTTTTTTTTCTTGCTTTTCTTTAAATGATGATTTACATGATTTGAATGTCTAGCATGAGAACTAGGTCTACATGTTTTCCTTTCTTAAAAGTTCAAGGTGTTCAAAATAAAGTAACTCTAAGAACAGTCTTAACATTCATAGCAGTTTTGAAACATATCCTCCCTGTTTTCAAATAATGGCTCACTATTTCTGCACTGGCCATGGCATTTTGAGTTTTTCATCTCTATTTCTTTCCTTGCAACTTATTTCAGTGTCTATCAGACTATAGTATTGTAACCTAGCAACACTGTGAGCCCTGTTGCACTGCTGGGCTGTGCAGCAGGCTGTGCACCCGGCATTTAGCCTCTCTGACCCAGAATGCATCTCATCCTCCTGCACTGGCTCTCCCCTCTGCTTCTTCCGGCCCAAGGCATTCAGCCTAAACCAAGTGGAAGTCAATGAGACAACAGGGACTACAAGTTAAATGTTCATGGTCCCACTGCTCTGGCTTTTCTGTCTGTACAATGGTTTTAATACACAGTGCTGAATTCCAACATAAATCAATCTGTCTATGGTATCCTCTGTTATAAACTAAAAGTGTGGAACAGAGTGTTTTCTTTTTGGGAGAAGAACACAGCCTAAATATACAGGATTTGTGTGTTAAACGTGTGTGAATGAAACAAAACACAACTCCAGGTCTGTTTTTGAAGAGGAAACATTATAACATTGATCAGAAAACAGCAAAATATGGGCCCTTTAAGTGACTGTAGGGTCATTACAAACATTATTTACAGAATTTGTTTACAGTGGTGGCTGTTGTAACCCTATGGAGTAGATTAAAAAAAACAAAAAAACATTCTCTATTCGGCATTAGACATTTTATTTTGACAACTCCATTCTTTCTACTTCCTCTTGAGTATAGTCTAATTCAAATTCTCCATCAATCTGTTGTTTAATTATCACTGTTTATATATATTTTTTTCAATTGGCTGTCGTATTATTACTTGACTCGACATCTTAACATCTATTTTTAAGCAACCGGGTCGTAATACCATCGTAGCCATGCAATGTTACAGCAAACCAGTCATTCATTTTGTCTGTTGTTCTACATCTTTCTTCATTAAACAATTCACGCTAGTCTTATTAATTCACTCTCACAAACTCATTAATATGTTTTTTTCTGATCATTGGTTTCCTATTTGCCTCCCACTCTTAATCAAACTCATCCCCGCACTGCAATAAGGGGGAAAAAAACCTCAACAACAACAAGCTCTTACCATCAAAATAATTGCCTGCATACATTTGTTCTGCCTCTGCGAATTTCATATTGTTTTCCTAACGGTCATGCACACTGGATATTACATTGGCTTTCTGAAGGTGTCGGATAAGCTACATTCGGAGTTGCTCTCGGGATAGGGAATAATGATGAAGTCTTTTTTTTTTTTTTTGGGATGCACCAACCGTAGCCAAGTCCGCAAACTAATTAAGGCATTTTTCCTCAAGTCGCTAAACAATCAACAACAGGATTTAACCATTGATTTGCCCCTGGCCGCTAACTGTAGCTAATGTGCAAAGCAAGCGTTTACCAGTAATGAAGGCATTGCTAGCATGGGTTGAAAGAAGAGAAGAAATGTAGGAGAAGCTATGGGAATGGAATAATAAAATAATAAAACAAATTAATAATAATAATAATAATAATAATAATAATAATAATAATAATACATCAGACTTATATAGTGTTTTTGGGACACTTAAAGATCCTTTACAAACAATAAGAAAACAGCAGAAGACGATGGTGGAAATCATGGGAAGAATGCCAGATTGAACAGGTGATTTTTTAGTTGTGATTTGAAGTGCTGCAATGAGTCCGAGTTCCTGATGGATTGTGGGAGTGAGTTCCACAGGGCGGGAGCAACGGCAGCAAAGGCTCAATCCCCCGACGTTCGTGCTTTGTCCTGATGAGGAGAGTGAGGAGGTCGGTGTCAGCTGATCTGAGGTGGCGGGTGGGACAGTGCTGATGGATTGGGATAGGGAGGGGCCAGGTTATGGAGGGACATGTAGGTGATGAAAAGGATATTGTGTTGGATACAGAATTGTACAGGGAGTCAGTGGAGTTATTTGAGGACAGGGGTGATGTGGTTATAATGTGTAGTGTTCCTATTTTGACCTCTATGAGAAGCACACCTTCACTGTTGCCAGGAAACGTTTGGCTACAGGAAAACCCATCGTGATGACTCCCAACTCCCATCACAGCAGGCCTAAATTCCGCTGTAACATTTATGAATGCACATTGGACACTATGGATTAGACTATAAAGAATGACAAAGTTTCTACAACAAAATAGTTGACAATCTCTTTCGGGAAAGAAACTGCCACAAACATCGGTCGGGCTGGCATCTTGGTTGACTCTGCTTGATTGTTTCAGTTGATATCTCCTCTGGAAGGCTTTTCACCACATTTAATGTCAAAAGTCTGTAGCATCTCAGATGACCAGGGCTAGCTCCTTAGCTAGCTATTAGCTGTTGTTTCGATCATTTATGAATTATTTCCTAGTATTTGTATTTGTAAGTATATTTAAGTATTTCCTTCTGTCACATTTGGTGTAAAAAGTCTGTAGTATCTCAGGGGTACATAGCTAGCTTCTTTCGTGATCTCCAGAAAAAGAAATATCTAATTTAAAAAAATCCAACCATTCCTTACCTGTGTCCTTTGAACTGCACATGATGTACTCCTTAGTTGGTTAAAATCCCAGTGAATATGTATGTGTGTATGTATTCATCAGATGGTGATGAATATGTGGTCAGATGAATTACATTTTTAGATTATACAAAGTTGACAAAAGGGACAATGCCTTGAGTAGCAATAATTATCTTTAATTAGGCTACTTACCATCTAAGCTTCAGCGTTGGTACGCCATCAGCCTTTTTCTGCATAAGTTGTCCCTGTAAAATTGCTGTTTGATGTTGTAAAGTTTTTTGTATATACCCCACACCACTATAAACTCTTTGTAGGCCATCACGAACCTGAGCTACTGCAGGCGACGCACGGTGTTTACACAGCTGTACTGGTTTTACAGAACTTAATTCTGAAAGGGCATCAAAGTTTCTTTTGACACCATGTGGCTTTTTTTTCTGTGTTTCCTGTTAAAAAGCTTGGAGACACTCCGTTGGCGAGGAAAAATTTTGAACTCTCAACGTAATCTGAGCGACGTGTTGCGTAATTACGCCCGTTGGATGCGCATATGACATTGCCAATGTAGATGGTCCGACCTAAAATGAAAAGTGATTCCTGCATGCACGTTGTGCAGCTGCGTGTGTGGGTTCTGTTTATAGGCAACCCCAACAGATATATATATATATTTTTTTTTTTTTTTCATTTTCTTAGCAATAAAAATTGTTGAATTGAATAAATGCATGGACACATTTAATGCTCTACTGTGTAACATTAACATTTCAGTCAAAGCAATAACATCTGCATAGAGACAAGTCAGCGGTGGACCTCCCAATTCGCATGTATCAAAGACTGCACATGTGTAGATGCTGTACATGCAAGACTACAATATATAGGGAAATTTGACCTGGAGCCAGGAACTAGTTAGCATCTACTAGCTAGTACCAAACTGGAGTATTAGCTCTTAACTTGGCTCCCTAGAAGATATTCACAGTTATATGGGGAGAATATGTAAACTCCTCACAAAAAGGACTCTCCTGACTCAAACGTGGGACCATCTTGCAAAAGTGCTGTCCGCTTTGCTTCCAAAGTACAGTTATTTTCACCACACCTGCAAAACATCAGCCTCCTCAGCCTCCCTTCTCCCCTTTTAGATCCAGAGGAGAAGCCGTTTTTCTCCATCGCATTGCATGTGTCTACCTGCGGGTGTACAAGTTATTTTAGCTCAAGTTAAAACAGTTTTTCTTTCAACTCTACTCTTTGCTTCTTGTTTTGTTATTTGGGTTCCCACAACTCCAGTTTGATTTAAGAGCGTAAACAAGAGGTAAGGCAGAATGTAAGATGAAAGAAAACATTGCTGAACTCCAAGTCTACAATGTACACCATTTCTAAGCTCACGGAGAATCACCATTTGCAACAGTATAGATGACAAATAATCATGTTTAAGGGTTAGTAACAATGCTTAAATGCCTGTTTCCTTCAACAGTTAAACTTAATTTGTACACGATGCAGGTGGAAGTTTTGTTACCCCATGTATCTCGTACTATGTCGTCCAAATAATACAACTATTCTCTGTTGCTTTGGTCAATTTCTGCCAGAATTCTCCCTCACATTGGGCACACAATTTGAATTTTGAGACCCTCCTAGCCAAGCGATATCCCTCCTGTAGTGAGAACCAGGATTAATTTTGCTATCCCGCGCACACCACACGCAGGGAAAGATAGAGAAGTTTGGGGATGGGGTCTGAAGAATTGCAAAATGGCAGAACTAATACATCCAGCTTCACCTATTATCCACAGAGTATCATTTAATGGAGCTTTTGTGGAACGATATTGTGTTTTGGCAGCTGGTGGTCACTGCTGGTAGGAAGTCGTCTCATCAGTTTCAGCCCTGTGTCAGTAATGTGTTTGGAGGAAGATAGAGAACACGTAAGCTGTGTAAATAATGCAAATCTGCTACTGGGATTCATATTGTGTCTGTTTGCACGCTCATTTCTCTATTTCTGTTTTTTGTCTTTCTCAGCCTTGATTTCTGGAGTGAAAAAGAAAAACCTCGGATTATGCAGTTCCCATGATTAACAGTAATCAAAGTCACATTGCAGCAAAGCATTTTGGGAATGAAATTGTGTATTACTTAATGATGTAAAAAAAAAGAATCAACTCTATGATAACAGTCAAAGTGATATGGCTAACGATGGTGTCCAGACATTAAGCCTTGATTCATTGAGCCTTTGCCCTGTCAGTGCAGTAGCTCAGCTGGTGGTTTGAAGCCCGCTCCCGGCACAAACATTGTTGGTGAAGTAGTCAGAGTCAGTTATTCACACGTTTGCAGTTTGATTCCTGCTCACACCAGATGAATACTGTCTTTGCGTCCTTGGGCAAGACACTTAACCCATCTCATCACCAGTGTCTGCATACACCGTTGTATGAATGTGTGTGTAATGTGTTTTAGTACCTTAATGGTAGAAAGTCATCATATAAAGGAGACCCTGTAGTATTTGTGGCCATTTATCAGATATTCTCTATTTAGTAATGTTTACTTTTATCTGCCATGTACTTCGATTAAATATCACAAACGTGCTAGAAATAGAATCATTTAATTCAAAGTTTCTTCCTAAAAATTCCATATTTTTATTTCAAAGTCACAGTATGCACTACAGACTATTGTGTAACTTTGTTGTGCTTTGTTTTGTTGTTTTTTTTCCCCACAGAGATCCTGAGTGGAGGCGTGTACGTGGACCAGAACAAGTTCCTGTGCCACGCGGACACCATCCACTGGCAGGACATTGTGAAGAACCCTGGGGTTCACCCTCTGGTGGTGCCCACCAACAGCAGTGTGGCATGTAAGACACAACAGACTCACACATCTTACACACACATTTTAGTTTGTAATACAAGAAATACAACACAATGGCTATAGAAAAGTACAAGGTGCATTGTGTATTTTTTCTGCTTGTCTTGATGGAGATGTTATTGCTTTGGTTGGAATGTTCCACACTATGACAAGTCAGATATTTGTTTGTTTTTAATGATTTTTTCAAGCAGTAAAAATACCAGTAGTTTGTTGAGTGAAATGCCATGCTGTGAAACATTCTAGGCAAAGTAAAACTACTCCTACAGAGACATGCAAGTGGTAGACCCTCCACCAGAAACATAGTGCTTCTTTTTATAAGAAATCCCTCCTTACTAAATTCAAAATGTACACATTTTACCATTTCATTACTCACTACTATAGCGACACTTTTTGATCTATTATTATAATCCCATGCAAGTATTCTCTACACAAATAGTGACAACACAAAAACAAACAACACCAAACAATACCAAATCACCCAATGACCCAGTTCTGTCGCCATAACATCATTGGTCTTCTATTGTCCTTAACATGTAAATGACGCTCTGAGCTGCTGCAGGGGGTCTTTAAGGTGACAAGTATATACATTCATGAGGGAAACATGCGGTAATCTGTGACCTCCCCTCACCCTGTGTTTCAAAGACTGCCTTGGCCCACAAAGTCACTCTCCTTTGTCTTATTCATTTAGCACTTAAGCTGTTTGACATTTCACTCAGCAGTTGTTGTTTCTTAAGGCTGTCTCCTCTTATGGCCTGTCAGACTTTGAGAAGGGTGCCCCTAGTGGTACACAGGCTCATCATTTGCGGTATTCAGCCGTCTTTGGAGTTCTGACTGGCAGTACACGAGTAGAGCAATTTTAAACATATGTCTGACATGATTAAGGTGCACTATGTAAAAGGTCCGCCAATGACTCGTGTCCATGGTGATGTTATCTCTACCCGCAGTATGGCATTAAACTTACTTTTCCTCAGTGGTGACAGTCGGTTCACCCCACCAAGGAGAGGTGCGTCGCTCACAGTAGAATGCATGTTTTCTAGCCAATAAGACACCTGTAATGAAATACATGTACAGATTTAAGTTTTTATGCCATACTGTGGAGTATCCCAGGCAAACCGATAATAACACTACACCGATAAAGTTACATAGTGCACCTTTAAGTCCTAGATTTGTTTTGGCCTTTATATTTTTTATTATCTCTCATATGGCAGCTGTTTTAGTTTAAAGCAGCTGCAATATCTCCAGTATTATAAAACAGCACAAGCCTGACTGTATGCATTGTCCATATTATAAAGTAATACAATTGAACGCAGAGGAACATAAAGAAGACCTTGCCTCCAGCTCAGACAGTCTGGCTGCTTCACCCTCGACCCAGCCCAGGGCTCAGCTCTTTGATTTCCCAATACAAAGAAATTATGCATTTATGAGTACGATTCAAATGGGCATATACTGTCAAAGTGAGGGTCACATATTCAATTTAATAATACTCAAGTGTCTGCTGTGGTAATGGTCTGTACTGTCAGACTCAATCGTTGAAAGTGAACATGTCAAAACTGGTGGAAACAATTCAAATATTGTACTAATATGTTATCCCTTGAATATAATTTATACATGATTGGTTGAAATGAGAACAGCTCACCCATATAAACAAATCGGGTTTAAATTGATTACTGCATGACTATGTGTGCAGGATTAAGCGGATTTCCACATGATTTTAATCTATTTTTATGTATTTATTTATTGTGATACAAGTATTCATAAAGTCATTGTTCTTACTTATCGATTCTAGAGTAGTAGAGTGATAAGAGAAGAACTTCCTGACAGTGTAAGAGAATTAAAACTACAAATCTTACAAAGCTATACTTTATTCACACGTAAAATTATCTATTATATGCAATTCATTCAGTTAATAAAACAGCTCATGTAAGTCGGCTACAAAACAGCAGCTACACAGTGGGTGCTCACACAGTGGGCGACAGGAGCGTGGGGTGTTTATTCACTGATCCAAAGGTTGGCGGTTTGAATCCCGCCCTCAACATAAAAACATCATTGGTAACCGGTCAGATCCACTGACCCACAGGTTGGCGGTGCAATTCCAGCTCTCACAGATGAATGCTGCTGTTGTGTCCTTGGACAAGACACTTAACCCTGCGTGCACTGGTTTATGAATGTGTGTGAATGGGTAAGTGGTTCCTTGATGTAAAGTGCTTTGAGTGTCTTGAAAGTGGAAAAGCTCTATGAATACGATTCATATGTGTGACCATTTACACAAAACTGAAGGAGCATTTTTCAAGATATGGAGTAAGTAAATTTCCATTTCACATCGAGTTAATTACTGTAACAAGATTGGCTGCTAATTAGTTATCTTCAAACTTGCTGTTCATGCATTTAGTCCGGCCTATTCATTTGAAAACATCTTCTTATACCAGATATATGTTGCAAAACGTCCCTTTTCTTGTTTAGATTTTACTGTGGCAAAAATATTAATATGATTGTGATTATCCAGGTCACAATCTTCACATCTTCTCTCGTAGCAACTGAATAGTAATAACTGAGATTTTTAGAAGCAAAATTTGGTAATATTAACATAAATGTATTATTCAGAAAGTTTGATTTTGTAAAGCTGGTCACATGGTACAGGTTATGTTTTACACATGGAAGTGAAAGAAAAATAAGGATGTGACTGTTGTGTGCTCATTTTGACAATTGAAAAATCATTATGTTTCTTCTCATGATACTCATAAAATGCCATATTCCCTAGATTTTACACAATTAGGGATGCGTTCCATTTTTTTCAAAACTTTTGTTAGTTGTTTTGGAGTGTGTTTGGAAGCTAACAGCTCCTTGTGTGGAGAGGCTGACGGACAGAGCGCAGCACTTACCCAGCTCACTTCCCTCGCGGCCGATTACAGGCAGTCAATTAAATCCTCCAAATATGAAAAAGGCAGAGGCTACAGCTGAGAGGTTATGATTATCTACTTTGATGCATTTAGCCTAACCTTCTCCAAGCCGGATCCCTGCTGCGTTCATATGGAAATGCATAGATGTTACTCTATTTCAAGAAAGTACAGAAGCGTCTTGTCGGCGGTGAGATCATTTAGGGTTTTACTGACAAAGGAACAGGCTGTACCCTTCTAGAAGAGACGAGGCACTATTTACCTGCTCTGACGCATGATCTGTAATGTACACAGTATAGAGGAATATTTTAGATGAAGCTGGTGTAGCGTTGACAGCTTTCAAGTACTGGTAATATTAATGAGTAATGGTTATATTGTAGCCTATTCACTATATAATTATGTTGTTTCCTCATCAAAAACATACCTGGAGTTGTGTTTTGTTTCATTCACACATGTTTAACACAAAAAAACTGCATATTTAAGCTTAGTTATTCTCTCAAACACCTCCTTGTGATGTCATGTGGTAATACAGGAAGTGCTCCAGCGTTTTTTTTTTAACTCTTTTGGATCAATTCAGCCCTGGAATTGGAAATCTCTGCTAAACAAAAGGTAAAAGTTAGCTGTTAACTTGAAAACTACTGCTACAAGGGTGAAAAGAGCATTTTGAGCTTTGGAGATGTAGACAGACTAATAATAAAGGGCTATTCAAAAGTGTGTGAATGGAACAAGACACAATTCCAGGTATGTTTTTGAGGATGTAACAATGTTCTAACGTGGCTTAAAGCTACGGGACCTTTAAATGTCAACACTGAATACATATAAAAGTGAATACTTTTTTTTTTTATATATCTGTGCTACTTCTGTCAGTAACTCTCTTTCTCTTTAACTGTTACTTTTACATAGAATCATAAATAAACATCCCATTATATAATTATCAACCCACTCATTTGCTAACATTCCTACATATTTTACACACTTTTATAGCACATATCCACAATTACCATAATTACCACACGGGAACAGGCAGCTCCCAGACCACCTCAATGACGCACGGTGTCTGGAACAACAACAAGTAAACCTGTTTATCTGTACAAAGTGGCATATCTAATGTATTAAACCTATAGAAAATGACAAGCTATGGTATGCAAGGTATTCTCAGAGTGAGTAATTAAGTATCCATTGTTAATAATAGTATTTGTATGTGCTTTTTCAGGTCAGAAGTGCCATCGCTCCTGTAATGGTCGTTGTTGGGGGCCCAAGGAGGACCAGTGCCAAAGCTGTGAGTACTTTGTGACAAATACATGACTCAAAGTGTAGACCGCCCGTCCAACAACCCAAAGTCTAGCGATTTTAACCCCGCTCAGACTGATGCATTTTGCTGTTGTGTCCTTAGGCAAGGTACTTCACCCACCTCGCCTAAACTGTATTTATATATGAATATGAGTGAGTGATGGGGGGTAGTTGGAGGAGCTGATGATACACTTTGGTAGACTTGCTTCCATCAGGAGCTCCCTGGCAACTGTGGGTAGGAGTAGTGTAGTGTGAATTATAATGACTATAGTGTAAAGCTTTTATGAGGCTTGTCAAATGCGCATCTCATATGTAGGGCATTATCATTAGAGGTAGCAGTAGTAGAAGTAGCAAAAGTAGGAGTAGTACTGTACTGTAGTGGTTTAGTTATACAGTAATAGCTGTTGCCGGAGAAGTAGTAACCACGCATGCCCTCAATGTCTGAATCATCATAAAACTCATTCTATTGCTGGTAGCTACAGAGCACTAGTTGTCCTGCTGGGATTTCCTCACTGTCTCTAATGGCATCCTGCACCACATAGTCACCACTGAGACTAGAATAGTTCACTATAGAGTCTAGCCGCAGGGGACTGTCCATGTTATTTCCCCCACTGCGTGATCACCCTCAGTGGGGCTAATTCTATTATTCCCTCTTCATGAGTCAGGACTGATATTATACAGGCGTCACTTGCGTGTATATAGTTTTACAACATAAACCTGAGTAAGTCTGTATTTGTCAGTCTACTGCCAAATACATGTAAACATTATGATGAATACAGAAACATACAATTAATCTGAAGACAATTACAATTTGTTTAGCATATTTGGGTATCATAGACTGTATAAAGAAGTGGACTAAGGGAGTGTGACTCATAGCGTTCGTCTCCAAATGAAGCTCACCAAGGCTAGTAGTTATAGGGGCAAATTTGGAGCTGATTGCGAGTATCATAGCAACCAAAGAGCCAATCTGGAGTGAGGCTGTGGAAGGTAACGCCCCTTTCCGCTCGCATCGCTGGTTTAGCACAAAGTGGGCGCTTAACAACACTGTCAATCTAATCTGTTGCTAACGCCAGTGGGAGTGACCTCGGGGATAGAAGGCGCCTAATTTGTCTGTTATTAATGTTCATATCTTGATTTACGGACACAATAGTGAAATAAGCAAACATATTAAGACCAAAATGACGAGCCCAACAGCAGCAGTTATGGAGAGAGAGGTGTCAGTTTTTCTGTAGAAAATTGGAATCGATGGAGCCGGAAGTGTGCCCATGTTTTTGGCTAGCCGGTTAGCTACTGTATGTCCATTTATATATACAGTCTATGGTACCAGTACTACAAACAATGGTTGTAGCAATAGTAGTAATACCAATAGCAACAGTAGTAGAGCAGTATAAAGAAAATTGCTATCCTTCAATTACATATTAAACATTATTACTGCTTTGTGAATAATTATGTTGTTTTACATCCATTAATTATTATAGGACTGTCTGCAGGGTTCAGTTTATATAATCATTGCACCATATTGAGCAAATACGGAGAATTCAAATTGCAAAGCCAAACACATTCAAATTAAATATTCAAAAATGCATTTCCCTAGTGTCAGCGGAGTAGCAGCCACTGAGCCAGACAAAGCCCAGGTGCAGGCAGACATTTTATTCTCTCTAATTAAGACAACATTAAGCGCAGCCTTTTATTGAGAACACTTAATTACTTACATAATAAAATCTATCTCCAACTTTTAGAGGCTGCCCTGTGCCTGTAACTCAGCCAGCAACAAAACACTGCCTTTTTAGTGTTGGGATGTGGTGCCAGTAGCATAAGAAGTAGATGGAAGCAGGGAATTATGGGTAACATCACATGTGCATATCAATGTGGAACAATATTTTAATCATTCGGGGAAGAACATAGCATCATCTAACATCGAATCTCATAATAGTAATGGGGAGAAATTGAGGTTTGAGTGAATTTGACAACAAGGCCTTAATGGAGTCATGGTGGCTGAGTGTCTCGCAATCACAGCAAGAAGGTTCCGGGTTCAATCCCCAAGTCACTCAGGCCTTTCTATGTGGAATTTGCATGTTCTGCGTGGGTTTCTTCCTGGCGTTCCCGTCTACAGGCCAAAACATGCACATGCCCAAGGTAGTCCTGAACAAACCTGGCACAAGATCATGGAGATGGGTCCTCAAGTACTGCGATTTCAAACAAATTTTACTTAAAGGAAGCCAAAGTAAAACTAAGCAAAAGAAGACGCAAAAGAAGAAGAAACTGTATTTAATTTAAGATTGAAACGTAAAGCAGCATAATGTTATTTTCAAACCATATCAGTCAATCCTAACGCTGACTCTTAATTTCCAGGTTTGCGATGGATAAAATCGTTATTCATTGGTCTGATTTGATTTGATCTCAAAGTGCTGATTTTATAGTACACTCTGGGGTAAAAAATATACATTACATACACTGAATTACAAGAATAAAACCCAGTACCTCAGCTTTAACATGAGAGCAGCTAATCCTATGTTTATTTATCAAGTTAATTTGAAAGCCACAAGAAAAAGCATAATCGTTTATGTGCAGCGCCTCTTGTGACTGATGCTTCTATCCACGTTCTGTTCAAATAGTAGCCGGGGGGCATATTTTATCAAACAGATTCCCTTTGTGTTTCCCTCCACCGTTGTGTTTGCTTTTATTTATTTCATTGGTAAAGTGGAAATTTAAAGGCAAATTGATCAAAGGTATTGCATGTGTCTGGAGACAAGGCCATTTGACAAAGTGTCTTTTGAGTGAACCGGGCTGGCGCATGCTTAATGGTAGTGCGATGGTACGTTAGGCAGAAATTTGGTGCGTGTGTTTGAATGTAGCGCCGTGGCATCCATCACTGTGATAGTATCTCATCACAGCAGAGCCCACAGGCAAACGCACATAGTATATATACGTACAGTGCGTATACAGTAAAACAAATGTGATCTCATATGTGTATTTCTCCGGGTATGTTACATTATGTCATAAATTACAAGTGCTTGATTATATACTTATTTCCGTATTTCAATAGATTTATTTGATCGGGCTGTGTATGTTAGTGAGTTTATAAAAGTAAACATGTCAGATTGAAGGATGGGCTAATTTATATCTGTTGTCCCTCTCTTTTTGGCTGATTGTGTAAATAAAAAACTATCTCAACAGGGAATAACACATTGTACATACTGTCAGTTATTTCATTGACAGGGATCTTTCACAGTGTGGCATTTCACTTAACTCTAGTTTATATTTATTCATTGCTATTGATTTTTTTAATGAATATAAATAGGGCCCGAGCATGAAAAAACTGAAATCTGTAGCCAAGATGGTGTCCCTGAAACATCTGAAGCACCATCTGACCAAGACCAATCAACACCAACCAAAGCTGTTGGGAAAAGACAACAGAAAACAGAAAAAGGAACTTCCTTTTTGTAAGATAGAACTTCCAAATGATCAAGGAGAACTGACTGAGAACTCAATCATTGAAGAGCTGGAGAAGACCTCAGATGTAGTCAAGAAGGTGTCTCATGCACCAAAGTCTTCTAAAAGGTCAGAGGTAGATCTTCTCACTCTAACTCCACAGAGGAGATGAAAACCGCTACATGAAACTGAAGAGTTTGACTTTGAAGAAGAAACAAAACCTTGTAAGAAATCTAAGGTCAAACCCAACCTCACTGGTAATAAACAAACTAAAAAGACTGAGGAGTCTTCAGTAAGTCTTCAAGGTGGATGTTCAAACACCAAAGGTCACTTGCTGTCAACCTGCAAAGGAGACCAAACCTGCCAAGAAGAACCTTGTTAAACCATCCAAAGGTTATGAGCCCAAAGCAGTGATGGGCAGATGCAAGAGGCAGGAAAACTTCAAACTCCCCATAGAACTGAGGAAGATTGAGGAACCTGGAGACGAGGAGATGATCTGAAAGAACCATATTTTTAAGGGCTTTAGCTAGCTTCCATGCCAGCTGATGAAGAGCAAAGGAGATGTGGATGCTTATCTGGAATCAGTCATGAACCAACAGCAAAAGCCCAAGAAGAACAAGAAGAAGAAAAAGAAGTCAGGATCGGGCACATTGGCTTTTATGTTTAAATACTGAGAGCCTCACACAGAGACTGAACCAGGTTTCAGTCCTGGTTTGAACTGGGTTTAGTCTGAGTTTGGACCTTTATTAATCCTATATCTTAAACCTTAATTGGACAAAATGAGGACAAAACAAGGTCTAAGCTGGACTAAACCAGGACTAGCTTGGTGAAAAACAGGGTGGATTGATGTGTAGGCAAAATTTGATTTAAACAGCAGCTAATACATACAAAAATCAAACATTCTATTAACCACCAATGCAAATTACCGATTAATAAGATTTAGCAACCAACATTGCTCAAGCAAAACCAATGACACGACAAGAGGAGGAGAGACAAGAAGAGCCAAGACTGTGGAGCTTTGTCACACTTTGTCAAAGTAAACATCTAATAAATAAATTAGCTGGTGATACCTGTTGTATTGCTGATTTGATTTAGTTACAGGTAGGGCAATTTTTGCATTGAGATTGCGAGTAGATGTGTTACTTCTGTTTTAATAATACCACCAAAAATACCACTAAAATATGGCTGCAACGAAGTGACTAATTGTGACTAGTTGACTATAAAATAAAATCTCTGTATAAGGGCCCTTTACCACTGCTTGCAGTTTTAATTTTGTTTTGTTTTTGTTTAATGAAACATGTTTCTTGACCAGGGTCCCCACTTCACAGGTCTAGGGGCAACAGTAGCTCAATTGGTTTCTTGAGTGTTTGTCTACTGATCCGAAGGTTAGTGGTTCGAATCTAACAGATGAATACTATTGTTGTGTCTTTGGGCAAGACATTTAACTGATAACACCCCGATATGTGTATAGTAGTCTTGTGTGTGTGTGTGTTTGTGTGTGTTGGGGTGTTTGGGTGTGTGTGTTCGTGTGTGCGAGTCGGTGTGTGTGTGTGAGTGTGTGTGTGCGTGTGTGAGGATGTTTGAATGTATAGGAATGTGTTAATCTTAATGTATTTGTGTATGTAACAGTTATGCTCTGTTCCTGCGCTCGCCGGGTGCCACCTGTAGGGGGAGGTGGTGGGAGGGGAGGTGTTGGTGTGATATGTTAAAATGTAAGCTACCATATGTAATTAAACCAATTTTTAATAATGATTGGCCCAAAACAGAACAAAAACATGAATAGATTTCTGTGTAAATTAAACAAAAACTCAAACACTGTAAAGAACTTTTTTTTGCTATGCTTTATTGTTCATGTGCAGAACAGTGCGGGGGGTGGACAGAGGGTTTAGATACGCAGGAGCCTCCTGTACCACTTTCTCATTTTCCTCTCCAGCTCCTGCTCCAGTGCTCTGCTCATCTCCTCCATCAGGGAGCGCTGTTCCTCTGTGCTCTTCAGCTTCTGCTCTAACGCTTGGCATCTTTCAAGCTGCAGGGAGCGCTCTACCTTTGCACTACTCAGCTCCTGGTCTAACGCACTGGATCGCTCTTCAAGCAGGGAGCGCTCTACCTTTACACTCCTCAGCTCCCGGTCTAACGCAGTGGATTGCTCTTCCAGCAGGGAGCGCTCTACTTGTGACTTCTTCAGCACTTCCTTCAGCTCCTCATGGGTCTTCAAAATGGCATCCTTCTCCTCCTCGTTCTTTTGGACCTGTGACTCTTTGTTTTGAATCTGTTGGAGCATCTGGATCTTCTGCTCAGCGTCCTCTCTTGCTTACCTCCAGTTTATTAGAGAACTGAACCAGAGCAGACATGTCTCTTTTAAGGTTCGACAGAGCATGCTCCAGTCGAGTGTTCTGCTCCATCAGCTTTGCATTCTCCAAAGATTTTTCTTGCAGTTTGGATTTTAGATCAGCAGTGTCCTTGCGGAAACTTTGCTTTTCGATGTTCCATTCTTTGGATTTTTGGCTGGAGTCTTCTCGAATTTGCTTCAACGTGACTTTAATTTCAGCAACCTGTTTCTCCAGTACTTCAATATTGCTGTTTTTGGTCTGAAGCTGGTGTTTCAGCTCATCTGACTGATGTCTAAATGCTCCTCTCTCCTCCTTGACTTGAGCCAGTTCAGTTTGGAGTTTTTGGATTGTTTTGTTTTGTTTTGCTCTGCTCCTATCCAGCAGGGAGCGCTGTTCCTTCGTGCTCTTCAGTTCCTGCTCTAACGCTTGGCATCGTTCAAGCTGCAGGGAGCGCTGTTCTTCTGCACTCCTCAGCTTCCGATTTAATGCACTGGATCGCTCTTCCAACAGGGAGCGCTCTACTTGTGACTTTTTCAGCACTTCCTTCAGCTCCTCATAGGTCTTCAAAATGGCGTCCTTCTCCTCCTCGTTCTTTGGACCTGTGACTCTTTGTTTTTGAATCTGTTGGAGCATCTGGATCTTCTGCTCAGCGTCCTCTTTTTGCTTACCTCCAGTTTATTAGAGAACTGAACCAGAGCAGACATGTCTCTTTTA